>NC_067484.1:1358400-1723400 GCF_947179515.1 Apodemus sylvaticus
TTTAGATTTGTACCCCATTTTTTAATAGGGTTATTTGGTTCCCTGGGGTCTAGCTTCTTGAGTTCTTTGTATATATTGGATATTAGCCCTCCACTATGTTCACAGCAGCCTTATTTATAGTAGCCAGAAGCTGGACAGAACCCAGATATCCCTCAATGGAGGAATGGATACAGAAAATGTAGTATATATACACAATGGAGTACTATTCAGCAATTAAAAACAACGAATTCATGATTTTTTTTTAGGCAAATGGTTGGAACTAGAAAATATCATCCTAAGCGAGGATCACAAAAGAATCACAATCACAAAAGAATATACATGGAATGCAATCATTGATAAGTGGATATTAATTAGCCCTGAAGCTCTGAATACTGAAGATACAATTAGCATATCAAATGATTCCCCATGAAGAAGGAAGAAGAGGGCCCTGATCCTGGAAAGGCTTGATCCAGTATTGTAGGGGAGTACCAGGACAGAGAAAGGGGAGGGGGAAAGATAGGAGAATGGATGGAGAAAAGAGGACATATGGGACATATGGGGGGGGGGCTGGGAAAGCGGAAAGCTTTTGGAATGTAAACAAAGAATATAGAAAATAAAAATATATTTTAAAAAAAGATCCACAAGAGTTACATAAACACAATTAAATTTCTAAGGCTATAGTTAAAATATTTCTATTTTTTATTCAAAACCATTTCATAATAAACTACATGAAGCTTCACAGAGACAAATTCAAGTAATTACATATGTCACTTAGGCTGCATATACTTACATAAACATGGTGATATTTCTGAATTCTGCTTAGAAGTCAGGAAAAAAGGATTAAAAGTAAAACATTTAACTTCTTGAAAAGTTAAGTTGAGTGGAAATAGTCTGATATTCAGACACTCTGATATATCAAGATGCTGACTTGAAATCGTTCATAAGAAAAAAGTAATATAAGAACAAAAGAGGGTGGTTGCCATAGACCCTACTGTAGTTAAAGGTAGGAATGCTGATTAATGAGAAAAAGAACAAAAAAACCAAAACAACAACAACAACAACAACAAAACCACTGAACCAACTTTTAAAAACTGCCACGGCCAAAGCTTCACCAGGGGTGATAACCAGATACTTCACTGCAAAGAGAGAGAAACTACTATAAAGATGTGCCTAGGAGACAATGCAAGAAAGAATTTAAACAAAATTTTCAGAACAAGTTCTAAATTCTAAAATTATCTCTACATACTGATCAATAGTTGGTTTGGCATATATGAAGAATAGGAACCACAACCATCCATGGCTTAAATCAAGAATAGACACTCCTCTTAGATTATTGGGTCTCCGTGCTGTCTCTCTAACTTTATATAACTGGTATTCTATGAAATTACCTCTAAGGGACAGTCTTTTCTCTTCACTTTAGTTAAGTTAGTAATGTTAAACAGCTTTACACTGGCCTTGAGTTACTAATATCTTGATTATTATCTATGACTAGCAATCTCCATTAGTCAAATTATATGTTTCCGGCTTACGAGTATGTTCTTAAGTTTTAGCATCCTTTTTATATGAAACCACTTGACAAATTACCATTTCTGAGACAATAAAAAGACAATATCAGCACCACAGATCTCTTTCTGACAAGAATGGATTAGAAGAATGATGGTAAAAGCATTAAATCTTATCTACACAGTTATTTTAAGTAACAGAGCACAAGATAGCATCCTCTTCCATGAAAACAGGGTTTATAAGGCAAAAGCTAACAAGTTTTATCCAATTCTTCTAATCTCCCCATGATTATCACCAAGGGATGCGCATCTATTTGTTCTGCCACTGTTGCCTCTATACACAAAATGTAGCCTCCTTTACCTTATGCATCAATTTTGATTGCATGTAATTAACAAGGATGTAAATTTTATTGACAAGAATGGATTAGAAGAATGATGGTAAGGAAGAAGATATAGTGGAATGAAGAAAGGAAATAAGGAGGGGGGAGAGAGGAGACAGCTAAGAGGGGAATGTTCTCTGGGATGGGAGACTTGAAAAAGTCCAAGCCATTGATTGGAGGATGAGAACAAAGAGGAAGAAAGATTGAATTCCTCCTTACATCTGCTTCTAAGCTGTCTACCCGAACCCGTGGATTATAAAGACTAATAAGTAATTCATGGAGCAATGTGAAAAGTTATTGTTATCTAAACGTAAAAAACACTAGTGATGATTTGGGGATGTAACTCAATGGAAGAAGGTTTGCCTACCACATGCTGAGGTCCTCACTTCAGCCCCCAGCACCAGAACAAATCCCACTTAAGAAGATTTCTGAGGCCTACAAGTTTTGTTTCTGCCTAGAATGACATCTCTGCAATTCTTTCCTAGAATGAGAATAAACTCCAAAGATTCAACACACTCTAAAACACAGGCCATAGCATGGGCAAACACTGGCCGTAGCTACACATGGGACAGTCAGACAAAAAGCTTTCTGAGATCCACATCTCTTTACTGTCATTGGTTTGTAAAATAGAAACTAATACATAGCATAGAACCTTGGCAAAAAGTAGATAGACCATACAGGTTATATAAGAAAAAAGGGTGTGTGTATGGGTATGTATGTGTGTGTCTCCTATTTGATTTATGAAAGTTTCAACATCTATTTTCATAATTGTAGTTAAGACATTTCTATATCAACTTTAAAATTTTTATATAAAAGCATAATAAATATAGACTAGGAAGGGATTATACTTTTGGGAAATTTTCTTTTGTAAGGCCCATTACCCACCTTGTTTTAAACTGCAGTTTTGACTTCATAACAAATTATTTGACAAACAGCAGAACCCAGAATCCTATTAGAAAGGGTTACTTCAAACAGTCAGTTTAGGACTGGAGCTAGACCCTTGAGGGTACACACACACACACACACACACAAATACATGTGTATGCATGTGTGTGTATGTGAGAGAGAGGGGAGGGGGGAAGGAGAAGGAGAGGGGCAGAGAAAGACAAAGACAGAAACAAAGACAAAGAGAAACAGGAGCAGAGAGGAGATGAGAGGAGAAAAGAGGAGAGGAGAGGAAGGAAAAGAGGAGAGGAGAGGAGAGGAGAGGAGAGGGGAGGGGAGGGGAGGGGAGGGGAGGAGAGGAGAGGAGAGGAGAGGGGAGGGGAGGAGAGGAGAGGAGAGGAGAGGAGAGGGGAGGGGAGGGGAGGGGAAGAGAGGGGAAGAGAGGGGAGGAGAAAAGAAGGGAGGGGAGGAGAGGAGAAAAGAGGGGAGGAGAGAAGAGGGGAGGGGAGGGGAAAGGAAGAGAGGGGAGGGGAAGAGAGGGGAGAGGAAGGGAGAAGAGGGGAGGGGAGGGGAAGAGAGGGGAGGGGAGGGGAGAAGAGGGGAGAAGAGGGGAGGGGAGGGGAGAGGAGGAGCTTAATGCAGCATAAAACACATTATAAGGTCTGATTGCCAAGAGGCTCAGAGACATTTAGAACAACCTGCCTAGGTCCAGCAAGTTGGTGACTGGGACAAGAAATCAAATCTGCTTTTCCTGCCCCAAAACTCCGACAATAATGCATATGAATGTCCCCAAGCAAGGCCGCTACTTCTTCTTGCTCCCACCAGCCATACAGTGAGAAGGGCTTAGCTTTGCCACATGTCACAAGCCCATTCACAGACTGATTACCAAGTGACTTCAAGGAAACCAGATTTTGCTCCTGTCAGACGTTAAGTGTATCAGTTCTTCTGGTTGAGGTTTAAATGGCCTAGGTGTCAGCGCTCTTCCTTAGAACAAGTATATACTTCTATCCAAGCTTCTCATTACAGGGCTTACCTGTCAGGAAAGGTTGCTGACACTGAGATCTGAAACACACATAAGCCTCTGTTGTGCCTTCTTTACTGACCTTTAGAGTGGTCTCCAGTGTGTAATCCCTCAACAGATACAGTAGACCTGAAAACATTGATTATAAATTCCTTCTCATTAAAAAAAGGTCGCAACTACAAAACTCCAGAGGCATTAATACTGCTGGAGAACCCTGAGTGGAAACAGAAACATTCTCTGCTTTTGCCAGTGCCATGAACCTAAGCAGTTAAATGCCCCATACTATTACTGTAGCACAAGATTTTACTAGGTTACACTAATGGACATTTGGAAACCTTTCCTAAAACTCTACAAGTTTAGAAGTTTCTAGGACCCAAACCCAATGTGTTGTAGTAACTTCAATTATTATCCATATCCACAAAAAAGGATCATCAAAAAAAAACCCTATAATCCCCACATAGATTCAAAAGACAAACAACAGCAGACCTGAAGCCCCCCAAGGTAGCTGTGATACAATTCTGTTTCATTGATAAAACAGCAGCTTACATCAGAGATATATTATCTCACATTTCCTTATGTATATATGTGTATATCTGTAGTATCATAGAACCCTCAAAAATCAATGACACAGGTAGGGTGGGGGGATATTTTCATCATAGCTATTTATTGTCATAGAAGTCAAGGCCTGTTGCATAAGAATTTATGCAAGCTGGTACCGGAAAAAAGGCGATATGTGAAGTCAAGGAGTTGAGTCTTCTAAATCAAAACTCAGTTCTTTCTATTTTTCTTGGTATCGTGAAAGGATGTCCAAACAGCAGGGTATTATTTAGTCCTATAAGATATAGTTTATCTTTCCTAATTAATACTCAGATGGTCATGATCCTTGATAGTACTAATGAAGAGGTTTCTAGGCCCCTCCTTTGGAATAACAAAACACAAAGGTAGAGAAACTGACTGAAAAATCTCTCCAGCCTTTTTCCACCCCTGCCTACTGACCCCTCTCAGTTAATGGCACTACTTACAAAGCCATAATGCAAACATAAAGCCCATAAAACAAAGCAAGATCAAAAACTTGATTTGCTCTCTTTATAAAAAGATCTGTGGAGTACTGAGTATCCCTGATACCTGCCCATTAGGACCAACTGTCACGCAACTCACCCAGGCATGCTTCTGAAGCAAACTTTCCCTGTTTTTATCCTTGGCATGTGGAATAGCAAACTGGTAAAAGTAGCATTTACTCTGTCATTGTCTTGAGCCTTATAAATCCAAAAGATTCTAATCATCCAGCCCTTGGCTAAACAGCCAATCTTAGCAGGGGCTTCAGAGGGAGTGGCCTACAGGCCTACAGGCCCTGCTGTTTCCTGTAAAGGACAAGGTCTGAATACCTGGAGCCAGAACTGCTGCTGAAGGTTAGGCTTTACAAAGCAATGCGCATTTAGAAGGAGGGAACCCCTCAGCATGTCAGCCAAGGGGTTCCCAGGAGGAGCCACCACAGGCTTAGTACAAAAGGAAGTTTACTGGGGGAAGGGAAGGGGACCAGGAAAAGGGACAGAGGCAGTGAATAAAGGACAACAGAAAGACAGAAAGAGAGAGGAGGGAAGAAGAGAAGAGGCCAGCTGGCAACAAGTGGAGGAGAGAGAGAATGAAGGAGAATAGGAGATGGAGAGAGAGAGTGAGAGAGAGAGAGAGCGCGCGCGCACACACACACACACACACACACACACACACACACACACACACACACACGCGCGCGCGCGCTGGTGTAGCTGAGCAGTTCTTATACTCCATGTTGGCTCAAACCTACAGGTAGCAGTTGGCTGGAGCCTGGCAGAATTGTCTGTAAGCCGACAGAAGGACCCTACAGGTCTACTTGAATGTTTTTGGCGCAATAATGTTTTAACTAAATAGAATAAATACAATTAATCAAGTGTTCATTGGAAAAAATTATTGTAACCAAAAACCTACATATACTAAGTGCGTGTGTGTGTGTGTGTGTGTGTCTGTGTATTAAAAAGGTAAAACACAAAACAAAACAGTAATTCAAAGGAAAAAGCTATCATAGAGCTTTCCTACCTACAGGTCCATGGGAGTGGATAATGCAAAGTGAAACCAGAACTCTGGGCTATCATACAAAGTCTCCCCCAAGTTTAAAGGCTCAAGATTTTATCTCCTCAGTATGGAAAGAACTCAGCCTTGTGCACACAAAGCAAGCCCTCTGCTGAGCTACACCCCAACTCCTCACACAGCTTTAAAACACTGTCAGGGCAAACTAAACCTACCTTCAGGCTGGTCCTGGACACTCTGTTCTGGGTTCCTGGCTTCAAAGGAAAACATCAGTGTGTGAGAGAACAGAGGCAGCAGACTACCCTCAAGAAAGCAAGAAGAACTGGGCGCTGGTGGGGGTAGTGAATCACAGGTAATCACAGCTTTGGATGCTGAGGATAAAGGCTCTTGGAATCAAGGCCAAGCTGGAATACACAGCAAGATGGAACTGAGAGAGCAGAGGAGGAGGAGGAGGAGGAGGAGCAGGAGGAGGAGGAGGAGGAGGAGCAGGAGGAGGAGGAGGAGGAGGAAAAGGAGATAAAGGTAGAACTAGAAGACAAGACTGGGCTTGGTAGCATGCTTCTTTAATTCCAGCACTCAGAAGACAGAGGCAGGAGGATCTCTACGAATTCAAAGCTAGACTAATCTCCATCAGTCGTGAGTTCCAGGCCATCCAGGACCACATAGTGAGACCTCCATCTCAACAAGGCAAAGAGAAGGAGGGAGGAGGAGGAGAGAAAGGAGGAAGAGGAGGAGGAGGGAGGAGGAGGAGGGAGGAGGAAGAGGAGGGAGAGAAGTGGGTGAGAAGGAGGAGAGGGAGGGGAAGGAGGAGGAGGAGGAGGAAAAAAGCACTTCCAGGAGAGAAGCCTCGATGTGTAAGAACTCATGAAGGCTGTGCATACATCAGTCAAATGTGTGTTCTGTCAAGGTCAGCCATTCCAGTGTCAACATGGAACAGGACTCACGAGTGCAAAAACCAAGGAATGAGGCTCACTTAGCAGGCTCACCAGAGACTTTTATGTCCTTCAAATAAAGCCTGTTTTTTTTTTTTTAATTGAATAAATGATTACAACTGTCATTTTTATTTTTATTTATTTATTTTTATTTTCTATATTCTTTGTTTACGTTCCAAATGCTTTCCCCTTTCCCGGTTCCCCTCCTCCCCATATGTCCCATAAGCCCTCTTCTCTCGACCCCAATCACCCCCTTCCCATTTCTCTGTCCTGGTACTCCCCTACAATTCTGGATCAAGCCTGTCCAGGACCACAGCCCTCTCCTTCCTTCATCATGGGAATCATTTAATATGTGAGTTGTGTCTTGAGTATTCAGAGCTTCTGGTCTAATTAATATCCACTTATCACAACTGTCAATTTTTAAACCTTTTTGTTGGCGCTTGAGGAGAGGTCTCAGCAGTTGAGAGTAGCTAGTTGCTCTTATACAGAAGTTCAGTTCCCGGCATCATAGAGCCATCTCTTACTCCAGGTCCAGAGGATCCAACACCCTCTTCTGGAATTTTTAGGCATCTATATGCCAGAGCAAATACATAGGAGCACACATGTACACATAGATAAAAACAAAAGGGTTTTGTTAGCAGTAAGACAAGTAATAAATGTGTTAAATCTTGGCTTCCAGAAGCTATACCTATCATATATGTTTTATTTTGGTTACCTTGACACATTACCCGCACCTTGGGTAGCTATGGACTGAGTGGTCTTTTTCTAGCACCAATTATTCTCCGGCCTGAGGAGTGCCCGTGCCCTGTTTTTACACTCTGAGTCTTGCTGTCGGGTCAAGAGCCCTTTGCAGAGGAGGAATGAGTCATAAAACAGAATTTGGGCTCCGCTAGTTACTGGAAATAACACCGTCATAATAACACCAAGCACCAACCCATCCTGATGGATATTACATCTTATTTTATTCTCCTCTTAATCTTTAAGAAGAATTAAGATCACTCCCTCCCTAGCTCTGTAACTAGATGGTTTACAGTTAGGTGTGTCTTGAAATTATATACAAGAGCACTTTCCCATCAAGCCTTAATAGCCTAAGGCTTTTACAAATTGCTTCTTTTCCCCCATAGTGTCTACAGAAATTAATTCTAGAGGACTGTAGTCTTTACCCAGAACACTTTGAACAAGAGTGTGGCTTTCAGGTCAAGTATGATTTTGTTCTCTGCTACATGGGCAAATGAGTGTTACGGAAGACAGGTGCTATGGGAGCTAGAACACTGTACAGTTTGTGCTGTGGTTGGATACCTGGGGCGGGGGGGTTGGGGTGTGGGGGTGTGATTTTCAAATGCAAGAGGGGGTAATAAACCCGAATTGACTTCAGTTCTCCAAAATTTAGGAACCACTCTACATTCTGAGCTAATCCTTAATGAAACTACAGGTGATACATTTAAAGGGATTTAAAACAGAGCCAAGATGCTTATACACTGATCATTCTGTACCCCATCCCCACCCCCAGGATCTGTTTAATCTCTTAATAGTCACTGTAACCTGAGCCTTTTCTCCAGTCTAGCAGGGATCTCACAGTAGTGTTCATTAAACTCCCTAATCAAAATGCCTCCAAAGAGCCAGTGATTGCAACAGTGCTGTCTGGGGTCGCTCCCCACCCCCAGGGTGCTGTTCCCAACTCCTCTACTTCCTCCTGGTGAACAGATCTCTCATTTCCCCAGGCCTGAATTTTCCTTTCCCCTCAATTTGCATCTTCATCTGCAATTAAACAAAGGATGCCTCCTCCTCAGGCCTCCACCACTGCTCCCTTTGTATCCATGGCAATCTACACAGAACTTTCAAAGGCTACTTTGGTATGAGCTGTACTTCTGGTCACTTGGAAACAAAACTGCTGGGAGACCATGAGTAGTGCAGCAGCCATCTGAATAGCAGTGATGGCGGTGGAGGTGGGGACGGTGGCAGAGGTGGGGCACCAGGGATGACCTTAGGAGAAGGCTCTGAGTCTAGGTTTATCAGTTCCTCTTCCAGTAGACATTTCCCAGAGCCCAACACCTCTGGAGGGGAGGCAATCCCTCCACAGCAAACTCTTCCAACAGACACTGTCACACTCTGAAGAGGCTAATTAGAACCAGACTCAACCATCAGGAATGGTTTTTATTTGTCATGTTTTATCAGGAATTTCTGTACAACCTTTATACACCTGGCATCTTCCTCTCCGTCCCTTTCCTGGTGTTTCCTCATTATCCTAAGACACCAAGACACCAATCATTAATTCATTGATAGCTATTGTTCCCCCAGCATTCGCCAGTATCCCATAGGTCCTGATCTCACTAACTCACAATGTCCAACAATGGAGCTGTTCCTTCAATAAAATGTCCCCATTTTATTGATGAAGAGATGAGTGTCCCTATGTCAAAAGGTCAGAGATAACTCAGAACACAGTCTAGTGTGAGTGAGTCAGGGCACTTGGGGAGTTGAGTGATCTCCCTTCAATACACAGTTAGTTCCCTTACCCATGACTCTAATCACAGCGAAAGCCGTTTCCACTGTGCTTCAAGAACCCGCTTCCTTTTACCCGGTTCAGTTGGAGAAACGACCCAGAGGAAATCTATAAATTTCAGTCTGGGGGCTGGGGAGACAGCTTAATTGGTAAAATGCTTGCCTTGTGAGCATGAAGGCCTGAGCTTGATCCCAAGGGTCCGAGTGCTTTGTTGTTGTCTTAGGCTGGAGACAGGTATGGCGGCATGTACCGTGTAATCCTGAAAAGGGGCATCTCTGGAACTCACTCAGCAGCCAGACTAGTCTAAGTTCACGTTCAGTGGAACATGGCTCAGGAGGAAAATGGGGCCAGTAAGGGAAGGGAGGAAGTGCTTGCACCTAACCCCAGTGACCTGAGTTCTATCCCCAGACCCCAAGTGGTAGGAGACAGCCTACACTCCCAAGTAGACCTCTGACCTCTACACACCTGCTGCAGCCTGTGCACATGCACACACACAGATACAGATGCACACACACACACACACACACACTAACAAACAAATAAATGTAATAAGAGGGAGGATGGTGCCTAAGGAATGACACCTGAGGCTTTCCTCTGGCCTACACACATACATACAACATGCACGCACATGTGCTCACACACACACACAGCACACAAACACACACAGAGCACACAAATACACACTCATGCCTACAGAACACAGAAATGTATACAGCACACACGCATACACATATGCACATACAAAAACAGTGTTGTCATCTCAGGGTGCCCTACTAGAGGGCGCTGTCTCTGGCGTATGGGTGGCAGTCTTCCAGACTGAGGCTTTGTGGGGATGTGACCTCTTCAGGGCCTTGCTGCAATTTTCTGCTGTCTTTGCTCTCACATGTCTTACATTGCTTTTTTCTACTAGCTCTCTGAAAGCAACACAAAAGGCCTCTGCTTTTTGGTGTGATTATGATGGCAGGTGTCACAGCTTAGCAGTTATATAATAGGTGTTAGATACACAATCCCAAATAGAGACCTAAGTCTCAACTTGATTCTGAATTCTAGGACAAAATGCTAACACCCTTCAGAATTGCTTTATCACATCTCCCACCCTTTGTGACCCTTTCAAGGCTTTCCATGGCCCCCCCTGGGCTTTTTAGCTAAATCCATTAGCCAAGTAAAGTCAGCAAGCATGTCATGCTTACACATGCCCCACTGAGCCAAGCATGCTTGTTCTGCTAGGCTGATTTATGTTAGAGAAAGCACCATATATCACCTCAAGGTTTTTTCATCATCATCATCATCATCATCATCATCATTATTATTCTAGTTTCAAGAAGCTGTAGGTTTCATGGGCACCATTTACACTTTTCATGAGTCCACGACCTCGAGTGTCCAGAAGCACGCTGCAGCAAAGCAACCTGTTCCACCATTGAGAAGGAAAAAGAAGCATGCTGCTTGTTTTCAGGAAGGTGGATGGGATCACACATCTTCCTGCTAAGCAAAATAAGTCAGACTCAGGAAGACGTGTGTGTGTCATATGTTTTTGAAATATATAGAACCCAAAGATAAAAGTAACGGACATGAAGGTAGAAAAATAAGCGCGAGTGGGGTGGGGGTGGGGGGGAGTGTGTCGGTGGCGATTATGATTATGATCTTATATGCATGCACTAAGCTTGTTATATTGTACTGTTTGTACAACAGAGCCTAATAAGCAAAGAAATGGAAATAAATACTGAGAGGCAGAGAGACAGAGAGTGAGCCAGGCATGTGGTATGTGCCTTTAATTCCAGCATTCGGGAAGCTGGGGTAAAGAAATCATAAACTTGAGGCCAGTAAGGAAGACCATGACTAGGGGTAAGGGGAAAAAAAGGACTGAATATAGGTGGACCAATTTCTTCTAAGATAAGAAGCAGGGAAGAACAGTCCAAACACTGGATGTTCACCACCAGTATGATAAGAAAGGGGGAACATGTAAAAAATAAATGCAAATTTCTGTCTCTGTCTCTCTCTGTGTGTCTCTCATATGTGTGTGTGTGTGTGTGTGTGTGTGTGTGTGTGTGTGTGTGTGCATCAATCACACATATGGACTCAGAGGACAAAGGAGGACATCAGGTGTCCTCTTCACAGGGAAGGAAGGTCTCTCTGATCTAGGAGCCTGTCAATTCCCCCAGGCTAGATGACCAGCAAGCTCCCAGGAACCATGTGACTCGAACATCCAAGGCTGGGCTTACATGAACAGCCAGGCACAGCTTTTACACAGGTGCTGAGGATTCGATCTCAGGTCCTTGTGCTTGCAAAGCACATATTCGTATCCACTGGGCCATCTCCCCAGCCCCGAGCTGTGATAAATCTTGCCCATCTCTTTTAGCTTAGAGATATCACTGAAAGTAGAAACATTTTCAAGACCTTTTAAAAGTCCCTAAAACATATACCTATTTTAAACTTCAGATAAAACATACTGAACTTTGCAAACCCCTTTCCAAAGAGACTAAATCATATAACTCCTAAACAAAAAACAAACAAACCAAAAAACCAACAACCTGTTTTTGCTAGACTAGACTAAAAGCAAAGACCTTATGTGCTGTGAGCACATTTATCACAAACCACTTCCCATGCTTTAAAATTGAAATATATAGTTGTCTTAAATGTTAATTTTTTAAATAAAAATTTCTGAATATAGAGTACAACAAACCTTGAGAGAGCAATTATACAGACTCAATAACCACCAACACTTTCCCACACCTAGTTTTTCCACATTCACATTTTCTGAACTGGAATGTCTTCAAACAAAATGAGATCTCAAGCCATTTTATCACTAAATACTTCATCAGTCATGTCAAAATAAGGAGCTACCTTATTATTTAACCACAGTAACATCAAGGCCCCAACAGAATTAACCAGATGATATTCAATGTTTCTGGAAAGTTCTCCAAATATCTAAAATAATATCTTGCTGTGGGTGTATTTGAAACATCATATGCCATTACTGTGTCTCTTACATCTTCCTTATTTCTCTTTCACTCTAGAAGTACTAGAACATTCCATTCCCATCTCTTTTCTACATTACCAGGTAATTAAGATAGTGAGTCTGTTTATTATTTGTTCTGTTTGTTGTTGTTGTTGCTGTTGGAACAAGATTTCACCCTGTAGCCCAAGCTACCTTGGGGCTCACCATGTAGCTCAGGCTGTCCTCAAACTCACAGTCCTCTTGCCTCAACCTTTGTCTTAGTTAGGGTCTCATTGCTGTCCAGAGACACTATGTTCAAGGTATTATTATTATTAAAAAAACAAAAACTAAAAACATATAATGGGGACAGTTTCGGAGGTTCAGTCCATTATCACCATGCAGGGAAGCGTGGCGGCCTACAGGACAGACACAGTGCTGAAGAGGGAGCTGAGATTTCTACATCTGGACCTGAAGGCAGCCAGGAAGAGACTCTCACTTCAACACTGGGCAGAGTTTGATTATAGGACCTCAAAGCCCATCCCCATGGTAATATACTTCCTCCAACAAGGTCACACCTACTCCAACAAGGATGCACCTCCTAATAGTGTCACTCCTTGTGGGCCAGGCATCCCAACACACATGAGTCCATGAGGGCCAAACCTCTTCACACTGCTACAACCAGATGCACAGCACACCTAATCTACTGATCTTGAAGAGCTTGTCTACCCTAGTTAGCTTGGGATTGTTTGTGTGCTTGTTTTGCTTGTTTTTGGTAGTGATATGGGCAATCCTCAGTTTTTCAATGTATAGTTGTGTAATTATTTTATAATCTAGTGTATTTTCTATTGCAGTGGTAAACACCTTGAGCAACCTTGGAAGGAAATGTTTATTTGACAAGTTACAGCCAAGACAGGAACCGGGGAGAGGGCGGCAGGAACTGAAGCAGAGATTGGGTGGCAATACTGCCTAGTGGTTTGCTCAATTGCTTTCTTACATGGCCCAGGGACAGCACCACACACAGGTGTCTGGGCCCTCTCACACAAATCCTCAGTCAAGAAAATGTCCCCACACGTGCCCACAGGCCAGTCAATTCCTCATCAGAGGCTCCCTCTTCCCAGTGGCTCTAGTTTGTATCAAATTTGAAAGAAAAAAACAAGGGAACACAGTCACACTGCATTTGGTGACAAGGCCCTCCCTTAAGCTGACACCCTCATGGACTGAGATGTTCAGAGCAGAGTCCCTTGACAGATGCAACTATGAAACCAGTGAGCGAACAGTCTGAGTGGGCTCTCTGCCCTGGTCTTCCTTTGGGCCCTCCATGGAGGGATGAAGTAAGGTTTCAGCCCGAAGAGAGCTTCTCTGCAGGGGAGTTTTAGGCATCAGTCCAAGAAGATCTGGAAAGCCCAGATAGTAGGCACAGGAAAGAGGAGGCCAGGGCTGTCACAGGGCTCTGCTGGGAAAGAACAAAGGCTGTTGGTTTAAGGCGGGGGTGGGGGGTATTAAAATAGCATTTATGGTTCCAGAAGAGGAAGCTCCTGTCACGGACACATCAGACTTGTCCAGGCTTACCTTCAGAGGCTTAGACATTCTCCTCGGAAAGCCATGTGGCAAGAAACAGCCTGGGGTGCTCCCAGCCCCTGGCTCCTGGCTCTTCAGCCCCATTCCTTTCTTCATGTTTACACACAGAGAGCCCAGGATCTGTAGATTAGAAGCAGTAATGAGGATGGTGTTTATGCAGAACCGTGTTCCAGGCAGCTCAGAGCCCTTGGCAGGATGCGTTGCTGGCACTGCCTGACTCTTAGAGCTGGCAGGGGTCTCTGTCTACACCAAGCAGCCCAATGGTACTTATCTATGCCTATGCTGGTACACTGTGCGCACCTCGTCAGGATCGTGACTTTCACTACCTTGCCCTCTAGATCTCTCCCCTTCCTTTCCTTCTTTTCCCTTCATTTTTGTCACTAGGTCTCCTAAGTGACCCAGGCTGGCCTTGTGATCTTCCTGCCTAAAATTCAGGGAGTAACAGGCATGATCCATCGCTTCTGGACTATTTTTGGAAATCCAGCTTTTCTATCTCAATCCAGATGACCCCTGTCTAGTTTGCTTTCCACACCATGACCAGAACCTGTGGAGGAAGGGGTTTGTTTCATCTTATAACTTAGAGTTTGACAAGGAGGTAAGTCCGGGCAAGAATTCAAAGCAGGAACCCGGAGACAAGAACTAAAACAGAGGCCATGGAGGGATGCTGCTTACTGGCTTGCTCTCCATTGCTCATCCTGCTTTCTTATATACCCACGACCACCTGTCTAGGGGTGGTCTGGGCCCCTCCACATCCATCAGGAGTCAAGAAAAGGTCCCCACGGACTTGCTTATAGGCAATCTGATGAAGGCATTTTCTCAGTTGGAGTTCTCTTTTCCCTGATGATTCTAGGTTGTGTCAAGATAACAAATGGGACAAATCCAAACATAAAGAAATCCCTGGAGTAGTTAAAATTAAATTCCAGGTCTGCATCCTTACTGTCACTGATGGCCATGTCTGGGTCAGTGGTTCTATTACAGCTAGGGTCTGTGTTGATGCCCATGGCCCACGTTACCACTGCAGGCCATGTGGATGGTCATGGTCTGTGCTGCTGCCTAAACCCAGGTTTATGTCCTTGGCCTGCACTGCTGCAGGTAGCTGTGACAGTGTCCATGTTGTGTGCAGTGGCAGAGGGCCAAACTGACATCCATGGTCTGTATTGCCACAGCAGACTACGTTGGGGTCAGCAGCTAGGGACCATCTGGATGTCCAAGGTCCACACTGTCACCAGAAACCATATGTAACTCCGTGGCCCATGCCCCAACTGACTGTGCAGTCAAGGAATAGACGACTGCAGAGTCATAGTTGAGAAAGAGGAAGAGGCTTCTGGTGCAACCCCTACCCCCTGCCTCCACCCTCCCAAAAAACAACAACATAGACAGAAAGCCACTAAAGAGAACTCTTAAAAATTGTGATAAGGCCGGGTGGTGGTGGCACATGCCTTTAATCCCAGCACAGGGAGGCGGAGGCAGGCGGATTTCAGAGTTCGAGGCCAACCTGGTCTACAGAGTGAGTTCCAGGAGAGCCAGGGCTACACAGAGAAACCCTGACTCAAAAAAACCAAAATCAAAAAAAAGTTGTGATACGGATGCTGAAGCATAGCTCTCCATGACTGATGGCTTCTGGCAGGTGTGCAGGTGAGGAAGAACTCAGTTTTTAATGAGAGTCTGACCATGCTCCAGTGAGTATATGGGCAACATAAATTCTTCTTCTTCTTCTTCTTCCTCCTCCTCCTCCTTCTCCCTCTCCCCCTCCCTTCCCCTCCTCCTCCTCCTTCTCCTCCTACTCCTCTTCTTCCCTCTTTCTCTTCTTCTTCCTCTTTCTCTCTCTCCTCTTCTTTCTCTTTCTCCTTCTCACTTTCTTCCTCTTCTTTGGGGGGGGGGGCAGGTCCCAAGGGTGGAGGACAGATCTAGGAGGACTGAGAAGTGAGGGTGCTCGGGGTTCATGATGTAAAATTTCCAAATAATCAGCAAAAATATGATTAAAATCTGAAATTCTAAGGAAGGCTAGTTGGAGACATTTATGAGACCTCTGCTCAAATCTGTGTGCACACACTGCAGTTCTGAAGAGCAAACATTAGCTGGGTCTACTTGGTGCACAAAGAGAGTACCCATGCCTTCTGGTGCAACCCCTACCCCCTGCCTCCATCCTCCCAAAAAATAACACCATAGACAGAAAGCCACTAAAGGGAACTCTTAAGAGTTGTGATAAGGACGCTGAAGTGTAGATCTCCATAACTGATGGTTTTCGCTGGTGTGCAGGTGATGAGCACATCCACCCCTAATCACCTTAAGAAAAAAATAGTATATCCAGGGCTGGTGATATAGCTCCGCGGGAGAACACTTGCCTAGCACGCAGGAACCCTTTGGTTCCACTCCAGAATTGCATAGTAGGGTGTATATTTCAGGGACACTGTAAACCCAGCACTCAGGAAGCAGAGCAGAAGGGTTAAACTTTGAGGACATCTTTGTCTACATCCATAGCAAGTTCAAAGTCAGCCTAGGATACAGGAGACCTATGCAAAAGAAAAGAAAGATGGAAGGAAGAGAGGGAAGCAGAGAAAGAGGGAGGGAGAGAAGGGAGGAGAGGAGAGAGGGAGGGAAGGAGGGAGGGTGGAGGGAGGATAGAGGGAGGGAGGAATAGAGAGAGGGGGGAGAGATAGAGGGAGGGAGGAAGGGAAGAAGGGAAGAAGGCAAGACATCCCAAATCTGGCATGGTGGCTCACATCTATAATCCTAACACTTGAGAAACTGAAGCAGCAGGTTTACCATGTGGTTACCATAAAAGGGTTACCATAAGTTCAAGACTAGCTTGAATTACAGAATGAGGCCCTGTTGCCAAAAGTAAAAGAAAGAAGAAAAGAGAGAGAGAAAAGAAAGAAAAAAATCACTTTCTGGTGAATTATACTTTAACAATTGATTGTCTACATTTAGATTGGTAGTCCCTTGAGGTATCAAGAAATGTAAATAATTTGGGATGTTATTTAGTGTCTTTTGTCTAGAATGTGAAAGCATTTCACAAGCATTGGCTACATTACAACTAAGTTTCCTGGTTTCCAAAGGTGAAAAAGCAGTCAGACTTGGGGGTGCAATTCTCACTTCATCTACAATTTTCATAAGGGCTCTGGGCAAGTGGCTCCTCCTCCTGGCTCTGTTTTTGAATTGCACATAACTGTCAGCTGAACGTTTTAGGACTCTCCCACCCTCTCCCATAAGTATCTTCCAGACAGGTGGATTTCAGATGTCAAGGTAACTATAACAGATGGGTTTCTGCCTAGTGATAGCAAGGAGAATGCTGTTTGTCATGCACAGAAAAGCTCCTGGCTGAGGGAGTGCCATGATCACCAGGGGATCTGCCCTACTTGACAGTCTAGGAATACCAATGTCTACAAGTCGAGGCAAAGCAAGATGAAGTTCAGTGTTCAGGTTGTCTATCCCATGAATGACAGGAATAATGAGAGCATCTCAGAACTATGGAAGAACAGAGAGAAACAGCTGGGACAGGGTTGGCCAGGGCCCCACCTGCACTTAGGATCTGGGCAATGCCACAGCACTCTATGCCAGGGAAGAGCCAGTCACCCAGGGGTGCTGATACAGGCTTGCATGCACACAGGAGAGACAAGCCAGAGACAGCAGAACCAACTAACACCAGAGATAACCAGATGACGAAAAGGCAAATGTAGGAACATTATCCACAGAAATCAAGGTGACATGACACCATCCGAACATAATTCTCCCACAACAGAAAGTCTTGGATACCCCAACACACCAGAAAAGCAAGAATTGGATTTAAAATCACGGCTCATGATGCTGACAGAGGGCTTCAAGAAGGACATAAATAACCCCCTTGAAGCAATCCCACTAAAATCAAGGACTAGACAAAAGGGATACAAATTGGAAAGGAAGAAGTCAAACTATCACTATTTGCAGATGATATGATAAGATACTTAAGTGACCCAAAAAACTCCACCAGAGAATACCTACAGCTGATAAACAACTTCAGCAAAGTGTTTTTAAATTAACAGCAAAGGATATTAAATTAACTCAAGCAAATCAGTAGCCTTCCTATACTTTAAGGATAAACAGGCTAAGAAAGAAATCCCCATCAAAATCCCAACTCAATTCTTCATAGACTTAGAAAGAGCAATTCTCAAATTCATCTGGAATAACAAAAAAAAAACCCAGGATATCTAAAACTATCCTCAACAGTAACAGAATTTCTGGGGGAATCAGTATCCCTGACCTCAAGCAGTACTACAGAGCAATTGAGTTAAAAACTACATGGTATTGGTACAGTGACAGGCAAGTAGATAAGTGGAATTTAATTGAAGACCCAGAAATGAACCCACAGAATTATGGTCCCTTGATCTTTGACAAGAGAGCTACAATCATCCAGTGGAAACAAAGATAGCCTTTTCAACAAATGGTGCTGGTTCGACTGGAGGTCAGCATGCAAAAGAATGCAAATTGATCCATTCTTATTTCCTTATACTAAGCTCAAGTCCAAGTGGATCAAGAACCTCCACATAAATCCAGACACACTGAAACTAATAAAAAAGGAACCAGGGAAGACCCTTAGGACATGGGCACAGGGGAAATTTTCCACAACAGAACACCAATAGCTTGTGCTCTAAGATCAAGAATTGACAAATGGACTTCATAAAATTACAAAGTTTCTGTAAAGCAAAGGACATTGTCAAAAGGACAAAACGGCAAACAACAACCTGGGAAAAGATCTTTACCAACACTACATCTGACAGAGGGCTTATATCCAAGACCTACAAAGAACTCAAGAAGGTAGACTATAGAGAGCTAAACACCCCCCTTAAAAATGGGGAACCGAGCTCAAGAAGGAATTTCCACCTGAAGAATATTGAATGGTGAGAAGCGCCTAAAGAAATGTTCAACATCCTTAGTCATCAGGGAAATACAAATCAAAACAACCCTGAGATTTCATGTCACAACAGTCACAATGGCTAAGATCATAAACTCAGGAGAAAACAGGTGCTGGCGAGGATGTGGAGAAAGAGGAACACTTCTCCACTGCTTGTGGGATTGCAAGCAGGTACTACCACTCTGGAAATCAGTCTGGAGGTTCCTCAGAAAACAGCAAATGATACTTCCGGAGGACCCTGCTACACCACTCCTGGGCATATACCCAGAGGATTCCCCAGCATGTAATAAGGATACATGCTCCACTATGTTCATAGCAGTCCTATGTATAATAGCCAGAAGTGGGAAAGAACCCAGATGTCCCTCAAAGGAGGAATGGATACAGAAAATGTGGTATATATATACAAAATGGACTACTATTCAGCCATTAGAAATAATGAATTCATGAAATTCTTAGTCAAATGGATGGAGCTGGAGAACATCATCCTAAGTGAGGTAACCCTGTCAGAAAAGAATACTCGTGGTATGCACTCACTGATAAGTGGATATTAGCCTAGAAGCTTGGAATACCCAAGGCACAATTCACATATCAAATGATGCCCAAGGAGAAGGAAGGGGTGGCCCCTGGTCCAGGAAAGGCTCAGTAGAGCAATGTAGGAGAATACCAGGACAGGGACTTAGGAAGTGGTAGATTGGGGAACAGGGGGAGGGAAGAGGGTTCATGGGACTTTCAGGGAGGGGGCATCCAGGAGAGGGAAATCACTTGGAATGTAAATAAAGAATATATGGAATAAAAAGAAATACAGGTAAACAGGTTGAAGTCCTTAAAGACTTATAGGAAAGCACAACCTCTAAAAATAGAGGGAGTAACAATAAAAAAATCACAAAAGTAAACAACTCTGGACATAGAGAACATAGGAAATAGATCAAGAGTCATAGATGCAATCATTACCATCAGAATATAAGAGATAGAGGAGTGAATCTCAGGTTCAGAAGACACCATAGAAAACATTGACACCAAAGTCAAAAAAAAAAAAAAGGCAAAATGTTAAAAGCTCCTAACCCCAAGCATCCAGGAAATTCAGGACACAATGCAAAGACCAAACCTAAGGATGTTTGGTATAGAAGAGAGTAAAGATTTCCAGTCTTAAGGCCAGTAAATATCTTCAACAAAATTATAGAAGAAAACTTCCCTAACCCAAAGAAAGAGATGCCCATGAACATACAAGAAGACTACAGAACTTCAAATAGATTGGACCAGAACAGAAAATCCTCCAGTCACATAACAGTCAAAACACCAAATACACTAAACACAGAAAGAACATTAAAAGCATTAACAGAAAATGTCAAGAAAATATAAAGGCAGACCTATCACAATTACACAAGAGTTCTCAACAGAAACTATGAAAGCATCAAGATCCTGGGCAGATGTCATACACACCCTAAGAGAATATAAATTCCCATGTAGGCAACTGTAACTAGCAAGACTCTCAAATACCATAGAGAGGCCACACCCTGGGAGGTCTTCAAAATCTACATCCACAGGGTATTGACCAGCCCCTTCTGCTCCTATTGGATCCATGTCACATGCAGATCCATCCACTTGCCCCACTAGGCCCAATCTGCCTATGTCACCCTGACCCTGTGAGCCCTGGGCCAGCCACTAGGCTGGTTTTCCTTGATTCTGATTCTAAATATCTTCTTATAACTGAAATATTTTGCTTCACCACTGGAAGCTTAACAACCTACCCTAATTGCCATGAACTCAGTGATGCTTTCAATATAAATTAGCTATCCTAGCAGCCTTGAACAAATCTCAGAAATGAATCTGAAACCAAATCATCCCTGTTGTTATGGTTCCTTACAAAACAGGGTGCTTTATTCTGGATTATAATGGGGGTCAAATGCAAGAACAATCTGACCCTGTCAATAAGAACAAGAATGGGGCTAGATATTTTATATAACTAGACTCATTAATATATATTCATCTCAACATTATTTGAGAAACCAATAGGAATAATTTTGAAACATTCAAAAAAGCATGGTGAATTAAGACTTCATTCAAATTCAAAGAGTATGCCACATATTCTGTATTGCCTGTGAAGAATGGAAAATGCTTTCCCAAATGTTTGCAACATTTCTGACAGAAGTGTTCCTCGGATGTTTTTCTTGAGAGATATGATGCAGAGAAAGTGGATATTTTGGCAAAACACATGACACTATAAAAATAGTGATTTCCCTAATCTCATATATGCCATGGGAAGGGATGCTTACATCAGGTGAGGAAGAGCACAGCAGTATAGACACTTAACTTGCAGGAGAGTTTTAAAATTTAGGCCCTCTAGAAGATGAACATTAATTGTGAACTTATGATAATGGAAAAGAAGGAGAGGAGACCATTTCCCCAACAGAAAGCAAGTCATGGGAATCATTTATGGAAGTCCCAAAATTATGAATCACTAGGAAACATATCATGTGTACTATGTTTGTCCCCTCTTTCTAATGTAGAACCGTAAGGAGCATGCAGGCTTTTCTTTCCAATCTGATGGTTATATTATGAAGATTTATTTGATGTACACATATTTATGACAAATGTAAGATTAAACAAGAGTAAGAATGCCACACATCCTGTAATACTTCTTTAGTCTGTTGAATTAATTTATCTTCCCTTATAAGTATCCAGAATATCTTGTGATGATTCAAGGAAATATCATTCTTCAAGTTTCACTTAACATCAAAATCACAACTCCTGATAACAAAGGACTTTGAATATTTTTACGTGTTTCTTTGCCTTTCAAGATTCTTCTGTTGTAAATTCTCTGTTTTGCTCTGTACCACATTTTTTAATTAGGTTATCTGGGTTTTTGAAGATTAACTTGTTGAGTTCTCTATATATTTTAGATATTAGCCTCCAGTGGATGTACAGTTAGTGAAGAATTTTTCCCAATCCTTAGATGCCTAGTTGTGCTAATGATGCCACCTTTTGTCTTACAGAATCATTTCAGTTTCATTAGGTCCCATTTATCAATTGTTGATTTTAGACCCTGAGCCATTGGTGTTCTGTTCTGGAATTTTCCCCCTGTGCAAGTGCAAGTGAGTTTGAAACTCTTTTACAAGTTCTCTTCTATTAGACTCAGTGTATCTGGTTTGATATTGAGGAACACCATCCACTTGGACTTGAGATTTTTGCAAGGTGATAAGTATGGATATATATTTGGTCTCCTAAATACAGACTATAAGTTGGACCAGCACTAGTTATTGTAGATTCTTTCTTTTTTCCACTGTATTTTTTTTGTTTCTTTATCAAAGATCAAGTGTCCATAAGTCTATGAGTTTTCTCTTCATATTGATTCTTCAATTTGTCTTTAATTTTATTCTATTGATTTCTCAGTCCCTGTAACAATACCATGTGATTAATATCACTATTGGTTTTAGCAAGTATAAAACAAAATGACCCTGAGATTCTACCACATTTCAATCAGAATGGCTAAGATCCACAACTCAAGTGACAGCACTTGCTTGGAAAGATGTGAAGAAAGAGGAACACTTGTCCATTGCTGGTGGGGTTGCAAACCAGCACAACTACTCTGGAAATCAATCTGGTGATTCTTCAGAAAATTAGAAATAGTTCTACCTGATGACCCAGCTATACCACTTTTGAGAACATACCCAAAGGACTCCCCACCACACTACTAGGACACATACTGCATCATGTTCATAGCAGGCCTATTTGTAATAGCCAGAAGCTAGAAACAACACAAATTTCCTTCAACTAAAGAATGGATTCAGAAAACATAGTTCATTTACACATTGGTGTACTATTAATAAAAATGATGACATTCATGAATTTGGCATACAAATGAATGGAATTAGAAAATATACTAAATTAGTTAACTCAGACCCAAAAGGACATGCATGCTATCCATAGGTGGATATTAGCCAAAAAGTACAGTTTCAGCCTACAGAATTAGGTTGTAACAAGCATAAATGCCCAAATGAGGAGGCTTCGATCCCACATGGAAGCAGGAAGGAAATACTCACAGGAGGTAAAGGGAGGCAAGGATCGAGGTGGGGGTAAACATAAACAGGTATGCAAGAAGTGTCTGGAGAGAAGCCTAGAGGATCAAGGCAAGGAATGAAAATAAGGGGAGTGAGAGGTGTGAGGACCCTGTAGAAAGTTCCAGAGTTCCTGGAAGTTAAACATTCTCAGCACTTATTGGGGGCACCTAACCTTTTGGGAACTTGAAGAGTCTACCTCCAGGAGACAGACATAGACTCACATGGTGGGATAGGGTTACTAACGCAGTTAAAATACCTGACCCAGACTTTTGCCTGTTTAAAAGAATGTCAGGGACAAAAATGGAGAAGAAACTGAAGGAAAGGCAACTTTGGATCCATATCATGGGAGGCCATCAAGGGCTGACACTACCATGCTCTGATGTGTTTACAGAAAAGAGGCAGGTGCAGCTGCCCTCTGAGAGGCCCAACCAGCAGCTGACTGACACAGAAGCAGATACTTACACCCAACAATTGGACTGATGTTGGGAACACCAATGGTTTAATTAGGGAAGGATTGAAGAAGCTGGAAGGGTCTTTATGAAGATCACCATTCTCAACTAATCCAGACCCCAAGGAGCTACCAGAGCCTGAGCCACCAACCAGGAGCACAGAAAAGCTCGTCCAAGGCCCCTGGAACATATGTAGCAGGGGTCTGCCTGGTCTAATATCAGTGGGAGATGATGTGCTGAAACCTTGATGGACTTCAAGTCCCAGGAAAAGGTGAGGCCTGGTGAGGGAACCACCCTCTCTGAGGCAAGAGGGAGGAGGAATGGAATGAAGCATAAGAGGAGGACTGAGAGGGGGAAATTACTAGAATGCAAATAAATAAAATTACATAGATTAAATAATCGCAACTCCTCTAGTAATGTCGTTATGAATTTCCATAAATACCTTCACTAACAGATTGTATATTTAAATTTTCCCACAGGTTGTTTTATTCTAATACATCAGGGTAGTGCCAAGAGATCTGCAATCTAAGAGGTGCTTGGTGATGGGGATGGGGATGCAATGATACTGTCATGTTGTGAGTCTCACTCAGCTCAGGCTTTGTTCAGATCAGAATACTACTGCTGTGTGTATGGGGAAAGCCAGTGGGGATTGGGGATGCATAAGAATGAAGTATGACACACACATATGAAAATGCTACAATGAAATCCATTTGGAGTAACCTAAAAAAACATAAAAATAAAGACTTCCCTTTCCATAGATTTGTATGATCTTGCAGAACTTGCCTAGAACAGCGACCCATAGTGTAGTTGTTTGACTTTTGCCTTTTTCCTTCTTTTTGGTAAATTCATATTTAACCAGCCACTGTTACATTGCTCATTTGGGTGGCCCAGACGGGCCATCATTAAGGGGGCAATTGTCAGGGAAAATACAAAAGACCATAATTCTACAGCTGAGATAAACTCAATCTCTTATTTGTTTTCAAACTTCTGTTTTTGGTGATTTGTTCCTAGAAAACAAACTTAAAGACATAGCAACATATGTAGGATACCTCAGTGTCTAAGAATACCAGTTACAAAAAGGTACCTGTGACAGAACAAAAGGGAATATGGGGTGGAACAGAGGAACTTTGAGCCCTTCTGATCTACAAATAAAAAATACTTCTCTAGTCCCAGATTCCTCCACTATCTCTCAGACTTCTCATTAAGAATCCAATCTCAAGGATCTATCTCTCTCTGCAAGGTAACTGGAGGTCTTCCTTTTCCTCCCCTTGCAAACTCTCTCTGCTGTGAGACAAGTATTGGGTGTGGCTACACTTGTGAACCCATGTCTTCCTGATTTGCTTGTCCCCAACCCTATGCTGAATTGAGTGAGGTAAGCTGTAGATAGGATACCTGGAGACAATATCATCCTCTCACCTCCACACAACATTCTGAATTAGTCAACAAAGTTCCTTGTCTAACATGAAGAAGAGTGCTGCAGAGATGAGTCACCAGTTAGGAGCATTCACTCTTCTTCCAGAGGTCCTGAGTTCAGTTGCCAGAAACCAGGGACTAGCTCACCACCACCTGAAATGGAGATCTGATGCTCTCTTCTGATATGTCTGAAAACTGTGATGTGTACACCTATATATAAAATAAATAAATAAATAAATAAATAAATAAATAAATAAATATTTAAAAAAAATTAAATGAAGACAAATGAAAATAAGCTGGCTAGGGTGGTAGAGTTCACAGAGTAGCCATGGGAATACAGAGAACCAAGAATACAGAACTGATGATTTGCACCACTGCCCCACACAGTCTGACAAGATCCCTATATAAAATGACAACACAAGTATGTTTTTGGATCATGTGTGTACATCATTTTTGGAAGAAAAGATGACTCACAACAGAATGCATAAATCCCAAAGATGTCTGCCTAAAATCTATGTACAAATTTGCAACAGCAAAACTATGACGTTTAAGGTTTTAGACCCACTCTCACTATACTAACTCAAAAAGAGAAACTCCAAGTGTCTTAGTGTAATGTGTCCAATCAGAATAAACAGTATCCTGATATTTTCCAATTAAAATTGAGGCATTGTGTGACTGAGACACTCAAGTATTAGTTCCAGATGAGAAAAATATATGAAAGACTTTGTGAGAGACATAAGAAAATAAGTAAAATATGTCCATGAACTTCATAAAGTTTTATCTAATATTTTTCATGCTAAAGAGTGTGGTCTCTCTGGTTATCATGACATCTAGCTCAAAGTGCTCTACTATTAGTCTAAGCCATAGATGGCTGGAGACAGGAATGTCTCACCAACAGCTTATCTAACATATGCTCCATGATGATTGACTATGTGGTTTATATATGAGATAAAAGAAAGCAAAGCAAGCAGGTATGAGGCACTGGCCTGAGGCAACAAACAGTCCCATGCAAGTGTGCCCTTAGGGCCCAAGAACTAGAATAGTAATTAGACTTAGAATTCAGAATAGACAGGTGCTCCACTGGCAATGCACCTGGCCAGCTGTTGGTTCATAAGTAAATTAAATCAACATTTTGTTCAAAGTCAGTATTACCTTAAGAAACAACTTATAGTTTTTGGCTATTGGGGGTTTGGCATATTTGAATGAAATATTTAGAGTAATAGTTGACAGACTGAACAGACATTTGAAAAGCACAGAATTAAAGAAATTATTTTAATTTAAAAAATGCTTGGTGTATAACAACAATCCCAAATCCCAAAGCATGATCAGAAGACTGATACTGAATGACAGTGGATTTGAGAATACACTGAACAAGGTCCTTGGTCAAAAGCAAACAAATGTATCAATGTAGACATGAATGTTTTGCAAGGATGTGAGTCACTGCAGTTGTGGGGGACCTATGAGGTCCTGAGTCTGGTTATAGCCTCAAGCACAAAAGGGTACTTGTTGATTGTCACAGCAATTTAAGTTATGCCTATTTGAAGTACTACTTGATCAAAACATGAAGTGAGCCAATTTTACATTAGATGTAACTGTAGAACATTTTTAAGACTTGATCTCAGAGAAGGAAGGGTAACTCAGGAATGGAGCTTGTTTAAATTTTGCAGGAATCCACATATTTCATTGCAGAACAAAAGGGAAAAAACTGTAGTTATTAAAAAGAATTTTACATGCTAAATATAAATATAACTTACAATATTAGCCATAAAACTCACAAACTTGCTAAGGATAATTTTATTATTTATCTACAAACTCTAAAAATAACAAATATAGTATAGGCTTAGCTACATAGAGTTGAGTATGTAAACCAGAATTTGAAATTTGCAAGTGAACATGAATGTCAAAGCCAATCATCACAGCACAGACACTAAGAGATAGGAATTTATCCTCTATGACAGTAATCAAAGCCATGAGTTTTCATGTTTTAGAGAAAGGTCACTTAATAAAGGTGAAAAGGAAATCTGGACATAGAGCTCTAAACTTTGATAAAAATTTCTCCTTAGATTTAGACAAAATTCAAAGAGACATTGACCATAAAAACATTCAAAGAGACACACTAAGGGCCAGAGATAATAAACTCAGTACTGGTTCCAGGCATACCATATCTTATCTGACCTTTGCATCATTTGCTATAAATTTAGACAGCTAGATGCTGTACGTTACTATAATATTTGCATTGCTAGCTGAAATAGCCACATCCACAGAATTTTAGGACCTGTGTTATTGCGTTCTTGCTTAACCCTAAGATTTTGATGAACAACAGCTCAGTATCTTATGCAGGCCATGCAGCAGAGGTCACATTATGGAGTTGTGTCTTGCACATGGACAGAAGGACATTTTCAATCTTCCTTATGAAGTCCAGCGTGATCTAACTAATCCAAGAAAACTGCAAGTGCCACAGACCTCCTTTGTCCTTGAAAATATTAAGAGAATTATCCCTTCAAAATAGCTTGGATCCCATCTTTGCTTATTTCAGAATTCATCATGCTCCTGTAAAAGGATACATTACCCCAATTTTGCAGTAATAACTGATGAGAATTGCCTGTATTATGACATATTTAACAATTTCACATTCATTCAAGGTTTGTTTGAAGTGGACCAACTTTTATGGCTTGGAAATGCTTACACCATTGCCCTGCCTTCAAAAACATGAAAAAGTTCTGATGAAAACTCAGCTAGTTCTCTTTTTTAAAGTACACAATAATGTAAGTAATACATTTAAAGATGCAATTTCAGTGTAATGCTGTCCTAGACACCTTTTGATTTCCCCCTCTGTGTGTTTTACATTTTATACATAAAGCCAATAAAAATATGAAGCAAAGGGCTTCTCTCTACACAAATATAACCTGCTGTTCCATCTTTCTTCAGAGTTTGTTTGAGGCTAGCCTGGTCTACAGAGTGAGCTCCAGAACAGCCAGGGCTGCACAGAGAAATCCTGCCCCAAAAAAAGCAAACAAAGCAAAAGAAGAGGTTGTTGAAATGAACATTTTAATAGTAGCGATACACACTGAAAATAAAACTGCAACAGATTTACAATTCTTGTAATTGCACTGTTTTATTTCTGTACATAATTCCACCATCTCAACAAATATATGTATCAACATGAATATTATCTCTATTCACTGTGTCTTTGCAATTAAACTATGACAGAACATACTTACTGGGTGCTCCTAAAAGCCGTGATACTTTTAGGGAAATTTCAAATAAGAAATTTTTCAAATAAATGGGATGGAGAGAAATTAATATTATTAGGGGATAATATGAAAACTTTCGGCTACTTTCCAGAAAGACTTTTTCACTTAAAATATTTTCTGAGTTACATTTTGGAAACCTTTTACTAAAGGATAATTAAGCAAGATTACTGATATATATGCTTTCTTATATATAAAAATATTTAAAACGCTTAACAATGAATGAGTTTTCTGTGTTTCTTGTGATTTTTCCTGGATGTTAAGGACTTGGTGTGATTGTTGGTTTATCATTTTGCTTTGTTTAAATTTGGTATGTTTGTTCATTTGTTGGACCATTTGTTTTCTAAAGAGAGAAAATATGGATTTGCCTATGTCAGAGGAGGGGAGGAATTCTTAAAATCAACTATGCACATGCGGTTAAGAGTTTAACTTTCAATCTTTAAGTGAAAATGGTGGATATGACCCCAAAAATTGTTTATAAAACCACTAAATACTTAAGTCCCAGATAAAACAGTGTCACCTGAAAGGTAAAAATGGATATAAATAGGAATACACTTTAAGTTGTCTTAATGTGCATGCCACACCTCCTCTGTTATAGCCAGAGGACAACACTAAAGAGGTTCACTCCTCATACTACATGGGGTCCAGGGAATGAACATTGTGTTCAAATGGTGGCAAGAACCACTACCCACTGTGTCTTGTCAACAAACATTCAGGTTTTGTTGGAAATATCATTCAAGATCCAATTGGAAAGAAATTTAAAATATTCCAAATATGTTCTATTTACTGACTCAGGTTAACAAAGGAGCATATCTGAAAAATGAGAATTTTGTGTCAGCTATCCAATTCAGTGGTTCATCAAACTTAAAATACAATACTATCAGGAACCTGAAACACTTAGAGAGACAAAAGCATAACTAACCTTATTAAGCTATCCCACCAAGCTCTCCTTCTTGAATGTGGACTTAAATCGTGGCCCCTATGCTGTTGAACCCAAAGATATTCTGAAGACTGCTGTCACTGGTTCCCTCTGAGACAGATCTGTGGTGAGTGTGGATGTGTGACAGCCTGTTCATCCTTCTCTCAGAGGAAAGCCTGGACTTGGTGTTCTGTAACTCCACAATACTCCTGTAAATACTGCAGAGGAAAACATTTCATGTCAAATACTTTTCCTAAATGACTCCCAAAATTGTATTTTGACAATTGCTGTAAGAAGAAATGTGATTTCTGTTTACACATTCTTTTACCGGTCAAAATATTTCAGAGAATGACTACTATAATAATTGAAAGTTTAAATTACTATAATTACTTCAGACAATTCAAAGGTGATTTGTTTTTCCCAGGAGGCATATACTTTTATTATATATTGGCATAATATTGAATGATTAATTTTGGTGTTCATAGATGTACAGAAAATTTTAGAAAACTTAACATGATTATTCCATTTATCACTTTTTTTTGGTTTTTTGAGACAGGGTTTCTCTGCATAGCCCTGGATGTCCTGGAACTCACTCTGTAGACCAGGCTGGCCTCAAACTCAGAAATCTACCTGCCTCTGCCTCCCAGAGTGCTACCTGGGCACTACCTGGCGATTATTCTATTTATAATTTAAGTGTATAACAATGATATGTGATACATAACTTTATTTTTTTTATTAAAAAGCATTACAATCTGATCATAATTTTCACCTCTGTCAAATTCTCCAAGGTTTTACCCCCTCCCTACAAACCCAACTCCATGCCTTTTCTTTGTATTTCTTTGTGACTGGCAAGAAGCAAAAGAGACCAAGAAGCACACACACACACATATTCACAAAATCAGAAATCAAAAAATACAGGCAAAAATCAATAAGACAAAAAATGTCTAAACATCCTGAGCAGCCTCATATTCCAGGTGGACCTCCACTCTCCTTCTCCTTGTCTGCCCATCTTCTTCTGCTGAGCCTGAAACACACAGGTAAGCTTCCAGTCCCCAACCCATCTTCCCTGCTTTCTGAGTCCTCTGTAGCAAGCCCAGCTGCTCTGAGCAGCCAGATGTCCCAGGGGAACCTCCATTCTCCCCCTATTCTCTCTTTCAACCTTCAATAGGTCTGCAGCTACTTAACCACAGAGACCTTCAGATCTATTACCACACAATCTAAGGATATCGTTCAGAGGCCTGCCATAGGAGGACCATTGTATTTAAGATCCCCCCGCCATACCTACTATAAAAGATACATCAAAGGACCAAAGTCATACAGATGGAAACACGTCCTAAAAAGAACATAATTTAAAAAGTCAGGCCAATATGACACCTTCAGAGCACAGATAAACTTCTAGAGCAAGCCTAGGATATCTTATTACAACTTAAGCACAAGAAAATGGCCTTTTATTCAATCTTATAGAAATGATACAGGACTTTAAAGAGGAAATTAATAAATCCTGTGAAGAAATACAGGACATAAGCCCAACAGGTAGAGGTCTTTAAAGTGGAAACAAATAAATCCTTTAAAAATATACAGAGTAATACAAATAAACAGGTGAAAGAAATAAATAAAACCATGAAAGACCAGGAAGTCGAAATAGGAGCAATAAAGAAAACACAAACTGATGGAATCCTGGAGTTGGAAAACCTGGGGAAGACAAAAGGAACAATGGATGCAAGCATAACTAAAAGAATACAGGAGATGGAAGAAAGAATCTCAGGCATAGAAGCTACAATACAAGAAATAAATCTGTCAAAAAATGGTAAATCTAAAAAGTTCCTGACACAAAATATCCTGGAAATCTGTGATATCATTAAATGACCTAACTTAAGAATAATTGGAATAGAAGAAGAAGAAGAGTCTCACCTTCAAGGCCCTGAAAATATTCTGAACAAAATAACAAAACACTTTCTCAATCTAAAGAAGGAGAAACAACCTATAAAGCAAAACTATAGAACACCAAATACACTGGACCAGAAATGAACATCCTACCAACACAGAATAATCAAAACAGAAAATTTATTGAAAAAAAAGAATACTAAATTTCCCAAGGTAAAGAGGTCAGATAATATACAGAAGCATACCTATTATATTCACACAAGACTTCTCAACAGAAATTCTAAAAGCAGTAGAAGGGCACAGTGACATATCTTGCAATGTCACAAATACTCCTACCTAGACTTTTCTACTCAGCAAACCTCTCAATCACTATAGACAGAGGAAAAAAGATGTTTGCAGGCAAATACAAATTGAAACTATATTTATCTACAAATTCAGTCCTACAAAAAAATACAAGAAGAAAAATTTTCACGCAAGAACAATACCTACAATCAAGAACACACAGAGAAAATAAATAATTACAAGCCAGCAAATAAAAGAAAATCCCAACAACTGGTCATTAATTCCTCTCAATATCAATGGAAGAATTTCCTCAATAGCTAAAAAAAAAAAGCTTTAAAAAGTGATGCAAATTAGGATCCATCACAATGTTGCATACAATAAACTAATCTCAGCAATAATGGCAAACATTATCTCAGAGTAAAGGGCTGTAACAAAGTTTTCCAAGAAAACATACTTAAAAAGAGTACTGGAGCATCAATTATAATATGAAGTAAAATAGACTCCCAACCAAAATTAATCGAAGAGACAGAGAAGAACACTTTACACTAATGAAAGAAAAAAATCTACCAAGAAGATATATCACTTCTGAACAGCTATGCCCCAAACACATGAGTACATACATGTATAAAACAAACACTGCTGAAGCTTACATATCACATCAAACCCCACACATTAATAGTGGGAGACTTCAAAACCCCAATCTCAGGTATGGAAAGGTCACCAAGACAGAAATTAGACACAGAAATCATGAAATTAACAGATGATACAGGAAACAACTGAATCTAACAGCCATCTACAGAACCTTTCTCCAAAACACAAAAGGATATATTTTAATCCCAGCACTTCACAGAACCTTCTCCAAAATTGATAATATAATCAAGCAGAAAGCAAGCCTCAACAGATTCAAGAAGATTGAACTAAACACTTGAAACTTATGAGCTCCCCATGGATTAAGGCTGGACGTCAACAATAGAAAGATGAGAAAGACCAAATATTCATGGAAAGAGAAGAACTCTCTACCCAACAATCACTTTGTTAGGGAAGAAAAAGAAAGAAAATTAAAGACTTCCCAGAATTCAGTAAAAATAGAGGCACAACATATCCAATCATATAGGGCAAAATGAGGGTAGTGCTAAGAGGAAAGCCCATAATACTAAATGCCTTCATTAAAAAATGTAGACATCACATACTAATATCTTAATAGCACACTTGAAAGATGGAGAAGAAAAGGAAGCAAACACACCAAAGTGGCGTAGATGGCAGGAAATAGTCAAACTCAATGTTAAAATAAATGAATTTGAAACAAAGAGAATAATACAATGATTCAACAAAAACTATATCTGGTTTGTTGAGAATATCAGCAAAATAACAAATCCTTATCTGAAGTATTTAAAGGCAGAGAGACAGTACCAAAATTAAAAAAAAAATCAGTGGTAAAAAATAAATACATAACAGAAACTGAGGAAATTCAAACAATCATAAGCTCCTACTTAAACACCTGTACTACACAAAATTAAAATCTAAACTAAGTGGCTGATTGCCCAGACAAATACCACTTAGGGCTTAAATAAAGATCATGTTAACTATCTAAATAATCCTATGAAAATTAAGGAAATAGAAGCATTCTTCAAGAGTCTCCCAAAACAAACAAAGAAATGGGATGAAATCATGATTTTTATGAATAATTACAGCTGATTTTCAAGGCATAGCTAACCCCAATACTCCTCAAACAGTCCACAAAACAGAAGCAAAAGGAACACTGTCAAACTTATTCTATGAGGCCACAGTCAGCCTGATACCTAAACCACACAAAGACTCAACAAAGCAAAAGGACTTCAAACCCATTTCTATTATGAATATTGGTGCAAAAATACTCTATATATTACTTCTAAATTTAACTGAGGAACACATCACAACCATCACCCATTATGATCAAATAGGCTTTATCCCAAAGATGCAGGAAGGGTTCACTAAATGAAAATCCATCAAGTTAAACCACAATATAAAGAAACTGGGAAAAATGGCATGATAATCTCATCAGATGCTGAAAAAGTCTTTGACAAAATACAACACTCCTTCATTTTAAAAGTATTAGGAATATCAGGGATACATGACACATACCTAAACATTCTCAAAGAAATATACAACAACCCAGTAGCCAACATCAGGATACAGGGAGAGAAACTTAAAGCAATTCGATGAAAGGCAGGAACATGAAAAAGCTGCTCACTCTTTCCTTACCAATTCAATACAGTGCTTGAAGTTCAAGTCATAGCAATAAAACAGTAAAAAGAGATCAAGGTGATTAAAGTTAGAAAAGAAAAAGTCAAAGTATTCTTATTACTGGAAAATATGATTCTATACATAACTGACCCCCCAAATTCTACCAGAGAACATCACCTGTTGATAAACAACTTCAGAAAATTAGATGGATACAAAATAAACTGAAAGCAATTAGTAGTCTTCCTTTACAAAATGAATAAATGGGCCAAGAAAAAAATTAAGAAAAACACCCTTTGTGATAACCACAAAAATATAAAATATCTTGGTGTAATTCTCTAATGAAGCAACTTCAAGATCAGTATGGCAAGAAATTAAAGTGCCTGTAGAAAGAAATTTATGAAGGTATCAGGAGATAAAAGAATCTCCCATGCTCATGGATAGGTAGCTTTAATTTTGTGAAAATGGATATTTTACCAAGCAGTCTTCAGGTTCAATGCAATTCTCATCAAAAATCGCATTTTTATGGAACTTGAAAGAACAAATCTCAACACCATATGGAAAATAATAAATTCAGGCTAGTAAACACAATCTTGAAAAATAAAATAACTTCAGAAGAAATCAATATCTGTGACCTCAAACTGTACTGCAGAGCAATAAGGATAAAACTGCCTGGTGTTGGTATAGAAACAAAAGTATGGCTACATGGTATCTACTCAAAGACTTGGTACAACCACTCTGGAAAACAATTCGGTGGTTTCTCCGAATACTAGGAATACCTCAAGACCCAAATTTACTACTTCTAGGCATATACCCAAACATGTTCCACCATTCCACAAATACACTTCCATAGCTATGTTCATAACAATTTAATTTGTAATATCCAGAAACTAGATACAACCTAGGTGTTCCTTAACTTAAGAATGGACAAAAAAAATGTCATATATCTAAAACTGAAATACTATTCTGCCATAAAAACCAAAGACATTTTGAATTTTTCAGGTAGAGATGAATCTTGAGAATATCAAGATTCCCAAAAGGACACGAACAGTATGTATACACAAATAATTGTATAATTGAATATTTGCAATAAAATAAAGAACACTCATGCTGCATTCCACAAATCCAAGGAGGCTAGGCAGAAAGAGGGCACAAACAAGGATGATTGAGACTCACTTAGAAGGAAGAATGGAGTAGTGGTGGAAGATAGATAGAGAGAGGGAATATTGTGGGAAAGAATAATTGAAGGAGAGAGGGGGTTGGTGTGTTGAGGAGTGTGGAGGGGGATAGGGGATGTCAGGATTGCCATAAGAATTACTGGAAAATGCAAATTACTGGGTAGCAGGAAGGTAGGATGGATCTCCAGGAGAGACAAAGAAATGGGGTAGGGGAGGAGCCCTAAATCAATGGGGGTGTCCTTAGCAGTGACTCACAACATTTAGGATATGGAGTCTTATTAGGCAGCCTCCTGTGGCCAGGCAGGATCTTCAGTCTGGCAATAGGGACACAACCAACTCACAAAATTTTTGAGAGAAATCTTGTTCTTTTTCCAAGAAATAGAGGGACTGTGGATGAAGCAGAGTTTGAGAGAACAGCTAACCAATAACTATCCCAACTTGAAATGCATCCCATTGACAAGCACTAAACCCTGACATTATTAATGATACTCTGTTATACTTGCAGGCTACAATCTAGCATGGCTGTGCATTATAAGGCTCCAATAGCCAACTGACACCCACAGATGCCCACACCTTCAGCCAAATAGTGGAAGGATTTGGGGCCTCTTCAGAAAGAATAAAAGGAATGATTGTAGCTCATAAGGGGATAGTAATACCAACAATTCAACTAGAGTGGACCTTTGGGAATCTCAGAGACTGAACCACCAACCAGATAATTTAAACAAACAGGACCTGGGCGCCTCCCTACACATATGTAGCAGATGTGCAGCTTGGTTATTTTGTATGTCCTGAACAACTGGAGCGGGATCTATCCCAAAAGCTATGTTATATACTTGGGATATATTCATCTAGCTGGGCTGCCTTGTCTGGTCCCAGTAGAAAAGGAAGGTCATAGCCCTGCAGAGCCTTGAAGTGCCAGGGAGGCAGAAAGCCAGTGTGCCCCCATCCACTCATATGTCAAGGAGAGTGGGAAAGGAGGGATTGATTGTGAGAAGGGATGACAGGTGGGGAGCAGCAGTGAGTAGGATATAAACTGAATAAGTAAACATTAAATTAAAAAAGCCTGAACAAATCAATATTAAAAAAACTACAAAAATGTCATTCATTGTGTTTTGTGCTAACCAGCTACTTATCATGTGGACTATCCTAAATTATGGTGATTCAAGAGCTTCAGAGAGGTTGAACAGGTAAGCAAAGAGGCAAAATTTTATAACCAAATCTACTGCTGTCTAGAAGGGTTGTACTTAAAAAATGGTTGATGCCCCTGTATTTAAAGTGTAACAAGTTAAGAAATGTTTAGTTGGTTGATACATTTTTGTGTCATACTCATAGGCATTTAAATATGCATAAATTTATAAAACATATATACTCCAGATATAGAATTAAATGGCAAAGTGAAACATTTCCTTCATGAATTTGGTGAGTCAGGCTACCCCTGAGGCCGGTAAACTATAAGATCTTCGTCGAGTTATTAGTTGTGGGGCCTGCCCTTTTTGCCATTCATGCAGCCCTCCCTCTCATACTGAATGAGCAATTATGTTTAGTAACTTCATAATCTATATTTCTGTTCACACCTGCAGTAGACCTTAAGGTCAACAGCAAGGATAGTTCCTTTTGTAAATTAGAAAAGCATTAATGTACCAGAGTCCCTCCACGTAACATACAAATTTCCTATTACAGAGACATAACATTCCAATAGCCAGAATAATAGACTCTGTGGTGTGTGCTATGTTCTTTGTGTTTCTATTAGAACCTTCCTTTAAACACTTCTACTTAACTGAACATTTGATGAGGAGAGTTCCAAAATTACAGCTGTATGAATTAGCAATTAGAAATTACCAACATGCATATGTACTTAGCTGAATGCCCACACCTCAAGTAAACTTTTATTATGGAAAGGGAAGAAAGTGTCCCAGATATGAACCCACACACCTACAGTCACTTGATATTCAACAAAGGAGCTAAAAACATCCAGTGGAAAAAAGACAGCATTTTTAACAAATGGTGCTGTATCAACTGGAGGTCAGCATAAAGAAAAATGCAAATTGACCCATTCTTACCTCCTTGTACAAAGCTCAAGTCCAAGTGGATCAAGGATCTTCATACTGGGCATATACCCAGAGGATTCCCCAGCATGAAATAAGGATACATGCTCCACTATGTTAATAGCAGCCCTATTTATAATAGCCAGAAGCTGGAAAGAACCCAGGTATCCCTCAACAGAAGAATGGATGCAAAAAATGTTGTATATATACACAATGGAGTACTATTCAGCCATTAGAAACAATGAATTCATGAAATTCTTAGGCAAATGGATGGAGCTGAAGAACATCATACTAAGTGAGGTAACCCAGTCTCAAAAGATCAATCATGGTATGCACTCACTAATAAGTGGATATTAACCTAGAAAACGGGAATACCCAAAAGATAATACACACATCAAATGAAGTACAAGAAGAATGGAGGAGTGGCCCCTTGTTCTGGAAAGACTCAGTGAAGCAGTATAGGGAAAAACTAGACCGGGAAGTGGGAAGGGGTGGGTGGGAGAACAGGGGGAAGGAAGGGGACTTATGGGACTTTCGGGGAGTGGAGGTCCAGAAAAGCAGAAAACATTTGAAATGTAAATAAAAAATATATCGAATAAAAAATAAAATAAATAAATAAATACAAAAAAAAAAAACCAAGATACACTGAAGCTTATAGAGGAGAAAGTGCAGAAGAACCTTAAACATATGGGCACAGGGGAAATTTTCCTGAATAGAACACCAATGGCTTATGCTCTAAGAACAAGAATCAACAAATGGGATCTCATAAAACCACAAACCTTATGTAAGGCAAAGGACACTGTCAATAGGACAAAATGGCAACCAACAGATTGGGAAAAGATCTTTACCATTCCTACATCTTGGACAGGGTTAATATCCAATATATACAAAGAACTCAAGAAGTTAGACTCTAGGGAGTCAAATAACTCTACTAAAATGGGTACAGAGCTAAGTAGAGAAATCTCAACTGAGAAAACTCGAATGGCTCTAAAGAAATGTTCATCATACTCTGTCATCAGGGAAATGCAAATCAAAAGAACACTGAGAGTCCACCTCACTCCAGTCAGAATGGCTAAGATGAAAACTCCTGGGGCCAGCAGATGCTGGAGAGGATGTGGAGAAAGAGGAACACTTCTTCATTGCTAGTAGGATTGCAAGCTGGTAAAACCATTGTGGAAATCAGTTTGGTGGTTCCTCAGAAAATTAGACATAGTACTACATCAGGACCTTGCTATCCAACATATAATAAAGATACATCCTCTTCCAACATATAATAAAGATACATGTTCCACTATGTTCGTAGCAGCCTTATTTATAATAGGCAGAAGCTGGAAAGAACCCAGATGTCCTTCAACAGAAGAATGGATACAGACATTGTGGCATATAGACACAATGAAGTACTATTCAGCAATTAAAAACAATAAATTATTGAAATGCTTAGGGAAATGGATGGAACTAGAAAGTGTCATCCTGAGTGAGATAACCCAATCACAAAAGAAGACACATGGTATGCACTCATTGATAAGAGTATATTAGCCCAAAATCTCAAAATAAACAAGTTACAATTCACAGACCACAGGAAGATCAAGAAGGAAGACCAAAAGTGGGGGGTGCTTTGGTTCCTCTGAGAAAGGGAACAAAATACTCACAGGAGCAATTATGGAGACAAAGTGTGGAGCAGAGAATGAAGGAACGGCCACCCAGAGACTGTCCTACCTCAGGATTCATCCTATAAACAGTCATCAAACCCCAAAACTATTATGGATGAAAAGAAGAGCATACTGAAAGGAGAGTGTTATGGTTGTTTCTGGAGAGGCCCTGCCAGAGCCTTACAAATACAGAGGAAGGTGCTAATGGCAATCATTGGACTGAGCACGTGGTCCCCAATGGAGGAGTTGGAGGGCAGACTGGAGGAGCTGAAGGGGTTTGCAGCCCTATAGGAAGACTGATGATGTCAGCCAAAGAGATGCCTCAGGGCTCCCAGGGACTAAGCCATCAACCAAAGGGTACACATGGCTCCAGCCAAAGGAGTGGCAGAGGAATACCTTATTGGGCATCTGTGGGGAAAGCGGTCCTTTGTCCTGTGAAGGCTCAATAGATGCCCCAGTAAGGGGAAATGGATGGGGTGTGGTGGTGGGAGTGGGTTGGGTGTAAGGTCATATTCTTGGAGGCAGAGGGGGGAAGTATGGGTTGGGGGTTTTCAGGGGGGGGGGGAACCAGGAAACAGTTCATTTGACATGTAAATGAAGAATATATTAAATAAAATAATAATAATAATGACAGGACGAAAGTTGCATCCAACCTACAACAGCTGTGGAGGAATGCTATCTCTCCTACACAAGTGTTTTAAAGGGAAGTACACGTATGGATATTATTTTGGGAAGGTAATGTTCTTTCAGGCTCTAATAGCCACATGAGTCATTTCACTAGAGTTTAAATTCAGTGCACTGGCTTACTAGGCTTCCAAAGTCTGACTTACTTTTCAAGTTCATATTTCAATCGTTCTTCAAGTTGCAATTCTGCTCTATATTTTTCTTCAAATGTTCTCCGTTGTGCTTTCACAGAAATTGCACGAGATTTTGTTTCCACAATCTCAAGTTCAATTTCCTTATATCTATGCTCCAGTGACATGATGTAATCCTGATACATCATGTAATTTCCTGATCTTTCTGTTGCTCAGAGGCAGCTAGTTCCTTAAGAATATTAAAAAGAAACATTTTAAAGGAGGACAACCAAGGAGATTTCAAATGTATTAGGAGGAGTGGTTGGTGTTATCAAAATCTTGTATTCATGATGAAATTACCACGATGAAATTAAATAAATAACTTCAACTCACAGAAAGATTCTGTTTAAATTACAAATATCAATGTATATATTCCAAATAAAGGAAACACTTATTTAAAACCTAATCATCCAACAAATTATTGTGTAATTTTCTCTGCATTTGGCTCCACAAGGCAGAGAATATGTTAAATGAAAGAGAAAGGAGTTGGAGTTCAAATTCTTTATCAACAACTTCCAGTGGATTTAAGCAGAATTGTTTTAATAATTTCTTTCTGTGGTGCTGTAGTCAGAACCCAGGGACATGTGGATGACAAAGAGATATACAACCATAGCACTACAGTCTCATCCCTGAGGTATTCATATAACAATTCAAAAATTAATAATATAATTTCAGAGTAAGCCATGGAACTTATAAACAACCGAAGTACATTATCATATCCACATCACAATGATTTTCTTTCCCACCATGTTTCAATCTATCTCATAAATCACAACATTTCCTATTGAAAACTGGAATTCTGAAAGATGAATTCTTTTAGCATTAATGTCAAAACTAAAAGGATTATCAATAGAAGGGTATGGCTTCTTTTTCCAGAAATCAACAAAAGAAACTGCTGTGAAACACAGAAGAAACACACACAATCATACAAAAAATATAATTGAATATGAATTTTGAGGTGGAGTGAATTACAGCACAGGACAAATGACTATAGTTACCCGTAAGACTTGGTTCTCTTGGTTTATTTTTTCCATGAGTTGACTCCTAGCTTGCTCTTCAATGGCTTTCTTATGATTTTCTACCTCACTTCGCTCTACCATGTTCTTGTCCATATCGGCTTTGAGGCTGAGTATTTTCTCTTCAAGCTGCTTTATTCTACCCTCTTCCGCTTCACGGTTCTCCCGGGCTGCTGTCCTTTCTGCTATTTTCTGCTCCCAAAGATTAATTTCATCTTCCTTGCATTGGCAGCGGATTAATTCTTGTTGTAGTTTTGTTTCCATACTTTCAAGCTGAGTGAAAACAATTAATATTGTCTAGTAATGCAGTAGGCAGAAAAAAAGTTAACATAACACTAATAGCAATTTCAGCATGATTCCAATTGAATTCAACATGAATTTTGGCATGGATTCACCATGAATTTCAACAATTTCAGCATGAACCCAGGCTTTACACCTGGTTTTCCACTTCACACATTAATGAATTATTGATAAACTTAAATTTAAAAAATCCAACCAAATCAAACAACACAAACTCATATATACAACAAATATAACACATACACACACACACACACACACACATGGAGAGAGAGGGAGAGAGAGAGAGAGAGAGAGAGAGAGAGAGAGAGAGAGAGAGAGAGAGAGAGAGAGAAGCCATAAGCTGTTTTCAGATCAGGAAAACTCTCTAAACATTATTAGGTACATAAGTGAGGTTCTCATATGTCTTTTAACTAATTTAATATTGGAATGACTGTCAAATCATCATGTCAGTAACTACAGACATTTCTTCCTCACAGATAATAAAAGGAATTTAACTAGAAGTCTCATGTGAAATGAACAAAAAAAAAATAGAAAAATGAGAAAAATAAAGCTAAAGTATATGCCCCTTTCAAGAAATGAAGAAAAAAAATTATATCCCTTCCAAGAAATGAAGAAAATACAAGCTTTTATTTTAATTTTAAAAATTGGATGCATTTTCTCTCTTTCAAAGTTTCTAATGTTTACTTCTCCTTGCTTCCTTCTATGGAGAACTCCATCTCATTTCCTTCTAGACTGAATTTTTTTCAAACATACAAACTACTTTTGAAAGTTAAAGATTCCGACTATTATTTAAACAATTACTTATCTTTGATAAAGTACTTCAAATCTCTGAAGTTTAAAGGTATACACAATAACATCTTCATATGAGTTTAAATATTTTTCTTGAATTATGATCAATAAAATGCAGCCTGAACCACACTGTGTTCAATAGAGGAAACTAACATGAAATTGTTTTTCCTAAACATATAGAGTCTGGGACGTGGTTCCTGTGACTCAAATTTAGGCAGGGGCATACATGCCAAATGGGTTTAGAACAGCATAGAAATTTCAAGACACAAATATGACACATTTTCAATCTAAAAGGAAAGTTCTTTTGAATATGAGCTCAAGTTTTCAAAAATTTGCAAACTCTTTATATTTACATTGTACTAAATTAGATGCAATTTTTATTTGAAAAATTAATTTAAATTAACCTTCTCTCTTAGTTTCAGTACCGTATCCTCTTCGCAGTGACTTGTACTTGAAGCATTATAACCTGAAAACTCTCCATTTTGATGTGCATCTGAGTCCTCTTCCATCATTGTGCATAGATCCATATACCTAGACAAATATGCAAAACAATTAAGTAAATTATTATCACCATTGTATGTTTGTATATTTGTGTTGTTTTTTATGAAATCTAGCTTTAAACATTGGATCTTCCAGACTGTATTTTACAAGTATTTGCATTCAAGATATAAGAATAAGCCTGGTTAGTAACTGAAGATTTTAAATTATAATCATTTAATACATTATAAATAGTAATATGGTTTATAATACTAAAGCAAAATTAATAATAACCAAAAGTGTGATTCTGTGACTATTTTAAAATTATGAGATTGAAATAATTTTAATTTTTTAATTTTAAAATAAATACCAGGACAGAGAAGTAGGAGGGGGTGATAGGAGAATGGGCAGAGGGAAGAAGGCTTAGGGAAGTTATGGAGAGGGGGGAACCAGGAAAGGAAAATCATTTTGAATGTAAACAAAGAAAATTGAAAAAAAAAAAGTTCGAAAAAATAAAATAAAATGGTTGAAATAAAAATGGTAAATAAAGTATTAATATTGAAATCAGGAACTGAATTGTTATAAATATCATATGTCAACATATATTTTCATATATCAAAATAAATGATTTACTTATAATTTTGTTTTAATTTTCAGGATTGTTTGTATGTGTGTGTGTGTGTGTGTGTGTGTGTGTGTGTGTGTGAGTGAGTGTGTGTTTGTGTGTTTGTGTGCATGTGTGGATTTTGTCTCACTGTATATACGTACACAGGAATGCAAGTATCCTCATAGGTACAAGTACTGATACTTCAGAAGTTGTTGTTACAGGCAGTTAGATGCTACTTGAAGGTAGATGCTGGTAACTGAAATTAGATACTATTATTCTCTTGGTTAACTTTGTTTTGTTTTGTTGGTGTTGTTTATTATTATCAACTTGACAGACACAAGTTTAATTTGAAAAGAAAGAAACTTTACTGACAAAATTATTGATTATACCATTCTAGAGACATGCCTGTGGGAACATTTTCTTAATTACCTCTGGATGGGGAAGAGGCTTAAATCATGTATACACACAAATGAATACATATGTTCAAGACACACAAACACATGCAAATAAACAACGATTCATTCCACATAGTAGTACCAAGTATGTGTGGTGTGTGTAAGTACCTTGGTTGAATTCCAATCAAAATTAAAATTTAGAATGATGACAAATAAAGCCTTTGAAGGATAATTGGGAAAAGAAAAGAGGACAATCAGTGCATTAAGACATAGGGGATCAAATATAGAAATATGGGGAAAGACTTGAAAAGATTCTATGGCCCTTTGTAGGAGAAGTGTTTGGACACTTGGGCTCCACTTACTGATGATGCTTGGGCAGGTTATGGAAACGTCAGGAGGCAGAGGCTTGCTGCTTTCCCAACTACTGTGGAATCTGTCCCTCTGTAAACACAGCCCGTTTATTCCTTAAGTTTTCTTTGGTCATTAAATTTATCATAGCACCAGATGTGTAACTAATACAACTTTTTAAGAAGAAATCTACAGAACCTCCTAATGTGGTTTTCACAAAATGCAGAAGATGCAATATCATATGCAGAATGTTAAATCACAGGAAAACAATAGTCACACTTTAGAGAAATCAAAATTAAAATAAAAAATAAAAACAAAAGAGGCCAGCCATGTTGGGAGACTCAAAAGTTACGAGAAATTTTGTATGATTTTATTTCAGGTGATAGAATAATGACATCTTTCATGCATTACAAGTCTGAAAGTTTTCATGTTATCTATCATTCTGTGTACTCATTCAAATAGAAACAGAAAGGGCTGGAGCATGGCAGCAAGGGAGGGAGATGAAGCAAGGGAAAGAGGAGAGAGAGGGGGAGGGGAAGGAATCGAGGGAGGGAGGGAGAGAGATAGAGAGAGAGAGAGGCATTCTAAGCCTGAAGATTCTGTATTCAGGATGTCAAAAAGTTGTAAACTTAGAATGCACCTGTGCTATGCATGCACAGGCATTTGACAATGTTCCAAAAAGTAATAGAGTATTATAGTTATTCAGCAATATATTAGTTATCAATTGAGGCTCCCTTCTCTTAGATGAATATAACTTGGTTCACAAAACTAGGCAGCACAGAGGCCAGAGAGGAAGGCTGCTTAATGGATTGCCGCTCATATTTTGCCTGACCTGATTTCTCCTACACCCCAGAATCATCTGCCAGGGATGGAATCTATACACAATGATCTTGTTACCCCACATTCCATGGTCATTAAGAAAATATCTGCACATGTTTCTTATAAGCAATTCTTCATAGAGGCATTTTCTCAATTGTGGTTCTTGCTTCTCAGATATGTCTGGATTGTGTCAAGTTGACAAAATCAACCAGCACAATTAATGATTACATATAATTTATAGATGCCTTAAAATAAAAAGACGTGTCAGTGGCCTAAAATGAAAATTAAATATTTTTGGATTTTGAGCTCTGTTTGATACTATAGAACAATTCCTATATAAAATATAAGACATCAATCTGTATGTTAGTTTATGTACACATACATGTAAATTTCTTAAAGGAAACTCAGGTTTGAAAATGGTTATATTTCATGTGTATATGGATTATGATCATGGAATATTAGTATATCTTTTTATGAGACCACATGAATAACATATCATGGTTAAATATTTAAAAGTAGAAGAAAACCCAATTTTATCCATGTAAATTTTGATCTTTTATAACAAGCACACAAACAAGATATGGGTATTAATATCTGAAATGTAGGAGGAAAAAAATAAAAGCATATTTCAAAGTAGAAATTGAAAATATATTAGGAAGATTACAGTTGACACCAGAGAATGCTTTCACTGTCACTTATTATGGTCAAAATCATCACAGATGTTAGTAATTAATACTGTTCTTCCAAAATTTGAAATTGTGTTGTAGGTTTCTTATATGAGTTTAAAAATAGAACTATTTGTTTTATTATAAACTTGTAGACAAGATACGAATTTATATTTAGGTTTTCGTAAAATCACTCTTTAGTTGTGGGTGAATGCTTTGATAAATAAATGTCATACCTGTCTATTTCTTCTTCTAGTTCACTATTTCTTCTTCTCATTTCATGCAAACTCTGTGTCAGTGACAGGTACAACTTAAACTGTTCTTCTTGAACCTTTTCAGACGTTGAAAAAATATATGAATACAATTTTAACTGTAGAGATCCACTTTTCTTTCTTAGAAATAGTATTTACCAATCATAATATTCTTAGATAATTCAGAACATATTTTCTGAAATTGATACATGTGAGTATAGATTTCAAAATAATAATTTTTAAAATTGTCTTATGGATTTGGGTGTTTGGCAAGATTGTATTTTTTGTAGGCTTAGGCCTACCTATTGCCAGATCTGAGGAGGAAATGTTACCAGTTTCCAAAAGAGCTAGAGTTCCAAACACTAGGCATTGACACATGGATGCTGGGACCTTAACCCAGGTTTCTGCAACAGCAGCAAGTGCTCTTACACACTTAGTCATCTCTTTGGCCCCCAGATAACACTTTATAGAAGACCTCAGCTATGTGACATTTTCATTGTGACATTTTTCTGATATATAAATTTATAAATATTATTTGTTAAACATGGGAAGGTTTTTTTTTCCTAGATCACTAATGTAGCCCTCTTTCTGGGACTCTTCTTCTGGCTCTTCCTCAGTAACGGTCTCCTTGTTTCTCTACTGTCTACTATACACATGCAGTCTATGATTCTGAGAGCACCTCCAAGGTTGAAGTCCCCACTCTTCCCACTCTAACCCTCTCTCCCTCAGGACTCACCATTTTTCTGCTATTAGAAATGTCATCTTCCATGCTTGCCACAGTAACATTCCATCATACTATCATAAATAGAGTCCACACATGTACTCTGAAATCTATCCTGTGGTTCCAGAATTCTATATTTCTTCCCTAGGTAAATATCCATTCCTAACTTTAACCTGTAGAAGTCAATCCCTGGGAGGATCTTATGAGTCGCTAATAGAACTCTTCCATGACCCAAGATATGGCCAGTACCAGTCTGAACTCTGTCTTCTTTTCCCTAACTCTCATACTTCCTCAGTACACCCTTCAATAGTAACAACTACTATAATTAATGGTCATAATTACTCCTCTTTCCTTTGGTATTCCAACCCTACCAAGTCTCCAAGACCATTACCATGCACATTGAAGAACTCAATGCCACCAACAATTATCAAAAGGAGATATTTCAAACTTCCAACACTCACCTTCCCAGGACTTATGACACTCACTTAAGAGGAGTCACAGGCAGAACTCGTCTCCTCACTTTGCTGTGTTCTTACCTTTCCGTCTGTCTTTTTCACCTCATCATCTGTGGACATACATGAATAGCCTCTCTCCCTCAGCAGAAAGAATATTCATATTCCCATCACTATGCTACTTGGGGCTAAGAATCCTATGACCCTCTTGAATGGCAAACTTGCTCTGCTGGTCTGGTCAAGCCCTTGTTTCCCATCAGTAACTCACTCTATTCCTGACATTGGAGGACCTTTGGGAGGATGTTCTTTACTCACAGTGTGATGGTTGGGATATGCAAGGTTCTTGGGAAGAGACACTCTTAAGAGATAAGTCCTGTTGAGAGTAGGTATGGCATTGTTGCAGGAAGTACCCCACTGTGGCAGTGGGCTTTGAAGCTCCACCCATTTCTGAAGAGTGCTTTCTCCTACCTTCCTGAGAATGCCAATCTATTGACAGAGGTTGGATCATGATGGAGAACTCTTAGTTCATTCTCCAGCACTATGCCTGCCTACAAACTAAAATGCTTCCTGTCTTGGTATTGTACTGGACCTCTGAACCTGTAAGCTAGTCACAAATCAATTTTGTCCTTTATATCATGGAATCTGTTCCCAACAATAGAAAGCCTAAGACGCACACACACACAAAAATGGCTTTGCCAACTCTCTTCTTGGTACATTATTCATTTCATCAAGACATGTTCTCATCTAACTCACCCCTAATAGCACCTGCTGGTGAAGTCAGAAGCCATGCCTTTCTCTGGCAGAATATGCATCACTCAGGTATCCTGTCCACAACTGGCACTGAGTGACTGCAAATATGAGTTCAAGCCAATCCACACTACTAGCCTGGACTTCCCACCTCAAGTCTCTTTAGGCTTGTCTCCTTTCTCTTTCATTTCTCATAGAAAATAAAAACACCAAGGATGTGAGAGGGTCCCCGGTCCTAATGGGGAGGTCTTTAGTCAAAATGACCAACAGCGTGGAAATGGAACCTGAAGAGACCACCTCCAGTAGATAGACATGTCCCGAGTTGAGGGATTTGGCAATCTACCCATCTCAAAATATGGTCCCAGGATTGTTCCTGTCTAATGGAAATGCAGGGACAACACTGGAGCAGAGACTGAAGTAAAGGCCATGCAGAGACCACCTCAACTTGGGATTTATGCCATATACAGATGTCAAATCCCTCACTCTGTTGCTGAAACCAAGATGTGGAAGAAGCCTGGCATGGGTGTACTCTGAGAAGCTCTACCAACACCTGACTGAGACAAATACAAATACTTACACCAAACCATTGGACTGGGCATGGGGAACCCTATGGAAAGAGTGAGGGGAAGGACTGAAGGAGGTAAAGGGTATTGCAACCCCATAGGATAAATAACAGTATCCAATAACTGGACACCTCAGAGCTCCCAACAACTAAGCAACCAACCAAAGAGCATACAAGGGTTGGTCCATGGTCCCTGCTACAGGATTGCCTTGTCTGGCCTCAGGGGGAGGGGATGTGCTTGTTCTTGTGAATGCTTGATGCCCTAGAGAATCAAGATGCTAAAGGGATGATGTAGGAATGGATGAGTTGGTGTGGGAGCACAATTAGAGGTTAAAAAGGTAGGGGAAAAAGGTGGGGTGTTTGTGGAGGGGCTCCCAGGAAGAGGAATAACATTTGAAATGCAAATAAATAAAATAATATAAAAATAAAAGAATAACAAATACTAAAGATCTTTCAAAATGTCATATGGAGACCTGATACTATAGAAGCTTTCTAAAGAATATTCATATGCACATGTATAAAATGAGTGAAAAAAAGCGTTTCTACAATGGGGTGATGCTGGCCCTATTCAATACCGCAGTGGTAATAAATGCTATCCCAGGAATGGTTTTCTTCTTCTACAGTTTTTGACAAGCGAGTTCATACGAAACCCCAAATATTCAGGTACTTCCTAATGCTCTTGGTTACCCTCTAAAACCTGATGGAAAGAAATTATTCCTGGAGACCTCACTCCTTGAGCTATAACATGTAGGAATCTACAATATAACCTGGAAACATTATTCCCATTAGCTAGCTTTCATAGTGCTATAAGTTCCTAGAGGAGAAAAGAAATCAACACATATGTAGATATGAACCCTGCTGCCTGCAACTATGACTACCATTGCCAGCCATCGCTGGTGGTAAAAAAGACTCTAAATCTACTGTTTTCTAATTGGATGTAAGGCCCCTTTTATATGTTAAACCCATACCTTGAACTGTTGTCTGAGCCAAGAACCTGTGACTAAATATATCCTATCCTTAGTGGAGAACCTACTACTGCACTACCTCATGGGCAGACAATTAACCTGACTCCTATAATTACTAACAAATAGTAACAATATGAAGCTATCAAATATTTGAACAGGGAGAATATCTGGCTCTCCTAAAATGTGGTTATATGCTGCTTCTGAACACAGGAAAATTTCTTTCAAGTATTAGAGAATTTAAACAAAATGGACTTCATAAGTCTATACTTACCGGGGTTCTTGAAAGCTCTTCATTCTCCTCTGCTTGGAGGCTTGCTGCATCATTTAATTCTAAATTTTCAAGGGTGGCCCTAAAAATATGTTTTAAAATGATTGTGCATAACTGGCCACATTGGAAAATACCAAATTAGTTTCTGAAGAAACATTTAAATGATTACACAAATTCTGAAAAATTTGAAAGATAGTGATTTGGAAACAATCACTCTCTCTCTGCCCCTTTGTCTCTATAAACTTTAGATGTAATTTGAAGAAATATGCATTTTCTTTTTTTGTCTTAGTGCATATCAAACTTTCACACATACAAAGCATACACACACTGAGTGAATACCACCCACCAACAAACTATGAATTTTAAGTAACTAAGACCAGAATGTTTCCTGATTTCAAAAGTGTGTAATTACTATGAATGATGCAATTTCTCTTTCTTCATTCTTTCCTTGAAAACACTAGAGCTATTCAGCACAGTGCTTACATTATAGACCTCTGTGAGTGACCCTCATGTCCCAAGATCATGACGCAGTTTGCGTGTTCATAAAGTACCTCATGCAACTAAAAGAAGCACTAGGTAGACTGTGCCCTGTGTTCCTGTTGCAAAAACAAAACACTGCCCTCAGGTCTTTCCTGACATGATAGACTAGAGATTCTCTGAAATGCTGAGCCGATATATTTTTCTCTATCAAGCTGACTTCTGAGCGATTACCTCCATAGTGAGGGAAGTGATTAAAAAGGAAATGGGGTCATTTAATCACTTCTGTAATGATACTGTCAATGTGCTTCTTAGACTTTGGAGACTAATAGTGGGCATTTGGAAAACGTGGGAACTGCGGTTTACATTTGGCTCAAAATAAGGCTGGACTAATGAATCACTCTTGCATGAGTTCATGAGACCAGAAAACTCACTTACATGAATGCTTGCAGGTGGAATAAAGAACTCTTCTACAGAGTTGGCCCAAGGCCTTACACATTAGATTCTGTCCTATAATCTGTATCCATCCCTGAAAATCTCAGTGATATGGAATTTAAAAGTAGTCAGTAAGTTTATTTAGTGGAGGAAATATTCCAGAAGTCATTATACTTTGTGCTATCACATTGTTAATGCTCATGGTTTTAACTTTGCTTAGGGCAACCAAGTGAGTTGAAAAGTATACAGGTTATTTAGAAATGTGACATCATCCTGGTGGAAATAGACAAACTTTCGACAAGATCCTAGCAAAGTAAAAGGCTCATCAACTCTGAAAACAGCTTAGAGTACTTTGCATTAACAGGGCTGCCTTTGAAACAGGCCCAAACTTCAAAAGTACATGCATAAAATGAAAACAAAGAGGGAGTGCATTCTTTAGGATAGCAGTGACTATCAACCTTGAATACAGCCTCAGTTATACTCTCCTACTAAAAGCCAGATGGGGATTTGAGTCTGGAAGTTTGGCTGCCCTGTGTCCACAGGCCTGGGTGTTACTTAAGCTGCAAAATCACTAAGTAGTAACCATTCTGGTGATAGTCTTGCAGTGTATGTCAAAATGCAAGCATAACTTGGCAATAGTGCGATAAAGCAGTATTGCATAGAAAAGCCAGTTAGACAAGACGATGTGAATCTGTTAAAGTCCATATACAGAATGTCTGAGTGGTTTATGTGTAAAGGAGGGAAGGTAACACCTAAATTGTCAAGATGCAAAGAAGTAATAGGATGTTGCAGATGTCAGAAATAGAAGATTTTAAGTGATGGAAGTACCAGTAAATGAATGGAACTGGCCCAAAATCAGACCACATGTACTATATGGCACTGCAGAGGCAGGGCTGCCCAATCCTGGTGGAGTGTATGTGGCACCACCATGTACCACAGACTGTGGGTATGTTTTTTATGTTTGTCCTGCTGGGTTTCAGGCTGTACTTGGTATAATATTCATTAATATTTTCCTATTATTATCTTTTGGTATATGTTAGGTAATTGACATAAAAACCTATGTAATTTTCATAATTTATGAAAGGAATTGGACTTTAGTGTCAGAGAAAAATGGCATTATGAATAATGTAGAAACTATTAAGATTATCTATTTGGCCTTTGAACTTGGACTAAGCAAATTTTGCATTGTCAGATAGCCACAAGCTTCTGGGGGGGTCAGAAGAAGAGTGCTATAGTTTAAATTTCATATAGTCACCATGTTTTAGTGTTTTAAAGTTTTACCATTCCATTGACTTGCCCAACATGATGAAGTGAATGTCTCATGCACTGTGTAAAGAACCAGGAAAAATAACTTTTGTTTCATTATGAATCAAAATGTCTACCCTGCATATTGTGCTGATGTTGAATTAGAACACAGCCAGCACTTCATTTGCATGTTGCTGTGGCTATGTAAACTACACCTCTAACGTCATTCATCAACTGTAGTAGGAATGCCATTGTCCATAATGCTTCATGTCACTTCATCCAGGTAATTCAGTGATATTTAAAGACACAGAGTCAAGGACTATTGCACAGTCCCTGAATAAATTTGCCAAGTCTGATAAGCATGAAATTCCATTTTGTTGTGACTTTTGTTTATATATGCATTTTACTATGGTTTAAACACACATTAAGTACTGTGGCTCATATAAGGTCATATTTGTGTTGTTGAATTTTTCATTTGAAAATGAACATGAAGTTTCCAACTCAAATGAACAACTTTGAATAAAAGCCTTCAAAGAATACTCATCACAATGTGAGCTACATACAATAATTGTGGTGTGCATTAATATGATTGCAACTGATCATCCTCTAGGTGGTGTGACAGTAAGTTTACATAAGTTTCACTGAGTCCTTTACCATACTACTGAAAGTGGCAGAATATGAGGAGCTTGAGGCCCTGAACACATCACACTACATCATGTATGTTCACAAATTACATTGAACAAGCCATTTTGTACATTTGTAATAATGCATAGGTTATGTTCTTAGTACTGCTTGGCTGGAATGATCATGTTACATTACACTCAGGATCTCCCAGCTTAAGCAGAACGTAGCAGATAAGACTATGGGAGGCAGCACAAGCACTGATGTGAAAATAGCAAAGTGGAATCAATATTCTCTAGTCAATTAACATCAGTTCTCATGCAGTAGTATTTTCACATCTATGGTGGCAAATGGTAGGAAATACCTACAACTGCAGTTCCTCAAAGTATGAGGCAGTTTTGTTCACTTTCTTTATCTGCTTGTGTTTTCCTGTATTTGTTTCAGGGATTAATGTGTTTCCTCTTTAAGGACTTCTACTTGTTTACCTATGTTCTCTTATATTTCTTTAAGGGAGCAATTTATGGCCTTCTCAAGACTTCTATCATTTTCATGAGATGAGAATTTCGATCAGAATATTGCTTTTCAGGTGTGTTGGGGTATCCAGGGCTTGATGTGATGGAAGAACTGGGTTCTGATGTTGTAAAGTAGTATTGGTTTCTGTTACTTATGTTCTTGTGCTTGCCTCTTGCCATCTGGTTATCTCTGGTGTTAACTGGCCTCACTGTCTCTGACCAGAGCCTGTGCCTTCTTGAAACCTGTGATTTGATGCAAGATATTTCCTATCCATTCACATTGAGGCTGTGAGAGGCCAGAGATGACAGGGGAGAGAGGAGGAGGAGCTAAGAAAAGGAGGGTTAGAAAGAGAAGGAGCATGGGAGCTGCACGAGGGAGTGCAGGAGGGGATGCACAGATCCAGATGGTGTCAGATGGGTTTCTCCCGTGCTGAGAGGTTAGAAATATTGGGACAGAACTTTATCATTGTAAATTGGCATTATGAAATTGGAACTTTCTTATACATAAATATATTTGGTTAACTATTCAAGTTTGAGGGTCACTCTTTACCGGATACATGGAAGGACTGGTGCAAAGGCCTGGTTGTACAGTACTTTTTATAAATAACTGCTACAGTGATCCTGGGATTCTCTGATCCTGGATGTGTCAGAACTCCTTGGGGTCAAGCTGCATCTGGGTGGGGCCTGAATGGGTGGGAATCCAGAGTACAGGTTCAGCTCTGGGAACAGGTGCAAATTGGAAGGAGCATGGGCCTCTGGCTGGGCAGGTCCTAAATTCTAAACTTCCTAATACTGTGACCCTTTAATATAGTTACTGCTATTGTAGTGACCCTGAGTAGAAAATTACTTTTATTTCTACTTCATGATTGTAATTTTGCTATTTTGTGTATTGTAATGTATATCTTTCAATGTATTATATGCTTTGTAATGTAAATATTTCCTAAGGGTCTTATATGACACCTGTGAAAGGGTCATTTAACCCCTAACTTAGTAACAACACACAGGTTGAGAAGAACCAGTGGGGTAGAGAATGAATAATTACAATATCTTATCTAAAATTACCAAAAAAATTAATAAAAATATTAGGTTTCAAGTTATTCTGTTCACTAAAGGTTATAAATTTTATACAACTAAACTATAATCTTCATAAAATATAATTAGCCACAAGGATGTTTCACAAAGGAATAAAGAATGTTAAAATATGTTCAAGCATTTTGCTCATTATTAGAATCCAACATCATACAGATCATCTCAAATGCATTCTTACAATTTTTTATTTCTATTTTATTTTCTTTCAATTTACTCTATCAATTATATAAATCATACAATTTACTTGATAAATTTAGTAATCAATTACAAAGTATCAAATGTCTCTCAACATACAAATTTGAATTTTTTCTGTGAATTAATGTTGAATAATCTATTTAGAAATCATATATTTGCCTTGTGCATATGAGAATGAAATAAGATCTAAGTTTATCTCTATGGAAAGGTGATACTTTACTACTTTATTTAAAATTCTTGGTTCACTATAAAGCAGTATAATATTAAAAGAATTTGTCTTAATTAAGAAAACTATTGTTTCATAGTGCATTGGTGAAATTTGAAATTAATATAAATTTTGTTTGGAACAATTATATCAGCCAAGTCCTTTAATATGATTTACATCCTTTAGCTAAAGGATTCAATATTAGAGAATATATTCAAATTTGTATTCAAATAAAAATAATTCAATATTTAGAGAAGCTTTTAAGAAAGTGTATTCTTTGTAGCATAATTGTAAAATATTTTTTAAAACTTTAATTGATGCCTCATGAAAATGAGGTTTCTCCGTAGATACCAAGAGTGTGATTGCATGGGACACATACATATATCTCATATATGCATATATACATAATTATGGAAAATAGTAATAATGATATTTGTAATTTAATTATTTTCACATTCTACAAGGCTAACAATTCTCCCACTTAACAACTGAAGCACCCAACCAGTCACCCCAAAATCAAACAACTGTGGCCAGAAGATCACAAATTTGGGGTTTCCCTAGACTACATAAAGATATCTATCAAAAGTAATAATAATAAAACCCAAATATGAAAAGTTCTTCCCTTTCAGAACACTTACAAAGTTAGTGACAAACTACAAATGTTCTATTTATGCTCTAATGAAAACAGTTAAAATATTTCTCTAAAATTGGGACATCCTACCTCAAACTGCATAGCTCATCTTGCAGTTCAGCATTTTCAATCTCTAGTTGAGACCACTCCTCTCGCAGTGCAATAATTTCATTACTTATACGTTCACAATCTTCTTCAATTAGTTCACAGTTATGTTTTTCAAAGTCTATTGATCTTTTATATGTATAAACTGCACCCCAGATTTTCACTAGGATCTCAGAATTTATATCTGTATTGGAGAAAAAGCACAATTACAGTACAGCAGCATTTTTGACAAATAAAACAGACTAGAGTTTTACCTAAACATGATGCACTGTAGAAATGTATCCTGAGGACCCACACAGTGGAAGACATGGTACATTCTGAAGATATGAAAAGAAGACAGTTAAGGTGTTTAGTTTAAGAACTAGTAGAGAAGACAAAAAAAGACATAAAACCAGATATTACAAACTCAGATGATACTGAAGTCAAACAAAGTTTTAATGTTGAATAAGCATGCAGGAATATGCCCTAATGGAAGGGATGAGTAGGCATGAAGTAAGAACAAGAAGTAGTTGGTCAGAGTGTAAAGAGGCACATTGCCAGTATTCTACAGCAGACTAGAAGTGGAGATGCTACTGCCCTCTAAATCTAAACAAGGTCAAGTAAAAAGTACTGATTTTGATTCCTACCTCAAACAACACAAATCAGAAAAAAACATGTTTTAGAAACTGAAGATTATATGCTTCAGACATGACATAAATTGTTAGCTAATAAGCACTAAAATAGTTTGATGATATTATCCCAATTTTCTATCTCTGTGCTATGAGATAGTACAGACTAGGTTAGAATATGATGAGGACAAAGCTATTCTGACTCTCCTAGACTCCTGGAGCTGTGCAGATAAGCTATTTGGTGAAGAAAGCAGCCAGAAATCACAGGCCAGAAGTCTGGAAAATAGACACAAAGAAGAGGGGATGCTCTGGGCATGTTACTAGGCCGTCTGAAACATACTATAGAGCACATAACAACATGGGAATTCCAGGAAATATCCTGGGGCTGAGGGACACAACATCTCACACAATTAGAGGAGACCACCAGTGTTCACACAATGCCAGGAAAAGGGCATGTCTTCCCATAGGCTAGAGTAAACAAGGAATAATTTACAGGACCATAGTTAGCAAAAAGCATTGGCATGCTTTAGGAATGGAGAAAAAACAATATGCTGGGTGCATTTGTTGTGGTTTACCTAATAATTATACAAACAACAAAAGAAGGACCAAACTGATTATAAGAAATATACAATGCATATATAGAATTCAGAAAACTGTATAGAATGGAATGGAGAAGAAAGATAAAATCATTATTACAGACTAAAATGATAAAGAAATGAAACTAAGTTTTGACATCAAATAAGATAAAACAAAATCATAAACATAGTTAAATATATTAAGCACATATTAGTTGCATATAAGTGTTGATAAATAATAAATAAAAATAAAATAATAAAATACATATATGAATGTCATGAGGTCATGTGTCATACTTAAATAGTTTTCATTTATTATTATATGGACATACAGATATGGGTATTAATTTAAATTAAAAAAACTTACATTACTATAAGGACACAGATATAGGTATTAATTTAAATTTAAAAAACTGAAGCTACAAAATCTTGCATAAGGCAAGAATATAAATAAATGTGAAGATGCATAATATAAACTGATCACATTTCATGGCATTACTGGGTGCCACTATGGTAAGCTCAAGGCTCATACAACTGTGAGGAAAATGCCATATGTGGATAAATCCTACAGAGGCAGCTTTTGCTTTCAATAAATTTCTCTCTATATTAAGTGGCTTCTCATAATTTTTATGAATCTTTACCAAAATATATGGTACAGCAAGCACACAAAATCGGTCTTAACAACTCTTTAGAGTATTGGTACAACCTGCACTCAACCAGTGTGTTGGAAAGTTATGTTTTGTGAGAAAGAAAATATTTGTGTATATTTAAAATGTTGAAGTGTGACTTTCTGGTTTTGTCATATGATACAAACTCACATGGTGTTTTGCTGAAGCAAGACCCAAGGGAGGTCAAGTCATGTTTGGAGAGATTATAAGTAGAACACAAAGACAGTGATAAGGAGCTTGCATAGCTAGCTATGCAACTCTGCTTTGGTATTGCCTCTATACTGATCTTCAGTTTGCTGAAAGAGACAAGGCAGAAAACTCCTGGCATTCCAGCTGGTCTGACTTATTCCTAGCCCCTGCTGACTTATGCCAACTCAGGGGAGGCCTAGTATCTTCTGCTGAATTGTGCCACCATTGCTGACTCTTCTTTGGTGACACTTTTGTACTGCCCTGTTGGTATCCTGAGACTACTGAACTTGACTGATGTTATCCTGAGCAAGGAGATTAGAATCACCATCCAAAGACCTACTTTTAAACAGGTACACATACCACTTGTCCTATTTCCAATTTTTCCCCTGCCTTTGGATGGTGGGCTAGAAAGTTTATTGAAGTGATTGATAAGCTGTATTAATGTACATATTAAAAAATCTAAGCTTACACAATGTTGTGACATGATTTGAAATGATGAGGAATGACAAATTTTCTCAGTCATTAAAGTGTTTGCTATGCAAGCGATTCTAAATTGAATTTGAACTCCAGTACCCATAACTTAGCAGGTTTGGGGGTGTGTTATGTTTTGTTTTGTTTTGTTGTTGTGTTCCTTTTTTAAGCTATGCATGATGGTACATTCGGTCATCTTAATGCATGGGAGGCATAGACAGGAGGATACCTGGAGCTCACTGGACTGCCAACCTAACTGAATTGATTAGCTTTGACATCAGTGAGAGTTGCTCTTTCAAAAGAAATGAGGTTGAGAGCAATTTAGGAAGATGCATTACAGGCACACACACATAGATATACATACATACATGCATGTGCATACAAACACACATACAAAAATACATTAACACGCACACTCCATAATATTGTAAAACATCTTAGCAGATTAAAAATTAGATCCATCAACCTTAAGGGAGCTAGCTAAGTGTATATGGGTGTTGGCTGCACAAGCATGAGAACCTGAGACCAAACCTCCATACAGAAAACACATATGACTACACATGTGCCTGTAAGCCCAGCCTTTGAGAGCTGCAGACAAGAGCATTGGTGCTCATGTGCCAACATACCTTCAAACTCAGTGAGGTACCATCTCAAGGAATTAGGAGGATAATCTTAGAGCAGGATACCTCAACTTCTCCTTCAGTCTGTGCATGCAAAGCGATGCTCACACCCAGTTACACACACACACACACACACACACACACACACTCACACACTTAATCAAAATAAAATATTTTTTTGAATTTTAGAAGACAATGCTAATACCAAGTAGAAGAGAGGAGCCAATAAAACAAGAGCAGTAGTCTAAGAGTGTCTACTCAAAATATCATATGGCAGAGTCATCATGAAAGGATTCAGCATCCTTTACCAAAGTGATTCCAGAGAGCTGCGTCAATCCTCCAGTCACATGAAGAAGCAGTTTTAAAAACAGTAAATTCATGAATTTCTTAGGCAAATGGATGGAACTAGAAAATATCATCCTGAGTGAGGTAATCCAATTACAAAAGAAAACACATTGCATGCACTCAGTGATAAATGAATATTATCCCAGAAGCTCGGAATACCCAAGATATAATTCAGAGACCATATGCAGCTTAATAAGATGGAAGACCAAAGTGTGGATCCTTTGGTCCTCCTTAGAATAGGTACAAAATATCCATGAGGGGAAATACAAAGACAAAGAGTGGAGCGGAGACTGAAGGAAAGACCATCCAGAGACTGCCCCACCTGGGCATCCACCCCATATACAGTTACCTAATCCAGACACTATTGTGGATGCCACCAAGTGTTAGCTGACAGGAGCCTGATGTATCTGTCTCATGAGAGGCCCTGCCAGTGCCTGACAAGTACAGAGGGGGATGCTCTCAGTCAACCATTGAACTGAGCACAGGGTCCCCAATGGAGGAGCTAGAGAAAGGACCCAAGGAGCTGAAGGGTTTTACAGCCCCACAGGAGGAAGAACAATATGAACCAGCCAGCACCCCCAAAGCTCCCAGGGACTTAACCACCAACCAAAGAGTACACAAGGAGGGGACCCAAGGCTCCAGCCACATGAGTAGCAAAGGATAGCCTGGTAAGACATCAATGAGAAGAGAGGCCTTTGGACCTGTGAAGGCTCATTGCCCCAGTGTAGGGGAATTCCAGGAGAGGAACTGGGAGTGGTAAGTTAATGCACAGAGGGAGGGGGATGGGATAGGGGGTTTCAGAGGGGAGACCTGGAAAGGGAGTAATATTTGAAATGTAAATATAGAAAATATCTAATAAAAATTAAGGAAAATAAAAATAAAAGAAAAAGAAAGAAAGAAAGAAAGAAAGAAAGAAAGAAAGAAAGAAAGAAAGAAAGAAAGAAAGAAAGAAAGAAAGAAAGAAAGAGAGAGAGAAAGGAAGAAAGGAAGGAAGGAAGGAAGGAAGGAAGGAAGGAAGGAAGGAAGGAAGGAAGAAAGAAAAAGAAAGAAAGAAAGAAAGAAAGAGAATGAAAATCACACTCCCTCCCCAAAAAATCAAAGAAACCAAAAAGAAGTAACTAAAAGGCACACCCCACCAATTTAATGTATTGGCTGACTGGCCTGTTCCATTTTGTTGAAACACATGAGTCTAATGTAACAACCCCAAGGCCATGGTGTCAAGCTCACTCACTGAAGCTCTGAAGGCTTGCTGGCAGCTCTTGCTGAGACTAGTTTTCTGTTCTTTGATATCAAGCATGCCTATGTTTGGGCAATTCACCCTCATCAATAGCACACACAGGGGCTGCATGCAGAACTCCTACCTTTTCTCTGCCTCATGAGCTCTTCAATAAAATGCAAAATAGTGTCACAACTGTACTGCTCACAGTCCTTTGAGTTTCCCTCACATGATATTAGTTCCTTAAGGTCAAGCATATGATTTCCTTGTTCTTTGACCTATACAATGAATAATAGCAATTTCAGATACTGTCATGTTGAGTACCCCATACACTAGAAAGAAGAGACCCATGTTTTACATAAGTAACAAGCAAAATGCTTCTGAAAAACCAGATTTTGAAAGGAAAGACACCTTTACTATTGGTGACTTTTAAAACTATTTTGGAAAGAAATATTTGAATATAACAAAAGAATCTTAATTTTTATTTTATTTTATACTATATTTCTAAGTCCATTTTTATGTATTACTTTGATTTTTATACTGTATCTTAATAAATATGATTTGAAATTAATTTTTGCATACCTCTTCTTTTTCATTGGAAGTTTTCTTTGAAGACCTACAAGAAATGAAATACTTTCAGATGAATATTAAACTTGTAAAATAAAACACAAAAAATGTTTATTTTCCCTATCCATAAAACTTACCAGGTATTACAAATAAAATGATTTTCTGCAAAGGAAAGAAGCTGTAGACAAGAAGAGGAACATTGATATACAATTTATACCACTACTAAGATCATAAAAGATGGAAATTACAACTGGAGACACGGCTCCAATTAACAGCAGATACTGCTTCTGCACAGGAGTTGAGCTCAACAGCCAGAACCCATGCTGTGTGACTCATAACCAACTAACTCCAGATCCAGAGACATACAATGCCTGTGCATTCTTCAGCCACCTGAAACTGTAATGAAAATCAGCATAAAATGTGGTAAATTGACAATACCCCTGAATAACTTCTCCAACACTTGCTTTATTTCACTGAAATAAGTATGTCATTGGAAATTATATATCAAAGTGAACTATGAGGTTTTATAGGCCAGGCATAGTGGTGAATTACCAAAAGCCCATCACTTCAGAGGTCCAGAAATATACAAGTTTTATGTCATCCTTATTACATAAAAAGTTCAAGGCCATCCTTGCCTGTATAACATTCTGTATCATAAACTAAGGGACAAACCAACTCTGTGGTTACCTAATTGTCTGAAAGGCCCATGATATTAGAGATCTATAAAATGCACTGACATGCTGAGATGGATACCATGTGGGTTAAACTGACAGAAAAATACATAATTGAGACACTTATAATATAGAAACCTTGTATCTTATTGAAGTTTGTTTATCTGATACATTGGAAGTATAAGACAACATGAATTCCCGAAAGGCTACAATTAAGAGAGTAGCCTTAAGGAAATTGCAAATTTCTTCAGAATTGCCATGGATGGAGGTAATAATTCTCTTTAGATTGTTCCTCAGAAGAGTAAAGGAGAGAGATCATGCAGTGTTTTGGGGGAAGGAAAGCTTGGGAAGAAGGAGCTCCCATCAAAGCTGGCTCATCTAGATAAGTCTTATAAAATCCACTTATTACATTTAGTGTTTGAGAGATTCTTAGGTCAAAGCTGTATCAGGATCCCAATGTAATATTTTAAAGTATGTAGGAAATAATCTGTAAATCAAAGCTGTGTCTTTTTACCTCATTTTTTATACTGAAGTCGGCATTGTGTGCCAGCAGTTTGGCTGTCATTGAGGTGCTGTTATGCCAAACAGCATAGTGCAGTGCGGTGTTCCCACTGTCGTCAATAGCATTTGGATCAGCACCGTGTTCTAATAACATAGCCACACATTCTTCATGCTTGAACTGTGAAGCCTATGGGCATTGGATCAAGAAACAGATTGGAATGATGAGAAAAGCAAAAATTTCATAGGTTTCACTAATTATTTGCATGTATCTGAGATCATGTTTATTCTAAGAATTCCCATCCAATATGTGTCACACTGAAACTGTTGGCTGCTTTCTACCTTAATTAGTGCTGTTCTGTTGTCACTGTCACGAAGATCAATGTCACAATTCCACTCTATCAGGAGGGCAACTACATTGGGATGGCCGTATGCACAGGCATAGTGCAGAATAGTTCTGTGAAAATGAAAACTTTTTAAGAATTTTTTACAAAACTAGGTTAAAAGCCACAGTTATTCGTGTAATTCTCACTAACTTTGGGCATCCAATTCAAAGAAATGTTTTTGCCTCCAATATTGGAATCATGACATATATATTCCTGCATGGGAGGTAAGGATGCTATCACTGAGCTGAACGCCCAATATGTTAAATAGTTTTCCATTGTTGCAATGAAACAACATAACCAAAGCAACATGGAGAGGAAAATAGAAATGGCCCTGATAGAAACTTTCATCATTGAAAGCTTCCCAAGCCAGGCCTCCATCTCCGGAATTACCTTCAACCTTCTTAATTAGGAAGCTCCTAAAGAACAGCTCAGCAAGCATTGAAAACTCAGTGGTATTTCTTGCACAATATTCCAATGTCCTTCCAAATCCTCTCCACCCCCCCCCAAAATGGTTACCTATGTCATAGCACTGCCCCTCTAAGCTAGTACCAAGCTGTCATATTTAGGATTTCCATTATGGGATGAAACATCATGATCAAGACAACTTGGAGATGAATGGGCTTATATCACACACAGTTCCAGAAAACAGTTCATCTGTAAAAGCTGTGAGGTTAGAAACTCAAACAGGGAGAAACCTGTAGGCAGGAGCTGATTATGGTAAGCCATGGAGGAGTGCTGCTTACTAGCCTGTTCTCCATCTCTTCCTGAGACTGAGTTCTTGTGGAAACCAGAACCACCAGCCCAGGGATGGCATCACCCACAATGGGCAGGGTCCTACACCATCAATCACCAATTAAGAAAATGCCCTAGAAGATTGCCTACAACCAGATCTCTTATGGAGAAATTTTTCAGTTGACCTTCCCTCCTCTCAGATGACTTTTGCTTGTGTCAAGTTGACATAAACTGTGCAGCACAGTTGGCCAAAGTAACCTTTCTAAATTAGAACTCTCAATTTGGATTTGACTCCTTCTTTGAACTCTGTAGCTACTCACTGCTTTATTCTCTGCATACCCAAGACCCTCATCAATAAAAAGGGAATCAAAATAAGCTCATCTCACAAATTATAGTAGGATTATTGAAAAACATCATGCAAAGGATTTACAGCTTTTTCTACCATGAAATTGCTCAGCAATTAGATGTTTGGATATTTTTCTTTGAGGCATAGTCTTGTTACAGAATTCAGGCTGGTCTTGAATTCACAATGTGTCTCAGGAGCTGCTAACTTGCAATCTTCCCACTGTAGACCACTGGTACATGACTACACAAGTGAACACACTCTGGTTGGCTTATGACCCTGTTCTCACACTTTGAGAACTTTACATTAGGATATGAATTATAACTCCTGATGTATTACGCTTTACCTGATAGCAGGTTTTAGATTACATAATTCATAAAGTGTGCAGGAACCATAACCAACTGTGCTTACAGTAAATCATATGTGATATATTCAAAAGAATTCTGGGAGTTCTAGTTATAATATTTAAATATTCAAAATGTGAAAAAATATGACAACAGCAAGTTATATCTGAAACTATTTTGTTAATTTCTAAATCTTTGGCAAAAGAAATGCCAGGACTAAAATGAGGATAATTTTTTCATTATTTTGATTTGTACAATGTGAAGAAATGAGAACTTTCACTTGGCTAATATTTCAATTAATTGATAATAGTTTTAGACAGGGCATAATTCTTCAAAGTAGTTACTTGTTACAACTTCCTAATTTCAGAAATGCTATTTAAAAATAAATAGGTCAAGTTTCTAGTGGACTTGAGACCCCCTTCTAAGTAGGACTGAAGCATCTATCCTCTTTGGTCTTCCTTCCTCTTGAGCTTCATGTGGTCCATGAGCTGTATTGTGGGTATTCCATGCTCTTTGCCTAATATCACTGATCAGTGAGTACGCGCCATGTGTGGTCTTTTATGACTGAGAAACCTCACTCAGGATGCTATTTTCTAGATCTAGCCATTGCCTTCAGATTTCAAGAAGTCATTGTTTTTAATAGCTGTCTGGTGTTACATTGTTTGAATGTACTATATCTCTAGACTTTCTACTCAGCACAGGAAAATCTGCACACGTTAAGGATGAGAGGCATTTACAGCCCATAGAATGAGTGTGCTTAATAAGAGAAACAAAGTGATTTGGTGAACTACTGAGAAAAAAGAATAAAGTTTAGGAATTCATTTATATTTAAATTTGTGGGCATTTTAATAAATTTAATTAACAATCTTATTATCAGTCACAAACATAAATCAAGAAATCAGTAAGACTGCACTTGCAGTTGTTTTATTAGCAAGTCATATGAGATATAAATTAATAACTTCTCTGTAATCATTCTTCCCATAATGTGAGGAAATTACATTAACAAAAGTATACATGAACTTAACTGCAAACCTTTACATTAGTATTTGGTACTACTCTAGTCTGATTCTTTGGACTGAAATCATTTTCGTGTGTGTGTGAGTTTTTGAGTGTGTATGAGGGTGTTTATTTTTTATTTTCTATATTCTTTGTTTACATTCCAAATGCTTTCCCCTTTCCCATTGCCCCCTACCTATATGTCCCATAAGCCCTTTTCTCTCCACCTATTCCCCAATCACCCCCTCCCATTTCTCTGTCCTGGTCCTCCCCTACAATGCTGGATCAAGCCTTTCCATGAAAGGGCCCTCTCCTTCCTTCCTTCTTGGGAATCATTTGGTATGCTAATTGTGCCTTGAGTATTCAGAGCTTCTGAGCTAATTAATATCCACTTCTCAGTGATTGTATTTCATGTGTTTTCTTTTGTGACATCCTTACTTAGGATGATATTTTCCAGTTCCAACCATTTGCCTAAAAATTTCATGAATCCATTGTTTTTAATTGCTGAGTAGTATTCCATTGTATAAATATACCACATTTTCTGTATCCATTCCTCCATTGAGGGACATCCAGGTTCTTTCCAGCTTCTGGCTATTATAAATAAGGCTGCTATGAACATAGTGGAGCATGTGTCCTTATTGCATGCCGGGGAATCCTCTGGATATATGCCCAGGAGTGGTATAGCAGGGTCATATGAGGGTGTTTATATGTCGTGTGTGTGTGTGTGTGTGTGTGTGTGTGTGTGTGTGTGTGTCTTCCAGTGAGTTCTTCCCCTAACCTAATGGAGACCACTGTGTTCTGATGCTTGGCTGAGAGCTTCACCATCTGTATTGGTCAAGCTCTAGCAGAGACTGTCAGGAGGATAGATAAATCAGGCCCCTGTCAACAAATGTTAAATTAGCAAGTATCTGGGCTTAATGTCTGTAGATGGGATGGATCCCTAGGTGGGGACTGTCTCGGGATGGCCTTTCCTTTGGTCTCTCCCCATATCTTTGTCCCTTATACATCGAAGGACCCATGGCTCCAGCTGCACATGTAGCAGAGGATTGTTATCAAAGGAAGGAGAAGCCCTTGGTTTTGTTGATATTAGATGGCCAAGCGTAGTGGAATGGCAGGACTGTGAGGCAGGAGTGGGTGGGTGGCTGGGGGAGCACCCTCAGAGAAGAAGGGGAGGGAGTTGGATAAGGGAGTTGTGGAGGAAACACTGAGAAGGGGGATAACATTTGAAATGCACATAAATAAAACAACCAATAAAAAAAATCAATAAGAAGTCATTGGGTGCTTTTGTTTCATTCCTTTCTTGACTGTGGATGTGGTATGACCAGATCATGTCTCTGATTTCCCAATTATAATGAACTAAAATCTAGAACTTTAAGCCTTAAACTTAAGTTTCATGATGAGTAATTGATTTTACGGATAAAATCCAAATTCTACCAGAAATATGAGTTTCACAATGGCAAATGAGTAATATATACAATATTATATATTGTACTCTCTCCATAAGAGAGAATAAAGTTGGATTGAATATACCATTTTGATTTTCAAACTGCTGGTATTCATATATGGACTTACAAAATTAGGCATTTACCCAGCACAATGAAAGGTAAATATGTGTCAGGGGCTTCATATCAGTTGGTGTATTGTTGGTGGCTCAGAACCTGAGAGATCTCGGGGGTCCAGATCAGATGAGACCAGGTTAGACTGCTGGTCTTCCTATGAAGTATTACTCCTCCTCAGCTTCTTCCAGCTTTATTCTAATTCCACCACAGAGGCCCTCAGCTCCTGTTCATTGGTTGGGTGTAAATATCTGCATCTGACTCAGCTGCTGTGCCTCTCACAAAGCAGCCATGCTGGGCTCCTCTCTCCCAGGTCTCTGGTAAATTAATGGAGTACTTCCCACTCCTACCTCCTCATATTAAGTCTCACGATTCTTTCGGCTAGCCCTCGGGGCTTCTGTCTTCTTCCCCCCAACCCCAACCTACAATTCTTGATCATGTTCCCTTTTCCCTTCTCCCCTCTCCCACCCAGGTCTCTCCCTCTCTCTGCCCCACATGAATGCTTTCTTCTGCTTCACAGGTGGGATTGAAGCATCCTCACTTAGGCCCTTATCTTGTTAAGATTCTTGAGTTCTGAGGATTATATCCTGGGGATTCTGTACATTTTTTGGCTAATATCCATTTATTAGTGAATACATACCATACATGTGCTTTTTGGTCAGAGTTAATTCATACAGGAGGATAATTTCTAGTTCCATCTATGTGCATGTACCTATAAAATTCACGAAGTTCTCATTTTTAATAGCTAAGTAAGTAAAATTTGTAAATTTTGTAAATAAACCACAAGTTTCCAACTTCCAGCTATCACAAAAAGGCCATTATGAACGTAGTGGAGCACATGCCCCTGTGGGGCATCTTTTGGATATGTGCTCAAGAGTGGTATAGCTGGGTCTTCAGGTAGATATATTTACGATTTTCTGAAGATCCTCCAGATTTATTTCCAAAGCTGTTGTACCAGTATGCCATCATATCAGCAATGGAGGAATGCTCCTCTCTGTCTACATCCTCACCAATGTGTGCTGTCACAAGAGTTTTTGATCTTAGCAATTCTGATTGGTATACTATAATATCTTAGGGTCATTTTGATGTGCATTTCCCTGATCACTAAGGAATTTGAACATTTCTGTAAGTTCTTCTTGGCCATTTGAGATATCTTTGTTGTGAATTCTGTTTAGTTCTTTACCTCACATGAATGCTTTCTTCTGCTTCACTTGTAGGATTGAAGCATCCTCATTTTTTTTTTTTTTTTGGTGGTTAGCTTCTTGAGTTCTTTATATATTTTGAATATTAGCCCTGTCTGAATGTTACAAATAATCAACAAAACCAAGAGCTGGTTCTTTTAGAAAATCAAAAAGATAGAAAAACACCTAGCCAAGCTATCAAAAGGGCCCAGAGATAGCACCCAAATGAAAAGGGAGACATAAAAACAGAAAGTGCGGAAATTCAAAAAAATCAACAGAACATCCTTTGCCATAGAACTCCATACCCAGGTGACACAGGGAGATAGCTAGACTCCCAGAAGTGTAGACATGACTGGGGACACAGGTATGACCACCCATGCTGCTCAGAGGAACCTGCCTGAAACCCTTACAACACAAGATCCTAGGGGCAGCCTAGGACAGGTGTCTTCTGATTTCTGTCTGTGCCCAGAGCTGATCCTGAGCCACAGAGCTACATCCACAAATCCCAGCAATAGAGAGCCAATCTCCTAGGAGTGCCTACACACCTGAGTTAACAGGTAAGACCACTACTTCTCTTCAAATTCCTGGCCAAAGAGCGGCCTGCTCAAAGCCATCAGGACACAGGAACCAAGGATCAACTGGGGACAGAATCATTCTGGTTTCTGTCTCCACCCATGAGCTGAACCTGTACCACACTTCTCCATACCTAAATTCCCCCAGAGAGAGAACTGGTCTCCCAGGAGTTCTGACACAGGCTTGCAGACATACAAACCACAGTCATAGACAGCAAGACCAGCTAACTTGAGAGATAACAATATGGCAAAATGCAAACACAAGAACATGACCAACAGAAACCAAGTCGATATGGCATCATCTGAACCCAGTCCTGGATACTCAGCACACTGCAAAAACATGATTTGGATTTAACGTCTCCGCTCATGATGCTGATAGAGGAGTTCAAGATTGACATGAATAACTGCCATAAAGAAATGCCGGGGAACACGGGTAAATAGGTAGAAGCCCTTAAAGAAGAAACACAAAAATCCCTTAAAGAATTATAGGAAAAGACCAACAAACAAGGGAAGGAAGTGAACAAAACCATCCAGGACCTAAAAATGGAAGTAGAAATAATAAGGACACATGCCCACTATGTTTATAGCAGCCTTATTTATAATAGCCAGAAGCTGAAAAGAACCCAGATGTACCTCAACAGAAGAATGGATACCGAAAATGTGGTACATTTATAAAATGGAGTACTATTCAGCTATTAAAAACAATGAATTCATGAAATTCTTAGGCAGATGGATAGAACTAGAAAATATCATCCTGAGTAAGGTAACCCAATCACAAAATAACACACATTGCATGCACTCACTGATAAGCTTAGAAGCTTAAGCCCAGAAGCTTAGAATACCCAATGTGCAATTAACAGACAAAATGAAGCCCAAGAAGATAGAAGACCAAAGTGTGGATACTTTGGTCCTTCTTAAAGGGGAACAAAATACCCATGGTAGGAGATACAGAAACAAATTGTGGAGCAGAGACTGAAGGAAAGGCCATTCAGAGAAGTTCTTGCTGACAGGAGCCTGATATAGCTGTGTACTGAGAGTCTCTGCCAGTACCTGACAAATACAGGTTGGTGCTCTTAGCCAACCATTGGACTAAACATAAATTCCCCAATGGAGCTTGAGAGGAGATTGCTGCCCCATAGTAGGAACAGCAATATTAACCAACCACTACCCCCACAGACCTTCCAGGGACTAAACTATTAATCAAGGAGTACACATTGAGGTGCCCATGGCTCTACCTGAATATGTAGCAGAGTATGGCCTTATTGGACATCAAAGGGAGGAGAGGCCCTTGGTCCTCAGAAGGATAGATGCCCAAGAATAGGGGAATTTCAGGACAGGGAAGCAGGAGTGGGTGTGTTGGTGAGCAGGGGAGAGGGGATTTGGGTGGGGTGTTTTCAGAGGGGAAACCAGGAAAGGGGATACCATTGAAATGTAAATAAAGAAAATATCTAATAAAAACACCATAAAAACTGATCATATCATACTGCAAAAGCCTATACACAACAAAATTGGAACATCTAAATGATATGGATGATTTTTCTAAACAGATACTACATACTAAAATTAAATCAAGAGCATGTAAACTAACTAAACAGGCCCATATCTCCTAAGGAAATAGAAGATGTCATTAAAAAACTGGCAAACAAAAACAGCCTAAGGCCAGATGGCTTCTGGGCAGAATTCTATCAGACCTTCAAAGAAAAGTTAATGCCAACACTCTTCAGAGTATTCCACAAAATTAAACAGAAAGAACACTACCTAATTAGTTCTGTAGAGCCAAAATTATTCTGATACATAAATGAAACAAGGACGCAAAGAAAGAAAGAGAACATTAGATCAATTTGACTTATGATCATCAATGAAAAAGTACTCAATAAAATACTAGCAAACCGAATCTAAGAACACATCAAAGTCATCATTCAGCATGACCAAGTAGGCTTCATCCCAGGGATGCAAGGTTGGTTCAATACATGAAAATTCAATAACTATATAAGAAAGTCAAAGAAAAAATTAATGGTCATTTCAATAGATTCTGAAAATACATTTGACAAAATTTATCACCCCTTCATGTTAAAAATACTGAAGTGATCAGGAATTCAAGGCCCACACCCAAACATAATAAAATCAACATTCAACAAACCAACTGCCAATATCAAATTAAATGGACAGCTTTTCACTTTTAAAGTTATATTTTCCTGCTCACTATTATGACTCCAGCCATGAAACCTCTTTAAGGAAAACTTGCATAAATGGAAAGAAAACCCATATTTGAAAGAAACACAGTCTGTATCTTATTTTCAGCAAACTGCAACTAAAATGATTATGTCTATTTATTTGTGTATATAATAAACTGAAGGACATGTGAATGAAAATGAGTCCAACCTACTATAGTGCCTGGGAGAGAAACAGGTACATCAGTCACAGAAAAGAGGAGGTCTGGATACTACAACATTAATGAATTCAAGAACCAGGGGCTTTTTGTGGTGAACAGCTCTAGGTCAGCAGGGCCTTCCGCCCTTCCCCCACCCCACTTCCCAGAGCAGTGGAATAACTGCCGAGCACTGACATTACCATGAAATCTTAGCGACAAAGGTCAGCATACTAGTCAGCAGCCCTGCGAACATTGGCAGTTCCTCCTACTCCTAGACACTGGGGCCACTTAGGGAAGCTGACACATTTCTTTCTCCACCTGCCTCCCAGCCTGCCCCTTTCCCCTGACCCCCAACCCCAGACACCTGTCATTGCTGTCTCGGTCATTGATGTCATTTTTCCTAAGTATGAGTCTGTGCTCTACTGTGGCAACATCACCCCGGGTAGCAGCCTTGTGGATCTTGCTGAAGGCTTTGTAGCTTTTGATCTCTCTGGCAGAAGAGAGGCCAGTACCACTCTGACATGGCCTCCCATGGCCTGTGAAGGACTCCCTCTGGCCGGTGGAGGATCCAGGGGAAGATGGCCTTCGATTCCAGCAACACGAGGAACTCATGGTGGAGCTCCCCACCCACCCACCCCGAGTCACCCCCAGTCACCCCAAGTCACCCCGACCCCTCCCCTCCCTCTTGGCTCTTGGCCACCCTCAGAACCAACACACTGATATAGATCTGCAAGTGAGTCTTGTCACCACTGCCAGCAAGACCAGGACAAAGCACCCACAGGCAAGCTCAGTAGGAGAGAGTCCAGCCAGAACAGGTACTCCTGTCAACTGACTTCTATCCAACTGTTGCCAAGCAACGCATCTAAACACAGGCATGCGCACTCTGACCAATGGGAAAGCCGAGGTCCAACAGCTGTTATAGAGGTTCTTCCTCTCTACTTCATGGACAGTAGGTCAAAGAAGAAATAAAGAAAGGCATCAAAGCCTTTGTAAATTAAATACAAGTGAAGGCACAACATACCAAATTCTATGAAACACAATGAAATCAGTGCTAAGAGGAAAGGTCATATGCCTAAGTATGTTCATTAAAAAACAGTAGATTTCTCATAATAAAAATTTAAATATACACCTATATTTAAAGTTCTAGAAAAAAGAAGCAAACACCCAAGAGTAGACACTGAAAATAATCAAACTCAGGACTGAAATCAATTCATTAGGAACAAAGACAACAGGACAATGAATCAGCCAAGCCAAGCTGGTTCTTTTAGAAAATCAACAAGATAGACAAAACCTTATCCAAACTAAATAAACATCAGAGAGACAATATCCACACTAACAAAATCAGAAATGAAAAGGGAAACCTAAGAACAGGTCCCGAGGAAACGTAAACGTCATTAGGTCTTACTGGAAAAGCATCTTCTCCAACAATTTGGAAAATCTTAAGGATATGGATGATTTTCTAGATAGATACTTACCAGAGTTAAGTCAGGGAAACAAATTAAATAGTTCTGTAACCCCTAAAGAAATAGAAGCAGCCATTAAAATCTAGAGGCTCACAGTCTGAGGTTCTCAGATTTCAGGCAATCGAGATTCAAGGGCCAAGATCATCCTCAGGTCCCACAAGAAAAACAGCCAAGATGACTGTGGACAGTATTCTGGTGTCCTAGATGGGCCTGGCACATCCCACAAGTCAGAGATGGACACAGAAACAGTCTCCTGGGAGAGGATTTAAGACAAGCCCAGATTGGGCTTGGGGATAAAGGAAGTGGCTTTGTAATCCTGGTGACCTGTGGCCTATCCGCAGGAGTCTTGAAGGTAGAAGGAGAGACCTTACTCTGCACCATTGTCCTCTGACACCCAGATACACACCCCACCCCAACATCATACACGGTTATAGAAAATATTAAAAGTTCAAACAAAACCAGTTGGCCGAGGCCTGACAGCCTGCCTGACACTCTACACACACACACACACACTCTCTCTCTCTCTCTCTCTCTCTCTCTCTCTCTCTCTCTCTCTCTCTCTCTCTCACACACACACACACACACACACACACACACACACACACAATATCCCTCTGATATCTTCTACATCTGAAACTGACTGATATGCAGGGCAGCAGCTCCATGCTGAACTGTATTTTTTGGAAAATGGAACTCAATAAAGCTATTAAAATATCCATAGTTTATACTTACCAAAAGCTATTAAACCCTGCATATTTTGCATTTATTAAAAGTCATTAAGATCTCCATATTTTATCTTTTTAAAAAAGGAATGGAAACTAATGTTTATTTGTGGCCATTCTTAGGCACAGCATGCTGAAACACGAGTCTTGCAGACTGCATCATTCCAAGAGGAAGCAGGTACAGCATCCTGCTCAAGGTCAGAAGCAGCAAACAGCAAGGCTGATGTGCAGACACCATCTTATAATACACAAAAGGTGTGAATGTAGCGTTCTTTTTCTTGAGGCTTTGATATGGTATTCATCAGTGCATACACAGAAGACACTGAAGCAGCTTTTTACCTATTGCATATCCTGAAAACACCTCTACTGATATGGCTTTATTTCACAGATTGTCAATGAGAACACATAAATAAGAATGCCAATTCCATGTTTTTATGACCTACCACTCAGGCAAACATAGGCATCTTGCCAATGACTGGCTACACACATATTCTAGGCAAACAAATTTTAATATTTACACTTCATGAAATCAATAGATATTCCCATCAGGAATGGTCCTATTCTACAAAGGTAAATCACTGAAGTCCTGAGAGATGACTTAAAAGCATTATTTCTTGGCCCAGCAAGATGACTCGGTATTTTAAAGCACTCACTCCTCTTTGGCTCCTTGTACCCATCCCATGTCAGATGTCTCAAAACTGCCTGTTACTGCAATTCTAGGGGATTTGATGTCCTCTTCTGGCCTCCATAGACACATGTATACACATGGCACAAACTCACAAAGACAGACACATAAATCTTTTTAAAAATTTTTCAGCTCTAATGATTAATTATAAGATAATTTAAAACAAATCTATGCAACAGATGGTACTTGCCTCACAACTGTGATGTAGCAGAGAGCTACAGCCCCAACACACTGTCTTATCTCTGACTGAGGGAGAAGGCGAAAGTGTTGCTCTCAGACTGCCAATGCTCAAAGACTAAGGTGCTTCATGAATCCACTGAGTTGTAGTCCATCATGAAGCCAGTTCCTGTTCTGGCAGAGGAGAACCGCCCTCCTCCCATGGAACCACATCATAATAGAAGTGCTCATGCTTCGTGCCCACACAGAAAAATAAGACCCAATGCACAGAATTGCTTTCTATGCCCACAGGAGGCGTCATCCTGGACTCTCTGCGGGTTCTCTAAGATCAAGGGTCTGGTGCACTGCTTCTAGGCTGAAGAACTTGTAGATGAATGAAGTGTTATGGAAGCACCTGGTTAGATGAAAAGCATCACAAGAAGTACATAGGAGGACAGTGACTTCAGAGGGAGACCCCAACCTGGCATGGCTCACTTGTGAGCCTCTTCTGTGGATACAGGTTTTACCTAACTGAAATGATTTAAGATGCCATCCCTATAGCCTTTCTGGGCAAAGCCCTTGTTTCTGACCTTCCATAAAATTCATTTTTACAGTGAAAGTATGCATACATATTCAGTGCCCTAGGAGGCTGAGGCAGGAAGATCACAGGTCTCAGACCATTGTGGCATACATGGTGAGAACCTGCCACTGCAAAACCAGTGAAGGGAGCTGAGGAGATGGTCCAGGGGCTCTCGAGTCCACTGTGCAAGCACAAGGACTGGGGTTTGGCTGCCCAGAACTCATATAAATCCAGGAAGGCATGCTGGCCTCTCGTAATCCCAGCATTTGGAAAGCAAAATGGGGTCCTTAGGGCAAGTTCCACAGCTAGACTAGTTGGAATTTATGAGTTCCAGGTTCAGTGAGGAGATCCTACCTCAATAAATAAAGTAGACAGCAGTCAAGGAAGATGCTTGATGTCAACTTCAGACATGCACCTAGACATGTATTCCTACATATATGTGAGCATGCATATATATACATATAGAAAAATCATTAAAATTTTTATTTTTGTATATAATGATGTTGGTGACAACAGTTAATAAAAGTGTTTCTTTTTGTGCAATAATAAAATTTTCTTTAGTATTTAATCTGAAAAAGCCATAGAAATATTTGACAAATTTGTGTGTGTTGGGAAGTTGGTGCCAGGGATAGAACCCAGGGAGTTATGAATACTAGCAAGTATTCACACACACACACTCACACAGAGAGAGACAGAGAGAGAGAGAGAGAGAGAGAGAGAGAGAGAGAGAGAGAGAGAGAGAGAGAGAGAAGTTTGCATGAGACTAGCAAGCCAAAAAATTCCAGGCATGCGTGATGGTGCAATCCTATAATCCAAGCTCTAGGTGCCAGAAGTTCTAGGCCAACCTGGGGTACATAGCTAATCCAGATTCAGAGTAAACAGACAAAAGACACTTAACACTGAGCACAGGATTTGTCAAGATTTCATTAACAAGAAAGACCAGGAGCTAGCAAGGTAGAAAGTCAGAAGCACGAAATCTCCAGCTTTTCTTCCCTTCATCTGGTCCCCAAGTCCCTAACTATGTACACCAGTATTTAGGCAGAGGTCAAGTAATTAATGACCTGACCTTACAGACATGGGCATAATCTCATTCCTGAGTTGGCCTTAATCCATTCTGACTTCTTATCCACTATAAGAATGTCTGTGTGGTTTCCATGACACATGGTTGCACAGACACTTGAGTGACAGGACATATGATCCAAGTCCCGTCCCAGCAGGCACTGTCTCTTCCACTACAAGGATGGGTCTGACAGCCAGAAGGCTGTCTGCCTAGCATTATCTGCCTTATGCCAATTTATATCCACTGGATGCTGAATGCAAAAATGAACTCAGTTCTTTTTTCCTGGTGTAAATGAGTTTGCAGATTTACACATGAAATATTATCAGGTTTAATACCTGCAAGGGTAAATTAATTTTTTCTTTTTTTAATATTTATTTTTACATGCTAGGGAATCCTCTGGATGTTGCCCAGGAATGGTATAGTGGGATAACTAATATCGGACCTAATAACTAATAACTAAGACCAAAGCCAGAAGCCTTCTAGCCTCCATGTATCTCCATCACACAGGCAAGTGCACCAGCACACACCTATGCTCACACATGCTGTGGGGGAGGGGAGAAAACAAAGCAGGTTCCCAGGACCATGCTGCCACAAAACACAGGTTGACAAACCCAAGGAAACTCTCAGAAAGCATGGAAGAAAAGCGAGGAGAGCCTAGACTGCTGTCAATAGGGTGGCTCTAGGGCAGGAACCTCCAGTGTGTGAAAAGGCAAATGAGTAACTTCTTTGGTCTGGACAGCCTTGCCCATGATGGACACAGCTTCTCTGTGAGAGTAAGAGAATGGTTCTGGGGGCCAAGGATCCCTGCGAAGCTTACAGGAACAAGGCACTTTCCTAGGCCAAGCCACCAGACAAGACGGCGTGGCTCTCAACCCCTCCGCACATGGGAAGAAAGAATGGGGCCAGCAGATACATCCAAGGTGATTCTTTATGCCATAAATTAGGGCCACTGTTGGATTTGATAGCCACATCAGACCTTCTTCAGATTTGGGTCATTTAACTTCAAATCTACTTTGCGCAGAAGATAGGGGGTGACAGGCCAGCAGCCGACAGGCCTGTTTTGACTGTATCTCATCAGGGCCGACGGTCCCTAACAGTTCCCCCTTGCTGGCATTTGGCTCAGATTAGGAGATCTCTTTCTATTCCGTACTCAACTGTAATCTTAACTCTGACTCCAGCCTCTTGGGCTACCCGGTAAGCTTTAAAGAGAGCATCACGCTTAAAATCATGGAACACCGCCTAGAGAGGAGACCCAGCAGCTGAGAGCACTTTCTGCTCTTCCAGAGGACCTGGGTTTGATTTCCAGGATTTACATGGTGACTCAAAACCATCCAAAAGTTCCAGTTCCACAGGATCAAACACCCTCTTCTACCCTCCCCAGGAACTGGGCACACATACGGTACCCATACATACATCCAGGCAAAATACTCACACACACAAAACAAATCTAAAAAAAAAAAAAAAAGTTTTTTTTAAAGCACAGAATGCTAGCTCTGAGAACCCTTTTATTTCATTTCCTTTTCTTCCAAGAAAATTCCTTAAATGAGCAGTTCTCAAGGTCCGTAATGCCCTGACCCTTTAATACAGTTCCTCATGTTGTGGCGACCCCTCAACCATAAAATTATTTTGTGGCTACTTCATAATGGCAGTTTTGCTACCGTTATGAATCATAATGTAAACATCTGATATATATCTGATATGCAACCCCCGTGAAAGGGTCATTAGACCCCCCCCAAAGGATTGGAAACTCACAGGTTGAGAACCACAGCCTTAGCGCCTTAGACGGTCAGTCACAAGGACAGTCATAATGGACACTTATAGACACTGAACACTCTCAAGCACTAGGCCAAGAGATTTACATATTTTAATCAAATGAGTGCAATATGGCTTTGGTTTTGGTCTCCCTTTTGAATCAGGGGAACCTGAGACATGCGTGCCCTCCTCTCATCTCGCTCCTACATTGTGAAGACACCTTACCAAGCACTAACCCTTGGGCATCCAAAGCCTAGGAGTAGCAATGGCTTAAGGCAAATGGGAAGCAAAAAAAAAAAAAGGGAATCCAGGAACTAGCCACAGCAGGATCCAGTCCCAAAGGCATAGCCCAAGTGATTTATCTGCTCCGGGTAGGTGGATCTTCTGAAACGTCCACAGCCCACCACCCTAGCTGGGCACCAAGACTGACAGAGAGGAAGGTGAACATCTCAAATTCAAACTGGAACACGTAGGATATAACTCTTGCCTCGTCTGACTTCTTCCTATTCTTAACAAGCGCTTTACACTTGAGCATGTAATAATGTTTGCACTGCATTTGCTCTGCGTCAAGCTGGGAGAGAGACAGGAGGATACATCATTTAAAAGAGCATTCTTGACTCCCTCGACCATGACTTAGTTGTCATAGACAATAGGACTTATTGTTCTGCCAAGTCACAGACTGTGTAGCCAGTTCTTACCCTGTTGTCTTCCTGGATCTCCCAGTCACTCGAGGAAGTTGTCAGCTGCTGCCCTTGGGAACAGTTAGCAAACTGGAAAAGGCCGGAAAACATCCTTCCGTTCTCCTGTGTGTCTGGAAAGATGGCATCTTGGAAATTGACTCCGTGCGGCAAGAGATTGTAATTTTCATCCATCCTAAGGGGAAAGGGTCAAAGCAGAGACATAGGTGAGGCGAATGGAGATGGGCCAGATACAGTCTGGTTTACAAAGGACAGAAACTGTCTTGCTAATGTCACCATGAAGTCTGGCATGGTTCTCAGGAAGGGACTTCTACCATTAACACTTCTCATTGCTTTCTTCTTTGCTTGAGTCTAGCTTAAGCGTTTCTAAAGAATGGAGTCTAGACAAGGCACAAGGTCTCAGGTGTTGGCATTCCTGTGGGTCTGTCTCCCATGTCTTATAATGTCCGTTGCTTCCTGGTGAGCAGACAGAAGTTGTAATGTGACCTGGATTTAAGCCTCACTGCTACACTGGGCTTGTGATGCGAAGCCAGCTTCTTCTTTAAGCACCACTGTCTTCCTGTCTGCTACAACAGGACTGTAATAGAATATACTCTCTTGGTGTTGTCATGGGGATCACAATGGAAAACTGTAAACATGACTCAGTGGGTAAGAGCACTTCCTGCTCAAGTGTGAGGACCCAAGGTCAAATCCATAGCACCCCCATAAAAAGCCTGTTGTGACTGGGCATGCCAGTAACACGAACACTGGGCAACAGAGACGGGCAGATCTTGAGAACCTGCCAGCCCAGCCTAGCCAAAACGACAAGTTTCCAGGTCGATGAGAAGCCCTATCTCAGGGAAATAAAGTGGATAGAGACAGAAAAAGATGCCACGCATACTCCAGTGCATGCACCACATACACACCCAGCACACACATCCAACAGGCACAAGGATAACAAAGAACTTGGCACAGAGCATACTGCCCCATGCCTGGTCACACAGCATCTCCACCTGGGCGGAGTAGAAGAGCCCTCCCTCTCCAGCTTGGCACTGCCATGGCAGGTAGTTGTAGAGGCCGGGCACCTCGGAATGCAGCGCCAGCACCGTGGCACACATGATGGTCTCGGCCAGCTCGGAGAGGCAGCCTTCGCTCAGGGGTCTTCTGGCCTGTCATTGATTTGCATGGTCTGCCTGTGATATCAGACACCAAAAAGTATGGCAACCAAACTGTATGGTTCACGATGAATGTCAATAAAAAGAATAAAAGAAAAAAGGAAGAAAAAAAGGAAAAGAAACATAACTGATAGGAATAATGGTCATATTTTCAGTAACTCTGCTAGAAACATTTTATAGTAAGTGGATTTTTAATGTGGAAGACTGTATGAACTCTGTGGCTAAGTAGAGGTGAGATGACTTAATGGAGAGTGCTATGCACTCACATTTGAATCAACTCAAGGACTGTCCTATAAAAATGTGCAAACTATGCCTGAATTGCTTGTGTTTGAGTTAGAACCTCCCATTTTTCTGCTTGGGTTAGACTTGAATGATAAGAAACCTTATGGAGCTTGGAAAGGCAGGCTTGTCAGAGGCCATTGTCTTGGATATTGTCCAGATGTGTATACAAGTCTTCCCACACTTCTGGCTCATGTCCACAGATGCGATGAAGCTTTCCTAGGAGCTCTCACCTTGTGGGCATGGCAGAAATTGTTAGCCCATTTGCCTTTCAGGCAGCTGTCCTGACAACCATGCTCCCTGCTCTTGTAAAAAAAATCACAGGGTTTCTGATTTTATCTTAGACACTTAAAACTCAGAATGTGCAGAGTGACTACTGTTTTCCTCATCAAATCCAAACAGGCCATATCCATTTGCTTCTATATCCAAATTCACCCTACATCACACACACACACACACAGATTCATACACACTCACGCAAACACACATCAACTATATACTCACACACACAAACTCATACGCACACACACACACACACACACACACACACACACACACACATATATATATATATATATATATATATATATATATATATATATATATATATATATATATATACATATATGCCTTCTTGATTCATTGAGACTGGTGCCCAGCCAGCTCTAAGATCTGTGTGTCTCCCTCTTACTCTACAGTACTAAGGTTGCAAACACATCAGCACCATGGCTCGTTTTCAGGTGTGTTCTAGGCATTTGAGTTCAGGTCCTCATGTTTGCACAAAAATCATTTCACCACTGAGTCATCTCTTCTGTCCCTCTAATTTGTTGACCTTAGACTAAAGCCTGGCAACTTAAAACAAAGGTTTCATAGACTATATTCTTCCACCAGCAGGCTCTCAAATTTTTCCAGCCTTTAATTCTTTAATTGGTAGAGAAGAAGAACCTGATCAAGTCTCCTAAATGGTAATATATGGGTGCTGCTCACTGCCTTGATCACTGTGGCCTGCTTAACCTGCTTTCTTACCCGGTGTGGTGGCACATGCCTGTAATCCCAGCATTTGGAGGCAGAGGCAGGCGGATTTCTGAGTTCAAGGCCAGTCTGATCTACAGAGTGAGTTCCAGGACAGCAAGGACTACACAGAGAAACCCTGTCTCAAAAAACCAACCAAACAACCAAGCAACCAACCAATCAAACAAACAAACAAACAAACAAACAAAAACCTGCTTTCTTTTAGCACAAAGGATCACCAGTCCCATCCACAGTGGTCTGGGCACTCCCACATCAGTGACTGATAAAGAAAATGACTTACAGGCTTGCCTACAACCCGATCTTATGGAACATTTTTAAATTGTTGTTCTTTCCTCTGAGATGACTCCAGTTTATTTCAAATTAAAACTAGCCAGAACATCTGCTGACCAAAAAAAATTCTGAAGAATAAACTGATAATGAGATTCTGATTTCTTAACTTCCAATCCTAAGTACTAAATTTTTCATTTCTTATGCAGATCTTAGCCTGTGAGTCTTTCAAGAAGGAATTTATAATATTTTTAATAGTTTAGTGTTAGACTGAGCCACATAAAATTAATGTTTTTGAGAATTAATATGTGTAATATATGGTTAATGCTATTACCAAAGTACAGGTAACATGATCTACATTGAACAGTTATTGCACACACAATGTTCTGTATAAAACTAAAGATGATCTCTCTCTCTCTTTCTCTGTCTCAGAGGAAGATTGGTCAATTTACAAAAAGTGTGTTTTCAGATTATATTCTAGTAGAATATAAGTGATATAAAAATTTAAAAATAATATATACATACATGCATGCATACGTACCTGACAGGAAAAAACACACATAAAAAGACATTAGGAACTAACCTGGGGTAGCTTGTTACAACCCCATAGGTGCTGAAAGCACACAGTTAGGTGAAGATGTTTTAAAATAACACAATTCACAACAGGAGTATAAAGGAACAGAAGAAGTATTCATTTGAAAAAAAGAGCTCTTTTTCTCCTCTCCTCTCTCAGCACAAATACCCACTTCTCTCTCTCTCTCTCTCTCTCTCTCTCTCTCTCTCTCTCTCTCTCTCTCTCTCTCTCTCTCTCTCTCTCTCTCTCTCTCTTCACCCCACACCCTTTCCCAATGGCAATTTCCTTGGCCTTGGTCCTTGGGGCCAGTGAACTAGCCCACCAGAAAGCATCTTCCTAATAAATCTGCCTTAAAAGAAAAAAAAAAAATATATATATATATATATATATATATATATATATATATATTTGAAGAAGCAATTGCTGATAAATTTTAAAAATTAAGATTGTGTGTAAAGCAAGCAGTGTAAAGCAAGAGCTCTACAAATAGGTTATGTTCTGCTCTTCCATTCCTGGCCCCATCCAGTGAAAAATCACTTGGTTCACAATGTCCTTAGTGTTGCTACTGAAATACTGGCACAAGACACAAGATGGCAGAAGACTACTGTTTTCCTCAGAGATTACACAGAACTTTTGTGTCAGGTTGGACACAGCCTCTTGAGGAAACATAAAAACTCGGACATAACTGAACAAGGGCTGAGTGTGAAGCATGGCCTTTCCAGTTCTTTCTCAAATGCAAGCCTCACTACAATTATTCTGAGCTTGAGTTTCATTAAAACTCAACTGTTTCCAGGTTCCTTCTAAAGGTGTGCATGTGCATGTGTGTGTGCATGTGTGTGCGTGTGTGCGTGCATGTGTACCTGCGTGCGTGCATGTGTGTGTGTGTGTGTGTGTGCAAGTGTGTGTGTGTGTGTGCAAGTGTGTGTGTGTGTGTGAGTGTGTGTGTGTGTGTGTGTGTGTGTGTGTGTGTGTGTGTGTGTTTGAAGCATTTGGGCTTCACATTTTTCCCTTTGGCTGTCTACAAAACTTCGTTGGTTTCCCTTTTCAAAAACTGCTCCTGTAGTTTGACATTTGTGTATAGAGATGAAGAAAGAAAGTAGACTGAAAGGTAGATCATTTCCAGGTAATCTTTAATCAGAATAACTCATCAAAGAAAGCAACAACCATTTAACAATTTGTATCCTAAAGAGCAAAGAGACCTGTGAAAATACTGCACTGTGTAAAGTGTTTCAGATCCTTATTTGCTAAGGAAACCATGTGCAACATCTTTTTTGCTGCACCAAGGTTTCTCTAAGTAGGAGCACACCAGATCCTCTCTGCCACATCCCCGGAGCTTCCTTTCCTCAATGGATGGCTTCACTGAAGGAACTCTACTTTCAGCCAGGAATTTCCTAACTTTGCCTCTTTCATTGACACCCTGCTAATGGCCTGTCACAACCCCAGTTACTTTTTTAAGGAAGTCTCCTGTTCTCTGAGCAGGTGGATACCATGGGAAAGGCTGCCCTTCAGTTACTCTGATCTCTGAAGTCCTTTTCTTCCTACTTTTAGGATGATCTACCACCATTTACAGTGTTGATAGAAATCCCAGGATAACTGTTTTTGGAAATTACAAATAGATTTTTGGAGTGTGTCAAAATAGTGAAGGGATTCTGATTTGATAAAGTCTGAGAAATAATACAGGTTCAAAAGATGATTTTGCCATCTGTTTAATTTAAAGAAAGAGGATTTCACAGCTTGCCTGAGGTCTAGCTAAAGTAGCTGTGCTGACCTGCCCGGCATCACCACTGGAAAAGGAGAATTCCTACTCTAAAGCTGACATATGCAGAGGAAGACTCTGCCTGATCTGAATAGAGAAAAGTATTCTTTTCTGAGCTAACTTGCAAAACTCTCTGGGCCCCACAGTTCCCTTTTAGCAACACTGTTATCCCCACCCACCTCCACCCTCCATGTTTGTTGCGATTTCTCTTACCTTTAGATTGCTAATTAAGGACATAGCTCCTTGCCTCTGTCCTGACTCTTAGCACAGAATATGAGACAGAGAAACCTCTTCAAGTGTTTTAGTCCTCTGTCTTGCCCTGTGTCCCTCTTGGGTGCAGCGGGTGAGAAGGCATGGAGCTCAGACTCTCGGAGCAAGTGAGAATGGTGCGGCAAGCTCGTTTATTCTCGGGGAGCGCCCTTTTTGCCCTCCACTGGTGTTCCATCGGTCCCAAGCAACCATGTCCTCCAAGCGTAGCTCCCGACTGGCTGTCACTGTCTGTGGCACCAATCCCTAAGCTCTCACGCAGGCTTCAGTTGGTCCCTCATATGGAAGTTACCTCCACAGCTGCGCGGCCCCACTCACTGTTTATGTGGAAGTGGCCACAGCCTTGTCAGTGAAGCCTGCTGTTTCTCCGACATTCAGGAATGCTGGCCGGATGCCTGTTTTCTTCACAGGGTGGCTCAGATTATTTTGAAAAGCATGCATGTTTTTCCAGTTTGAAACTTAGGCATGTTGACATGCTTCCTCAGTGTAAAGCAAGAGCTCTGCATACCCACGTTAGTGAATTTAGGAGAAGAAACCGAATGATTTTTCTAAGAAATGCTGTTTGCACCTTGCCATTACTTATCAACTTTCATCCAACCTACAACCAAGTTAGTAATGTGCTTTGAGATCTTTATGATTATTCTGCTTACTTACAGTGTAGTCAACCTATTCAGAATTAATTGTCCTTTAAGAAAAACAATGTATTCAATTTTACTATGCTTTGGCCTCCCTAATGTGTGATTTACTCTATTTCTCCTTAATGATTCATTGATTCCTCACTCAGAGCAATGTATTTGTGCAAAAGATGTAGGGGCTAGAACTATGACCATTTGCTGGAAGCAGTAAGGTTTGAACATTTCCCTCCTATGTTGAAAGCAGTATGTGGGCATACACTAATAATAATACCTGGTTTTTGTCCTTGGGTGGTATTCTGAGTCAGTAGGGTCAGAGAAACAATTTTTCCCTTCATGAAACCTATGTGAAAACTTAAGACAAAAGTTCCTCATTCCTTCCCATACCATATTTGCTCCGCTGTTTAATAAATAGATTGAACAGAATGGCCTTTGTTCAAGAGATCGGGTCAAAGGTATTCAGACAAACCGATCAGACTCACTCTTGGGTAAATGACACCAAGGGTCAGCTTCCTTTCTTAGCATCTGTGATGTTCCCTCCAAGATGAATTGGCCTAATAACCAAGTCCCCACACTTTGGAGGGGTGTAGGGATTCGAGGTACTGCCTTTCATGGAAGCATTTCCTGTTCACCTACTAATCAAAGATTGAGCAATGGCCTATTATAATGTTTGAGCAAGTCTGCTGGCTCCCAGAAACAGCTGTTAGATATCTTCCTTCTTCCATGCTGTGTGTGTGTTTGGGGGCAGGATTAATTATTTTAAAAATACTGGAAGGAGCTCACAAGTTGATTTGTAATTAGATAAGCTAAAAATTATTTTTAGAATTTTATCCCGAGACAGAGTGTTTTGGACTTACGATAGTATGAACACAGGACAAATTCAGCAGAAACACACTTTGCATGTTGAATTTCCATCTTTTCTTGATCTGGTGCTGTGTCTCTTTGGGGTTCTTTACACTTTGCTCATGATTCTTTTGTTTTCCTTTAATGTGGAATCTGTGTTTTATATTACTTTGAAATATTTCAGCATCTGAGAATGATTTGTGTCTAGTAGTTCTGTAAAAACTTGAATCTATGGTATTTTATCTTCCCTTCTTTTGCTTTGTTTGATCTTGAGGAAGAGAGAAGTTTGCAAGCTGATGTGGCCAGCTGTGGGGGTCTCACCTCCTGTTGAATGGATTTCCTTTTCATCAACAGTTATTCATATTCATTTCTCCCTGCATCTGCTTCATTTCTCCCTGCATCTGCTTCATTTCTCCCTGCATCTGCTTCATTTCTCCCTGCATTCATTCATTTCTCCCTGCATCTGCTTCATTTCTCCCTGCATTCATTCATTTCTCCCTGCAATATTCATTTCTCCCTGCATCTGCTTTGTCAAATTGTTTTTCTAAGATTTATACATAACACTGTATTAGGCTTCTTTTTTGCCACTGGGACAAAATGCCTTAGAGAAACTCTTTAAAAGGAAGTAAGTTTTATTCAGACTGGTACTTTTAGAGATTCAGCCTGTGGTGAGGTGTAGCGTCATGGCTGAAGGCTGAGGCAGAATAAGGTCCCTGAAGGTCAGGAAGCAGAAAGTCAGCAAGCCCCAGAGACAGAATATACTTCCCAAAGGCCTGTCTGCAGTGAACTGCTTTCTCCTAGCAGCCGCACTTCCTAATATGCCCTGTGGGCTGTGTTGTTATCAATTGCTCATTGATGAAGTCAGTGGTTTCATGAATCAATTATAGAAACCACTAAACAGGCATCCATGATTTCAGAAGTGGAAATTTGGAGACATTTCATATCTAAGCCGCAACAGTGGGCTGGACTCATTTTCCTGTCTTCTGGTTTTTGTACTCCTGATGAGAAGACTATGTTCAATTTTGTTGCAATTTCCAGTGACCGGATGCCTTTTCTCTGGCTCTCTTGAGAAGCTCTCCTGTGTCCATTTCTTTTCATATTCACTCACTAGGTCTTTGTATATTTTTTACTAATTGTTATATAAATCCTACCTACTCTACAATCATAGTTAGTTTGAGAGTCTATTTAATGGTATCTTTTTCCAGACCAAAACAAATCTCATTTGGTTTTTTGGACAGTGCATTACTTAGTATGGTGGTAGACTGAGGTGATTGCAGCTTGCTCCTATGATGGGGTCCTCCCATTTCTGGCACCGCTGAGTTGCAGCTCTTCTGAGGTCTAAACTGGAAACATGACTATTTTCTAGATTTTTGATGAAGGAAAATGGCTTCTGTTGTTTCCTTTCAGTCCCCTGGACTCTTGTGGTGCTATGCATTCTTTTCTGCTGCCACTCTTCACTCTGGCATGTGCTTCTCAGGGTCTGTGGTCTCATTGGCAAACCTCTTCTGAAAAAAAATAAGATCAAATGGTGGACACACTCCTGATCCTCCCAATTCTTACAGCTATTTACTTAATATATATTTTATGTTTGTCTGGCATCTCTAGTTACATACAGTGAGAAAACTTACCTGAGGCAGTTTACTACACTGTCCAAGGTGAGCATCACACTGTTGGGCTCATGTGAATGAAGAACAGCTTTTCATATGTAGGCACAGCTGTTCTCTGAACTTTGTACACGAGAAGACACAGAATCTCCCCAAGCTTCCTGTCATCCTAGTTTAGTACACACAGAGCTAGCTGTGTCCCTTTGAGAGGCTGGGCTAGCTGGACACTGGATGTTCTCACCCAGAATTAAGAGAAAAGTTCCTCATGCACAGCAATAATCCAAGGAAACAGCTTCATCCAAAATCTCAAGTACAGGTTTTTTGGCTGTTGCTTTTAATAATTTTATAAGCTTGAAACATTAGTCAGACCGACTTTTGAAATCAGAGGACCATTTTGAACTTTTATTTACTTATTAGTACCAAGCCTTGAATCACAGAAAAAGATAAGATTTAAATTTCCAAATTTCAATTTCCTTTGTGGGTAACACAATCCTAAATAATAAATTATTACTCAGTTTAATTCATTCATAAAAATTAGAGACCAGTTGTTTCAAAGATGACGCATGATATACAGGCATAGTATGCTGCAATATCTAAGAAATAAATTGGGGAGTTTTGGATAATAGTTATCAAAAGAGATGGGAAATGTCTGGGCATATTTAATAGTAAAGTAAAATAGGAATGTTTACAAAAATAGAACCGTATTAAAAAAAAAAAGTACAGTTGGTCCCAGAGTGGCTGTGGGCCTGGGAGGTTTCTCAGAAAGGAGATAGATAGATGAATAGATAGACAGACAGACCCTGGCAAAGACAGAAAGCCACAGAAATGCAGCAGTATACTATCATCAAACAGTCATTTTAAGAGAAACAAGGTGTAGGAGGGAGGAGGCTAAAAGTGCACACAGCAGTGATGGGTACGGGAGAAGTTGAGGCCTCTCCTCTCAGGGACTGAGCATCAGCAAGGCATCTTTTTAAAGAGATCGCTGATATGACAATAGTTCTCTCTCCCTCCCTCCCTCCCTGCCCTCTCCTTCCCTCTCTCCTTCCCTCCTTCCCTCCCTCCCTTCCTGCTTCTCTCTCTGTCTCTGTCTGTCTCTCTCTCCCTGTTCTCTCTCTCTCCTGTTATTCTCTCTTGCTCTCCTCCCAATCCAACTGACATGCCAAATGCTTCATGAAGAGATAGGAGCAAGTATGAAGGCACTTCATGCTGGAGACTGGCCAGTAAGAGCCTCTAGAGCAGGGGTTCTCAAGCAGGGGTCATGGCTCCTTTGTGCAGAGGTTCTCAATCTTCCTAACTTTGTGTCCCTTTAATACAGTTCCTCATGTTGCAGTGACCATGAACCATACAATGTATTTTGTTACTACTTCATAAGTATAATTTTGCTACTGTTATGGATTATAATGTAAAACCTGTGTTTTCCAATAATCTTAGAGAACTCCTGTGAAGGGATCATTGGACCCACAAAAGGGTCACAGCCACTGCCTTTGGGGTGTCCCCAGAGTCAAACTGGTCACCTATCTTTATCTTTCCCTGGCAAATCTTAAACGTCCATCAGGAACAGATTCATTTAAAATACCATTCTCTAGGTGAACAGAACCCAGACAACTCCAACAGCCTGATCGGTGAATATTTGTGATTTCCTACAACCAGAACTATTCCCCTTTTCTTGATTCCTTTTCTTCCAATGAATACTTTTTCTGAGTGTTTGAAGTCTGAGAAAACAAGACATTGTTTTACATATTTGAAAGAAACATGAAAAAACAAAACCACACTGTATGTCAACAGAGGCCATAGAGCTGCATGAAATAATTCTAAGACATTTCTTCTCTCATGTTTCATATTAAATGTTTCAAACTTCTGTGCATATTTGCATTTATTGTAGGTTTAACATACTTTACAAATGTTTATCTTCTTAAATCATTTGCTTTTCCCAAGTAAGGCCATCTCTTCTTCTAATGAATTGATAGTGTATATTAAGCCCTCTGGGTGTCTTAATTTCTGGTAACATCTTTCCTTGCCATTTTCTGAAACCTGTCTGCTATCATTCTGCTCTGTCCTTTGTGGTTTTCTTTAACCCAGTCAATACCACAGAAATAATGAAGTTTCATTAGTTCTGGTCTCCAGTCCACCCTCAGCGTACCAAGCACCAAAGTACCAAACTGGCAATGAAGTTCTGCTATTTTAATCTTTCCTTGGTGACAAAAAAAAAAAAAAAAAAAAAAAAAAAAAAAAAATCAAAACAAAAAAAAAAAAAAAAAAAAAAAAAAAAAAAAACCAAAAAACCAAAAAACCCAAAAAAACAAAAAACAAAGTCCTGAATCCACCTCAGTGCTAAGGAAGAGAACCTCACCTTCCAGAGTAGAACGTTTGACGTTAGGGTCTCACTCTAGTTATTTATTTTACTGTCACAGAGAAGAGTAGAACTTGTAATACAGACAGCTCATGTGCATGCACAACATGGTAGTAGTAGTTTGAAATAAAATTGTGTGATTGTTGTGCCATTGGACAGAAAGTTTTTTTTTGGGGGTGGTTGGTTTTGCTTTTGTCTGTCCTCCCACCTTTTAAAAATTCTTTGCACCAATGCTGAACTGTTTTTGCAGAACAGATTTGGTCTTCTTGAAAGTTTCTGTCTCTATTGTTGATTGATTTAGTTGTTTCCCTGTGCAATAGGCATCTATGGCTTTATTCATTGATTATTATCCCCAAATCTTTATTGTCAACTGCTTCTCCTCTTTCTTAGAAGCTACTGAATTCATATAATCATGTCTGTAGCGGTTTGGCCCACTGAATAGAATTGTTTTCTACTGCTTGTGGTCTTAAGCCTATCTAAGATATACTATTAAAAATAATGTATTGTCTTTCCCCTTGAGGTGATTCATGAGGATGAAAATCCTGTAATCATGAAAAATTTAAAAATTAGTTAAGCTTAATTTATGTAAATGTGGTAAAAATCCTACAGGATACTTTTAAGAAATCATTTTCTTTCGTTTATATATATAATTAAGATAGTAATCAGTTAAGGGTAATTTCCTCTGCTTTTAGGCAATGTATGTCATGTGTTGGAAGAGATCCCTGTGCATCCTTGTCTGCTGTGCCACACAGAGACTCCAGCCCACAGCACCCCAGGCTTGCCCATGCTCCGCACGGCCCACCCCAGCCAATGACCTCCTCAAGCTTAAGTGAAGAAAGTAGTGCATAACAAGTATAACAAGTGTGCCTTCAAGAAAGATGAGTAGACTTCTTACATAATAAAAGTATAAAAAAGTAATGATAAAGAACTCTATAGGATTTACAGTTGAGTGAAAGGAACTAATATGCTTTCTATGTAAATAACATCAGAAGCCAAATACAATGACATGAAAATTGGATCTTAGACATGTACCTAAGCCTCATACAGCAAAGAGCTATGGTTCCCATGATTAAAAGATAGAATCATGTGACTTTAAGAATAGTGTATGACTTTAAAGGAAAGTCTTGCATCACTAGCTGAGTGGCTCTTCTGGCTTTTCTGTCTTTGGTGCTCTTATTTAAATATTTCAGAAATCTGTATAAGCTTGCATTTTTAAGTATAAGTTGTATTTACAAATTTTTTATTTTTAATATTTTTTATTTATTTTATTTTTTACAGTACTTATTTATTTTTTACAGTAATTATTATTACAGTCCACTGTAGCTGTCTTCAGACACACCAGAAGAGGGCATCGGATCACATTACAGATGGTTCTGAGCCACCATATGGTTGCTGGGAATTGAACTCAGGACCTCTGGAAGCTCAGTCAGTGCTCTTAACTGCTCCAGCCTCGTATTTACAAATTTTTATCTTCTTGAATTCATGAGCTTTTTCACAAGACCATGTGCTCCTTACTTATCCATGAGGTTGTGCCTTCTGAGGCCTCTGGGCACCTAAATTTCATGTTACAAGCTGAAAATGTCCTTTATCATTTGCTAAATCTTGCTGACCATTGTCCTGTTTCCATGCTGGTAAATAGCAGGTTGTGAGCTGCATTGAGACACTGATGTAGGGAAGGACTCCAGCCCTCTTTCAAAGCACTGACATGCCTGTCCTTAACATGTGTCTCTTTCTGGAGAACACAGATTCATTTAATGACATTAGTATTCATACAATAGCATTTTACTTATTGTACTGTGGAAAACCAGTAAAGGTCACTATCTCATGTGGACATTAGATCATGTTATAATCTAACTTGGTGCAGATAGTCTACATAGATGCAAGACACTGTCATGAGGTGTAATCTAAAGTACAATTTAGACTTTGTTGTGTCTGCCAGTTGGTGTCCCTTAAAAAAGATGGTCTTGTGTGTTTCTCTTCCCCTTTTCACCTTTTAAAAGTGATTTGTTCCTACCCTGAGCTTTTTATTAGGTTATTTTCTTTCCAATTCTGTCTCCATGGTCATCTAACTTACAGCTTTCTTTTTTTTTTCCCCTGAGACAGGGTTTGTCTGTATAGTCCCGGCTGTCCTGGAACTCACTCTTGTAGACCAGGCCGGCCTTGAACTCAGAAATTCCCCTGCCTCTGCCTCCCAGAGTGCTGGGATTACAGGCATACGCCACCACCGCCTGGCTAACTTACAGCTTTCTATGTGGTCATTTTCAGTGGCCGTTTTCCTCAACCATTTCCCAAGATTACTGCTGTTTCTTTTAGAAGAAGCAGAATCATTTTTATAGTTTATGATTTGTTAATATCATTTAGCATTATGCCATATAATTATAAACTGCCCTATATAATGTGAAGTAAAATTAAGCATTTTTTCCATTTGATCATGTTTGATAATTAAGGTTCTCAATAACTTAGGTTTGCCTACTAGCTATTTACTGACAAACAAAACAAAAAAGGGCTTAAATGTAGTGTTTGGGCTAAAAATTTTTAGGTAGGGTAAGGTAATTTCTTTTGCATGAGGCATCCTTTCTGACGGATTTTTTATTATTATTTTTATTCATATGAGTACACTGCAACTGTCATCAGACACACCAGAAGAAAGTGTCATTATGGATGGCACCTTTACAGGTAAGCCACCATGTGCTTGCTGGGAATTGAACTCAGGACCTCTAGAAGAGCAATCAGTGCTCTTAACCACTGAGCCATCTCTCCAGCTCCATCCTTTGTGATATTAAAAGTCACATAATTCTCTCTTTTTTTAAATTTAACAAATATATGCTGGTTGTAATCAGCACTGTAACCAATACTAAGTTAAGGATGTTGGTTCACAATCTTGTACTCTAGACAAAAGTAAAATCTTTTTATTTCTTATCTATAGCTAATAATGGATTGAGTAGCAGAGTATAGAGGAAGATATGTATTATTTTAATTGGCAAATATTAAGTAGTTGTTCCTTTTTCTTCATCTGTATGCTGAAATATGTAAAGACAGAGTCATTTTGCAAACAAGCATTCCAAACATGAAACATTCCACATTCTCATCTTCAAAAATATCTAAAGAACAAAACTAAAGAAAAAGTATGACGGAAGTTCCTATACCCAGAGCAGCCTGCTGCCAAGACAGCGAAGGAAGTAGACCATGGACACAGTGGACCCAGAGCATGCTGTCTTAAGGAAATCATTAAAGATCGCAAAGTGAGAATTTGCATAGATCTTAGAAAACATAAAAACAATGTTAGTTCTAAGGAAGAACAACTACCTCACATCTCTAAGGGAAAAGAAAGATTGAATGTAACTCCATTTTACAAAACAGTACATTTTCTTTGATAGAAAAGATGTGCTAGCCCATGTCTGCAGTGCTATAGAGTGGCCAGATAAGGAGATCTTATCAGGACAGCTTTGTTCATGTCCTGGGCCTCATACACAACCTCAGTCCAAACTGAATCCTTCTCTACTGACCATTAAAGATGTAAGTGAAAATAAACTACACTCTGAATATAACAAACCAGAAATTAATAAGCCTTGTAAACAAATGAAAATTCTTATAAAATAAACAATAATTATAATAATAAAATGGGATCATGGTAAAAGACTAGCTACAGCTGAAATAAAAGGAACTGCTTGTTATGCAAATGAGTACAACATAAAACACAACATAATTAACTATACATTTGATATTAGACGTGTGCCAATGTGTGGTAAATCATAAACGCAGTGGCTCCCATATACAAAGAAATAAATCCTGTGACTATAAAACACCTTGTGATCATACTTGCCAGCATTGGGATCCATGGGTCTTCTGCCTCTGATGTTTAAAATGAAATATCTCACAATTGTGTAGGTTTGCATTTTAAAGTAGGTCTTCAAAAATGTTCATATTCTTGAATCCATGTACCTTTTCCTGGTAAGTCCACCTCCCACTACTCTATTTATTCTGATGTGTCTTTCAAGTCCTGTAAATCCTCAGATTTCATATGAGAAACTGAAGAAAATGTCCTGACATGTGTCTGGCTATTATTTCACTCTGTCAGGAGTGGGGGACTAATTTTAGGAAAGATTCCTGCTATTTATATGTTTTTCCTGTTATCATTATGCATTTATAATAATCAATAAGTAACAGCACACCCCTTTGGAGCAGATCTCTGCAGATCCACGAAGTCTTATAATGATGCTATATAGACAAATAGATGACTTTAGTTTTAATGATGATCCTATAAGAGTTCCTAAAATTATATCTGTGATTATTAAGCTCTTTAATAGTGGAACTTCTATTAGGTCCTTTTCTGATAGTTACAACTAAAATGAGAACTCTGCCAGTCTCCCAAGAGTCACCAGTTAATTGCTCTTAGATGGCAATCAGACTTTCTCCTACTCAGCACATTCCAAGAGGTTGTAAAACAGTTAACCTGCCTGCTGGTGGTGGTGTACACATGCCTGAAATCCCAGCACTTGGGAGGCAGAGGCAGGCAGATTTCTGAGTTCGAGGCCAGCCTGGTCTACAAAGTGAGTCCAGGACAGCCAGGTCTACACAGAGAAACCCGGTCTCGAAAAAACAAACAAAACAAAACAAAACAAAAAACAGTTAACCAAAGGTCATGAAAAGGGAAGTTGGATATATAATAGGTGTTAGAAGATAAAATATTGACTGGGTTTATCTATACAAAACTTCACTTATAATGTAGAGAAGACAAATAATAGATGTCTAGCTAGATAATTACTCCTAATGGATATGCACGTAAATATTCTCTGTTGTAAACTTCTATTTCAATTTATGATGGTATTTTGAGTGAACTTGTGATGAACTTTATCACATGTGTTCATGTATTCTGAAAGATGTTTAAGGGCTGAGGACAAGAGAAGTCAGGGCAGAAGAGTTTAGGAGAGGAACAGAGCTGAGAGAAGAACTGAACTAAGGAGAAGTTTTTAGTCAGAAGAGAACAAGATTAGGTGAATCCAGAGTGGAATAACTTAGAAACTATAGGTAACGTAAATAACTAAGAGAACAATGTGTAGGATGCAGAGGGAAAGAGGAAAAAAGATGTTGCGGAAAGCAGAAGGAACAGGCAGTCTTCTTACCGTGGGACAGGACAGGTCCCATTAAGAGAAACAAAGCCTTTTTCTTACAAATATGGATTTGATTCATTTAGCATTGAAAAGGTGGAAACTTTTTCTTTCTCGATGTAATAAATACTGGAGTCCATTTTTCATCCAGAATGAGTGAGTTCTTTCTGCACTGGTGCTGGTCTTTTGCTCCATATGCATATGTAAGTATGGATGTGTGTGTAAGTATGTAATTGTGAGAATGTATGCATGTATGTGTATAAGTATGAATTGTGAGAATGCATGCAAGCTGGGCCCAGATTACTTCATGAAAATATGTATGGAGCTGTATGTATGAATTTCTGTGAGATTATGCATATTCACTTATGTAAAAGCTTTTCTTTCTGCAAGTGTTATTCTCTTCTCCTGGCTCAATAGAAGTTTACTGCTCCTCACTTCACCCTAGACTGACAAGCAAAAGGCATCTGGACAATGGGGAAAAGGCTCTAGCCACTAATCCTTTAATCTCCTGCTGTTTTTGGGTGAAGTGCTAAGTGCCTGAGACTGCAGTCTCTGGCTTCAGAGGAACACAAATGGCAGATCTACATTAGCATAGTAACTTAGACTTAGATAAATAAACCTTTTATTATACAGCACCCCTAAATTTTTGATGCTCTTCCCCCCTCCACTACCTCAAAAAAAAAAAAAAAAAAACCAAGAAGAAAAAAAAAAACACCTCTGCTGGGACTGACTCCAGGCTCTCTCTCTCTCTCTCTCTCTCTCTCTCTCTCTCTCTCCCTCTCTCTCTCTTCTTACATTCCAGATGCTTGATTGTTTGATCCCCTGTCTTGAGAGCATGAGAAACCAAAATGACACTGGGTGGTGTGCAGGTGAGCAGAGAACCAGAGCCCTCCCCACTAGAGTAGCACACTGTCTCACAAGCTCTAAGCTATTTGTTTATCTGACACTTCTAGACTCTTGGAATCATTTCAGGATCTCTCCTCCTCTTATTACTGCTCCCCTGCACTTTTATCTCTCCAAGCCAGGAACAAAGGGTCTACAAGGGCAGAAAGAATGTATGTACTCCCATCACCAATGACATCCCAGCAGTTCCTTTCACACCACTAGACTGTCTACCTGTTTGCTTTATTCCAAGGGGCCAGAGAGACCTCAATTGAGAATCTCCACGAGGTTCCCAATTTTCTCTCTGACTGCATCTGATGCCTGGCTGACCCTTGGGAGGACCAAAGGAAGAAGGCTGGCTTGCAGATGATGGCATGAGCCTTTGAAGGCAGAGAAGACAAGGTCAGTCCCTCTAACCACTCTGATTATCATCATCACTTCTCTCTAGCTCCCTCTGCCCCCTTCCTCTCCCTCTCTCTCTCCAAGCCAGGCCACCCAGTATTGCCTTACTTTGTTTCTTTACTTGTTTCCTTAATTCAAGGTTAATTATATCTATTTATTTTTCTCTTCATTTCATTAGTTGAGGGTGCTTAGCCCTTGAGACCAGTACCTAGATCAGGCCTGCCTCCAGGTCATAGAGCTCTGCCTGTCTCCATCTACTGTGTCATGTGATTAAAGACACACAGCACCACACTTTTTTCATTGTACATGTAGTTTAATTTCAAATTTTATTCATGAGAGAGAGAGAGAGAGAGAGAGAGAGAGAGAGAGAATAAGAATTGTAGGTTACACTTCAATTCTTCAGTAACTGTGTGACCACAGGCCATGTTTAACTTTCTGTAAGATAAAGCACAATGGTACTGATTATATAACACTGCGGACTTCCACTAAGCAAGCTGATTTTCACAACTCCTCTCTGTCTTTTAAAAATTTGACTCGACGACAATACCAGGGCTCCAAAGATGATTGTTTCTTTCATTTTCTTCTTCTTGATGTTCTCTTTTTGTTAGAAGTCAGAGTCAAGGTAAAACAGGAAAAAAAATGACCCAAAGTGATTAGTGTGTCACCCTCTGAGTTCTTTGTCCTTTCTTTTTTGTCTTTGCTGTTCTCTGTGCTTGCTATCCTCTAGATGATAGGGATGTAAATCCAATTTACATGTGGTGACTTGTAAGGAGGCTCTACTGATCTAGAGAGTACCCTTGAAATAAAATGAGAATCAAAACAAGAACTTGTAATAAAATATATAGACAAAATACAATTTCTATTATTAACCACCCCCCCCCAAAAACACAGCAACACTTTACTGACTAGACAAGTTCCTTTTCTGCACATCAATTATCTCCCCAATAGCTAGGTAGTGTGCAAGTCTGTCCTAGTTTGACTATCAAGGTTAAGAAAAGTGAACCATCATCAATACTAGTTAGTCTTACATATATTAAAGGACAATGAGTTGTAAAACATTCACACTAAAATTATGACTGATTTCATGCTGAAAACTGTCCACTGGAAAGACATAGGTCAGAATTTAAGAGCACTGGCTGCTCTTCCATTCCCAGGCCAACTGACACCCTTCTCATAGCCTCTGGCCACCAAGCTTTCTCAAATAGTTTGCAGACCAACAGACATGGCAACCCCCCTCACACATACAGGGAGATGTAGTTAGGTGTGTGTGGCAGGTATAGGTGTTGAGGGTGAATTTAACTAGCTTGAACAAATATATAACTGGGAAGTTCATTCTTTAATTTACTTAATTTTATTAAGTGTACAGTGCAAGAAGGAAAATGGGCTATACCATATTTAGGGTACGACCTGTAGATCAAGAGGAAGGACCATCTTCTCTGAGATTGATCTATCCCTTGGGAAGAAGGACAGTCAGCCCAGATGTGCTGGTATGTATTCCTGGTTCTTTATCAAAAAGACTTTGACTCTGACCTTGCTTCTGATTCCCCAGTGCAGGTTAGGAATCCAGCACAGATAGAAAGCGAAACCACACCAAGGAAACCAGCATGCAGGAAAAAACAAACCAGAAAACATGTTATGTTGGACGCAACAAAGCAAGCTCACATTCACAAATCTGTGAGCCTAAGACTCATCCCTGGCTGGAAGGAGAGAACTGAGTGTAGGACACACACAGAGTTGGTCATCTCTGAGTCCATACTTACCCAGGCCCGATGTTCACGTCACTAGGCCACAGGCTCTAACACCTCACTTTATTACAGATAATCATGGTGGCTCAAGCCTTTAATCTCAGCAATCAGATCTCCACTTTCTGGGTCAGCATGATCTCTGGAGTGAAAAGAAACAGATGCAGAAAAAACTCAATATTTCTTTGTTAAAACAGTTATTGTAAGTTTTAAGGAACATAATAGTTTGACATTAAAAATCTCTAGTTCACTATCACCTTTCTCACATGTCTAAGCCAATGCTTCCTAATGAGTTCTTCCTACTCCATGACTGTCCCCCATCCCTGGGTGTTGTGTTGTATAGTGAATGTGTGTGTGTGTGTGTATGTGTGTGTGTGTGTGTGTTCGCACATGCACACAGGACTACCATCACTGGAGGATTAAATATAAACAAACAAGACAGGAAAGCTGGAGGAACTATAGAAATAGCTGAATATTTTCTTTTTTTCTTTTCATAGGAAGAAAAAAGAAAAAAAGAGCTGCCACTGCAGCAACATCTGCCACCATCATCTTCACCACCACCACCACCAACAAAAGATACTTGTCAATCTCCTTTTATTATAATAATTAAAATTTAAAATTGTGTGTGCTTGTGGGTGATCTATAGCACAACCCTCACAGGAGGATTAAATAAAATTAACCAAGAGATCCAAGGCTATATAATAAAAATGCTAAAACATAGATGATAGACAGACAGATAGACATATAAACAGAGACAGACAGAGATATAGAAGAGCATAAGAAGCCTTCCCCTCGAAAACAAGGAAGGCTGGAGAGAGAGGTCAGCCTCCTTATGTTTATTAAGGCAAAATCAAAAGAAAAAGTGAAATGAAACAAAACAAACCTAGCCGAATATTTTATTTTTCTTCAGATATTAAAAATATTTTTAAAAAGCACACAATCATCCAAAAGGGAGAGAGAGAGAGAGACAGAGACAGAGAGACATAGTGAGAGAGAGAGACGAAAAGATCTATTTTTTTACCACTTTTTATTGTAATAAGAAAGTAATGACTTTAAAAATTAAAGCTGGCCCATCTTACTTAACACTCATTAATACAATTTATTCTGTTGAGTAAGACAGGGATACCTGGTCAACACCCCCATAATTTAATAAGGAATTTTAAAAAAACAAGAAAACAGCCAGTAAACTGCTTGAACTCATTATGGTTTTTATTATTAAAAAAGAAGGAACAAAATAAAGGTTAATGGTTGTATTTTCTAATTGTTAACAAATAATCATTAAATATTAAAAATCGGTCCACTTTTCTAAAAAAAAAAATTGGTCCATCTTATTCACTGTTGTATCATGAGTACTGTACTAAAAACAAATTTTGGTTTTAATAAAAAGGACAACTTGTCAACTAGGAATCAAGGTGACATGGAGAACAGAATACCAACTTCACCATTGCCCTAATACTAGAGACCAAGAGTGATATACACAACAACAAGGCAACTAGCTGACAATCCTCTTAGGAAAAGAAAAGTTAAGGAAAATGGCCAACTTAAACCTCATTTAAATAAAGGGAAAAAAAAGTCCAGATCTGACATCTGGTAGATCTGGGGTGGAGGAAATTATGATCCAGATGGGCAAAAATCTGGCCAACATAGCAACATACTGGGCTGGAGAGATGGCTCAAAGGTTAAGGCTAAGACTGTTCTTCTGAATGTCCTGAGTTCAAATCCCAGGAACCACATAATGGCTCACAACCATCTGTAATGAGATCTGACACCCTCTTCTGGAGCATCTGAGGATAGCTACAGTGTACTTACATATAATAAATAAATGAATCTTTTAAAAAAATAAAATTAAATTAAATAAATAAATAAAAAACATAGCAAAATACAAGACAGAAGGAGGCAGGGGTGGGGGTGGGTTGCCTTTCCCCTACCCAACATGTACCATATTGTCATCACGCTTTGAGGGAATATAGAGTGGAGAAAGTGCCTTCTGCCAGAGATCCGCACATCCCATCTAGATGGACACCAAGCCTAGGAAGCTAAGGTTCCCACAATTCTCCAGTGCCCCAGGATGAAACATGGAGATGGGTTGGGGCACAAGAAACATGAGGATCAGGTCCTTCCATGAGCAGACTAGCACCTCTGCCCACAAGACACTGTGTTATTCCCAGCTTGAAGGAACTAGCTATCCATCCCTCCAGGACAAAGAGAAACCTCAAGCGAGGTGTGAGGGCTGGAGACCAGAGAGACATAGGTTTTATCCCTCACCTTCTCCCTTGCCTGCACCTCTGAAAGGATGCTCTTGGCTATGGTAGGATAGGAGTGATAAACGACACTCAGCTCCACCTACAACTCCCCTACCACCGCTAAACTTAAACATGCTTGTACAAGACCAGTGGATAGCAGAAGTGGCAGCCACAGGAAACAGTCCACATGGTTCCTCTGAAGGAGGAGCAGGGGAAGCAGTATTGGTAGCTAGAGAAGACCAGAAAGGGAGACCCCATTGCCACCTTGTATAAAGGTATGCTTAAGAAACTAACCATAAACAATGAAGCAAGGCCTAAACAAGTTCAGAAAGTTACCCCATGATCTACTGACAAAAATCACTAAATCTCAAAATATTCTGAAAACAGATAACAGCTAATAAAAGCCTTAGAAAACTTGAAAAACTCATTTTATATACATATAATAAAGTATAAATGTGTGCCTACAATTATGCTTCCCAATACACTGTATAAGGAGATGATTACAATCAAGAAAGACTAATTCCAGAAAAGAAATCCAGATACCCAGACTCTGTTTTGCCTCATCTGGGTCTTTTATAAAATAATCCCAGTGTTTTATATCTGACAAAACAGGGAACCAAAGTAACTTGGATAAAACCCAACTCTAGATCCTTTCTACTGTGCTATATATCTGTCTTCTGGTAAATGCTTCTCTAAAAGAATGATTTTTTTTAAAGATTTGTGGTTTTAACAATTTATTCCACAAGGAAACCAATGAGAAAGGATTCCCAATTTCTTTCAAATTATAATGCAAGGTAATAAAAACACATAAAGGTCTTATGAATGTAAAGAGACTAGTTTTCTAAGACAGCTATGAAAATATTTCTTCTAAAAAACAAGTTCACTCAAATGAGGCATTTAGATTCTGGTTCCAAAAGAGGTTGTGTCCTTTCTTAAATCAGGGTTTCCCTAGTCTGTAGCCTTCCCTTGAAAATACTGTTCTCCTGGTGCTATCTCCCAAAGGCTGGGATTAGGTACCACCGTGTCTACCTTTAAATTCTTAAAAATACTGAAGAACACAAACTTCAGTGTCTTCACTGTGACATAAGCCAAATGGCTAATAACTTATTTAGTTAATACGAAAACAATTCACACCATGCTTTACAATCCCAATCTAAATTTATACACAGTAGATTGGGTTTCAGGAAAACACCATCATCCAATTCCAGAAAACATAACTATGCACTGGTCATCTGCTCAGATTTAGATTTTGTTGTGATTCAAGTTGTCACTTGTAGAAGTTTGCACATAGGTCTTCTTCCCAGCTCCATGCTCCCAGAAATAAAACTCAGACTCAAAATATGTATACTTACAAATATGTTGGCCTTATAGCTAGTCTTCTCTGACTAGGCCATAGTGCATTATAACCCACTTACTCAAATCTACTTTCTGACACATGACTACTTACCTGGGCTCAGGTACCATGTGTCAGTCTCGTCACATTTTCCCAGGCAAATATCTCATCCCTGGCTCTATCCCAGAATTCTTTCTGCCTTCTGAATGTCTCATCTTGTATTCTACACTTTCCTATAGGCCATAGTTTTCTTTTAGTACAATACACAAGATATTCTCTCTACAGTCACTAGCATCCTTAAAACCTTCAAATTCAAATTCTTAATTATTCTAATTCTACTTGTACTTCTAAGGTACCAACACCACCAGCAACATCCAGAGGTTACTATGGCTTTTAAACACTCATGTGTACCTGCTTCTCCTTTCAGGATTTTATTTTGGAAATACTGCCACTCCAGCTGGATGTTAGCACCAGGATGAAAAGGTGACCTTCCTGTGCCATGGTTGCTGACAGAGCCACTGTTTTTCCTGTGAGAAAAAAAATTGAATTGTTTCTCTAAGTACAAAAGGATGTTAAGGTCATGTAATAGAATTTTTTCATGCAATTTTAATTATATAATATTTGTTCTTTAATCGCTTATGCATTGAATCTTAAAAAGCATCACCATATAACATCACCTAATTTTTTTTAAGACAGGGTCTTCTGAAATTCTCTATGTAGACAACGCTGGCCAGGAACTCACTAATGTTCACCTGATAGGATTAAAAGCATGCACCATGCATGGCTCCAGCAATGTTTCTGATAAACCGACTCAATCTAAAATCAGCAGAGTCAGTTTTCCATGGCTTTTCATTTCTTACAATGAAAAGCAGACAACTCAGATCCCAGGCTCAAATTGTAGGAGTAGACAACAAAACAAAAACTATAAACAGACTTTTACAATTCAGATATAAATACGTTTATCCTCCCATTTTATTTTTTTTTAATTTGATAGCAATAGAAACAAACTGGAGATTCATGCACAGCAATGAAAATCTGATGTTTAACATATAACCAAATGTGAATTTCAGACCCCCAGATTTTGCTTTGGTTAAGAACATTACTTTAATGTATCATTTCCTTTCATGTATAAAATGATAAGACAACAATAATGTTGTAAAATTGATGTGCATGTAAAACACCACAGGCTTAGAGGGCAGGAGACTCAGAACAAAGAAACACATAACACAGAAAGTCTTCTTGCCTCTCCATATAAACTAGAAAAAAGAACAATTTACTAGAAGGTAAGTTGTCCCAAGGTTAAAACTAATTCTTTCAAATTCAAAATAATACTTTTCAGAGCTAAGTCACAACTACCTAGGACAAAAATAAAGCCTTGTTGGGAATTTAGAATTTTCTAGGATTTTCACATAAGAGAAAAACTGACTTTAAAAAGAAAACACTAGTGTAGCTATCTTGTCAAGAAAGAACTAAGGAAAAATCCTAAATAAATGTTTCAATACTAGTAAGTAGTACACACATAAACCTAAAATTTCATTTAAAAAAAAAAAGCAAGACTGCCCAGATGACTGACCTCTAGAATATAAAATTATCAAAACCCAAAGGTTAGTATGTTTACCTACATTCATGGAGGAGAGTTACTTCAACAGAAGAACAGAAAGTCTGAAGACACAGGATAATAGAAATTTCCCCTTAACAAACAATAAAAAGATATGAAAAATATCCAGAAAATATCCTCATCTATTTGAGATAATACAGTCCTCAATTTAAGATACTCTTCTCTGTATATTTCAGCTTACACCAAGCAGTAGTTTTCTAATTTTCCTACACTTGTGAATATAGGCTCCAGCCAATTTGAACAAAGGAATAGATTTAACTAAGAAAAATCAAAATACTTTCCAAAGAATACATTGTTATCAATTCAGACACACACACACACACACACACACACACACACACACACACACACATTGATATGTATCAACTTTCTTAAAACAAACAAGAATACAGACCTTTGAGATCTGTTATATTTCTTATAGCCCCTGAGACAAAGAAGCCATCAATATCAACATGCCTTACAGAGCTCTGCTGTCTGGGCCAGCTCAATTTGCCTAAAAGGAAAAAAGAACATTCAAACCCAAACTAATACTTATCATTTAAAACAGATTAGTTAATTTTAGAAATCACATTCAAGAAGAATGGTATCATAACATAATATAGAATATACTATGGACTGTATACCACCTTAATAGATGAATTTCAGTTTCTCTAGTTATCTGATAGAATTTTAAATCACTTCTAACAACACCATGGTATTCTTTCTTATTCTATTTTCTAATTGTCTTCTTTTAAAATTTAATTTTACAAGATAAATTTGATTATTTGTAATAATTTTGGTATGTGTAGTTTCACATACTTAGCTTTAATAAGCTCCATTCTGCACAACTCTACAAACTTTATTTAATGAAACAACAATAACAATGGCTACTGCCTCCCAGTGTTCCTTATAAGTATTAAAACAAAGAGGTTTACAGGGGGATAGATTAATTCTCACAGCACTATGGAAAACATTACTACCACCCCCACCTTTTATAGACTAGTAATTTAAGTCCCACAGCTGATGAATGCCCAAGTTACAATTTAACTCCAGTCTGCTTCATTTCCAACTTTTTAGGCTATCATACTACTCTTCTAATTGGACATATTTCAAAAAGTCCACAGAAAAAAACAAAAATCTACATACAAAGGGAATTTTTCTTTCACCATTAGATGTTACTAGTTCTGCAGCACGTTTATTGCATTTATGGAGCTGAAAGTTAATATTATCTCGTAAGGACAATTACTGACTTAGAAAAACCAGAGATTGTTTATAAGGATTATTATAATCCAACTATTAGGATAATATTACTTTAGAATAATTTTATTACAAATACCCCATATGGTGTTCCAAAATATAATAGTACAGGTCCTAAATCTAAGAATCTAAACTCTAAGAACTTTCTAAGCTTATACCAAGTTCTGATTTCAAAGAATATGCTTGCATATCAGCTTTAAACAACAAAACAAAACAAAATAAAAAACTTACTCCCGAACAACTGAGCCACTTCACGTACTAACTGTGAGGCGATTGTCTAGTCCCACTAGGTGCAAGGCACTGACCCTTTCTCCTTGCTGCTTTTAAGCAGATGCATGCTGGGCATCACTGATTCCTGTCGTTCCTCTTGCAGAGAGGAAATAGGCAAGAAAGGCAAACAGCCATGCATGCTCCTGTCGCAGAAAGTGGCAGAGCAAGGACTCAGATCCAGGTTACACTAAATCAAACTCTTGCCATCCTCTATGTAAATTTCACTAATCACAATCTTTCTTTTGTAGAACAAGGTATCAAACTCAGGGCCTTGAACATGTAAGGCAAACAACAATCACAATTCTACTGTTCAAAGTACTATGAAACAGAAGGTAAACAACCTAAAAAATGTTAAATATTTAAGGGGTACAGAAGATTTAAATGAAATGCCTATCACATGGTTTCTTACAACATATAAATTTAAAAATTTACTCCCATTCATTGACCTAAATCATAATAGTATTCTAAAGCTTTCAAGATCAAGTGACCTTTGGTTTAAAAAAACCAAGAGACAAATAACAGATGGCATTATTATGAAATATTCCAAACTACTGACTAAAAGCCTATTTAGATATACAAACAAATAACATAAGAGCAACAAACATTCACATAGAAAGACCCTGCAACTTTCTAAAACCCCATTAGCATCTCCCTCTTTATGCCTCCCTTTCCACAGTTATAGAGATTACTATCATATAATCTTGAACCTTACTTTTTGCCCACAAAAAAAAGAGACCAAAACCTTTGTCAAAATAACTGAACTAGAATCTAGTTTAAGTAACAACTATCACAAAACAGCTTCTTGTTGGATTTGGATGACAAGTGTGAGCCACACACAGAAATGAGACAATCTACATAGATGTTAAAACAATCTCCCTAAGTTTACCACATAGTTACAACAGTTCTATTTCAATGTTAATTTTTAAGAGTGCATTATTGAAACAGCCTTCTAGAAAATCTCAATTACCGTTACCAATCAGCATCATTCTCACAGGAGATTAGGAACGGAATATAAAATGTCACGTTTATACAGCTCATAAATTCAGCTGTTTATAAAGTCCCCATGAAGAAGGAAAGCTTGGAATCCCAGTGCATACAGCACTGAAATGACCTGACATTTTGAGGTAGCCACAGTTAAGTTTAATGGGAAACATAGTAGCAAAGTTTTCAGTTATAGTTACTGTAACTTATATAACCTAACATTCCTAGAGGATTTTTATATTAAGAAGTTTGGAATCATTAGAATACCAGTAAGAACATCAGAATGAAAGCATCAAATAGAACTGTTTTGAAGAAAACAATTTTAGTACCTACCTGTGTCAGGTACAAGGGAAGACCAGCCTGTTTTTATTTTGTTCTAAATCAGAGGAAGCTTGCCTGTTAAGATAAAGGATTGAGAATGAAGTGAAGATCCACTTAAATATATTTAAAGTGCAAATTTACTAGGTATCACCAAAGACCCAGAAGTCAACAAAATGATGTATTTAAAAAAAAATCAAGCCAGGTGCAAGACTTAAACCACAGCACTCAGAGACTGAGGGCAGGCAGATCTCTGTGAGTTCGAGGGTAACCTGGTCTACAAAGTGAGTTCCAGGACAGTCAGGGCTATACAGAAAACCCTGACTCAAAACCAAAACAAAATTCTGACAGTTAGCTTTAGTGTTGAACCATTATGACTCTAGATATCAATAGTAGCATATCCGACAAACAAATATGCATGTATTACTGGCAAGAAAATACACTGTTAACAAAACATGTCTATGCTGCTACAGCAGACTAGACAAAGGCATATTTGGAAAACAGCTGTGTAAGAAATATAGTAAAACACACATTTAAATAACTAACATTATTTGGATTTGTATTAAAGAGTCAGACCACACAAGCAGACCATCATGTACTTAGGTGATGCCATGTGAACCTTCTCTCTATTTTAATTGGCCAATCAAAGGTTAGAGTCTATGATTGGGTAGTGGAGGGGAAAGGTGGGATTGGAGGTTCAAAAGGGGGAGCAGGTAGAGGAAGAAAAAGAGAGAAGGAAGAGGAGAGGAGGAAGCCACTATGGACCACGTGGATGGGAGAAAGCACAAATCTTAGTGGTTGGGAAGTAAGTATTTTGCCAATGAAGACATATGACTTATAATTAAAATATTTGGATTATGTGTCATTTATATGGGCTATAAGGGTTGGAAATTTTATCAACAAATTTGTGCACCTTATATCCAGCTTAGAACTGAACTAAATTGAGAGGAAAATCCAACCCCCTATATCCTAAACAACCAGAGGTAACAACGCAGCCCTGAGCTGGGCCACAAGGTGGCGCCAATGTCACAGCATAGTTGGCGTTCCCTGAGCCTGAGAAAAATTCAAGGACCCAAAATCAATGTTGCCTGAAAAGCAACATTCACAGCTAAAGATCAGCAATTGAACAACAACAGCTATCTTTCCAAAACTTTCTTCACAGACACAGCAGGCTGATCTAGGCGTTTCAGCCGCAAGCCAACCTTCCCCTGCAGCTTTCGAATTTCCAATATCCCCCCACCACACTTCTAAACAGGGCACAGGACAGACAAACCAGCTCTCCCAAATGCTTACACTGCAGGCTGCCTAATATCAACACACATGCTGAAGGCTATAGGCCAGACAAAAGATCCAGAGGGCAAAAAAACACAAAAGCCAAGGATCTTTGTGCGGTCAGCCCCTCCCTACTAATAAAAGACCATTAATAAATACTAGTAAAGACTAATAAAAAGACCAATAATAAATACTAATAAAAAACTAATAATAAAAGAACCACAATTTTCTAAATCCAACACCAGAGGGAAACAAACATACCAAATAATAAGACCAAATAATAAGAAATAAATAGTAATTACTGCAATTGTTTTCTCATTCATTTCCTCCCACATGAATAAGGTGCTACAGAGAATTAAGGAGTTTCTTAACTAGTGATTATAAAGAGCAAAGATATTTTTAAACAATTTTTTGTTTCTCAGAGTATATGTGACCGAAGTCTAGAAATTAAATTTGCCAAGGTACATTGAAGAAAATTTTGCATTTTCTAGAGACTAACTCTAAAACCTGTACTACGATAGACTCTGAAGTAACACTTTACCAGCAAAACTTGTAATTATAAACAATATGATCTAACCTCATTAAGCAAAGCAAATATTTTGATTGATTAGTACTTAGTTTTAACTCAGCAAACCTGTCCCTAATAGTTTCAGTCATCACAGAGACAACAGTACAATACTATATTAAAGAAAATGGAGCTCTAGCTTTTGTCTCTATAACAAGGACCTACACTAAGGACTAAAGAGTGCTAATAATCACATACATTAAGAGTCACAGCCCAGAGAAACAATGAAATCATCTAAACCAGTAAGACAGACAGGCAATTGAGCAGTGATGTATGAACAGAGATCTTAAATGCTAAACGTGCTTCGGACAGCTGCACTGGTTAAAAAAAGTAATACTGACATACATATTGAGAACAATTTACTGTGGGGACAAGCATACACAAAAGTGACCCTAAGAAGACTCAAAATTAAGAAAAAAATTGGGGAGTAGTACCCAATAAACAAAGACAAGTGCTAAAATGATCAGCAAGGAAAAACATTTAGATTGGGTAAATGAAAGCTCAGAAAGAGGTTATTTGGAATCAAAGGGAAAAATAAATAAATAAATATCTGGGAGGTGGAGAGAAACTGATGGAACAGTCTCACTGAGCAAAAAAGTGGGTGAGTGGGTATCTTAGAGTTTTATTGTTGTAAATAGTCACCATGACCAAGGAAACTTTTATAATGAAAACATTGTATTGGGCTGACTTACAGTTTCAGAGGTTTAGTTCATTATTATCATGGTGGGAAGCATGGCAGCATCCAGGCAAACATGGGGCTAGAGAAGTTGCTGAGAGTTCTAGATCTTGATCTGTAAGCAGCAGCAGGAGACAGTGTCCATACTGGGTGTAGCCTGAACATAAATTAAGACTCAAAGCCCACTTTCATAGTGACGCACTTCCGTCCAATTTGGCCACACATGCTCCAATAACACCACACCTCCTAATAGCGCCACTCCCTATGGGACAAGCATTCAAACCCATGAGCCTATGAGGCCCATTCTTATTCAAACCATCACAGTGGATAAGTCCTCTGTCTGGAGCCAGCCCTGGCAGAGGTGTTTCTTTCTTCTTGGTTCTTCTTGAGGCAGCAGAAGGGGGAAGAGCATGCTGAACCCCTTTAATACAGTTCCTTGTGTTGTAGTGACCCCCAATTACATAATTATTTTCATTGCTACCTCATAACTGTAATTTTGCTGTCATAAATCGTAATGCAAACATCTGTTTTCAGATGGTCTAAGGCACCCCCCTCCCTTATATGTGGGTCATGACCCACAGCTGGGAGCTGCTGGGCTGGGGATTAGGTGTTTACATGCAGCCTTACCAGTTTTGCTGGGGATTAGGTGTTTACATGCAGCCTTACCAGTCTTGCTGGGTCCAGCATTTTCTGACTGTGCCCGCAGTCCTCCTTTTAGGAATAGTAATGTATATCTGTGCCACTGAATGCTGAAGTTAATACACATTTAGAATTCACAGGGTCTAATTGAGACGGTGGAAGATTATGGGGGCTTCTGAAGTAGGATTAAATACACTTTGCATTATAATAACGGCCTCTTAGCCTTTGGAGCCTGGGAGTGGAATGTAGTGGTTTGAATGAGAATGTCTCCCATAGGCTCAAATATCAGAACCCTGGTGGTGACTTTACAGCTATACCTTACCAGGGACAGGCTCTGAGACTTGCATGTAGACTAGCCTCAATTCCAGTTCACTCTCTCTGTTCATGTTTGGGGCTTACCATGTGATCTCCCAGCTCCCTTCCATGATGGTCTCATCCCTCTGGAGGCACAAGCCAAAATAATCTCTTCCATAAATTCCCTTGGTCATGGTATTTTATTACAGCAACAGAAAAGTAAATAATACAGACTATAAATAATCAAAGATTAAAACAATTTTTACTTAATCTTAAAAAATTCATGATAAAATTGGGCACCAAAAAAGTAAAATGTACTCACCACAGTCTGTATTGCACTGACTATTGCAGCCAGTGTCCCTCTTCCTGCGTGGCAGAACGGCTGCTCCAGCTTCTGGACTCAGCCACAACCAAGAAAAGGCAAGACAGTAAACAACAGTTACAGCTCCTGCCACACAATTTACTTAAAACCCCCGACAGATTTACAAGTGCAGTCTCAGGTTTTAACCCTAAAATAATTAGGCTCCACTGTTTTGATTATTTTGTCTTTGATGTAAAACTATAGGTGACAACAATGGTATGTGCTGTCCAAACTGCAAACAACTTGTTTTAAACAGATTATTAAAATAGTATACATTCACTGTGTTTTTTCAAAATTTAGAGACATAAAAAGAAAAGGTTTTACTATATACATATGACACTATGTACTAGATACTTGTGCAATGTTCCTAATTCTCAGTATTACCAGCAATGCTGAGATAAACTAAAATATGTTAAATTGTTCTATGCAAAATATCTACTTCCTCAGGACAAAATTCTTGACAGTAAAGTGAACTTTAAGGGTTACAGTTTATGAACGCTGAAAACACAGAGTTGGTGTATAAAGTCACATCATACCTGAAAGCATATCATAAACTAAAAAGAAAATAATTATATAGACATGTAACTGTCTTTATTCATTAAAACACACCCATTTTCCCAGTCATCATTCTCAGATTGCTTCCTCCAACAGCACTACCTCGTGGTGGGTAGAAAAAATTAAGTCAATTTTATATAATAATGTACTCTTCGTTGATATTTATCAAGGGAAATGGGAAATTTGAAAATTCAAATGTCCAATTAACGGAAGACAAAAGATTAATGCCAAGTAAATTTTGTCAAATGCATTATTTTCAGGATGCTTTATCAGTACAATCTGTCCAGAGAACTTCCTCCCTACAGGTTAAACCTCATATTTAAACACATTTCAACCTTTCAACTGGCTGAGTGAGGTCTATAGAGAATGAATCCATGCCCTCCTGAATAACAACACTTAACATTCACTTTGCATAAAACATCAATAAATCAAATTAACAGTCACTTACTTGTTACCACTACTTAGTTAAACAATCTACTAAAATATTCCCTTTGGAGTGTTTGTAGAAAGATACAGAGAGGAGGGGATATGTTCTATGGTGGTGTGGTGAGGTATGGGAGAATGGGGTGCCTCAGCGGGCCCATGCCAAGGCATCCCTTCCCCCTGAGGACCAGTCACATGTTGGTATAGTATAGAATAGAGTTTATTAAGGGCATGGGGAGGGGAGTTAAGAGGGTGGTAGAGGCAGAGAAAGAGACACTAGAGAAGTAGAGTAGAGATGTAGAGGCCAACCATGGCACGTGGAGAGAGAGGGGGGAAGGCAATGAGAGAAGGGAAAAAGGGAAGCAGGAAAAGAGCAAGGGAGGAGCAAGAGACCAAGAGGGCAAGAGAGCAAAGAGGGGGCAACCAGGCTCTTTTATAGTGGGTCAGGCCTACCTGGCTATTGCCAGGTAACGATGGGGTGGAGTTTGGACAGAATGCTAACATCCTTCATCATATGACAGAAAATGGCTCTTAAATTGGTCATACTAGCCACTCAAGAAAACACACACAGTATAACACATCTGTCATGCAAACTGCACCCCGTGAGAAGTTCATTAAAAGAACACAACACAAGGGACTGATTATCATGAAAACAAATGTAATACATGAGGCTGAAATATAATACAGCAAGGGGGTATTACTGCACACCCATGCCAATTTGTGCTCTTGAGAAATTACTACATGCAAGAGATCAGGTGTGAGGAGGTTTACTGGGAGATGGCAGAGGGGTGAGGACCTGCAGACTGGGTAGAGGCAGACAAGAGTAGAGCCATGAGGGCAGATAAGGGAAGAGGGGGCCAGAGGACAGAAAACACTGGCAGAACTAAACTGTACCATACAACACCAGGATTACCAAACGCTGACACGTCTCTAGCTTCAGTCTTAGGGACTAACTAGTAAGCTCATTATTAGACCAAAAGAGGCAGAAAGTCAAATTTTTCTAGCCACAACTTAGACTATCACTACATTACATTTCATAAATTAATACAATATTTACACTGCTTTTGGTAATTATGCATGTTTATATCAAAGATTATTATATGAAGCATTAAATACCCTATTAAAGTCAAATTAGCTTTTGTAAGATTTAGAAGAATCTTTAACACTTAAAACATATTTTATCCACACACATGACTCTTTAGTTTTTGAAATGACCTTTTATTTGGTTTCTCTTTCTGAAATTTGTATTAATGGCATATTATATACAGGAAATCTGGCTAAAGACACACAAAAGTTGTCAGCTAAGTCATAGGAGTAAAAAGAAAATTTAAATGTTTTATGGGCGTATGGAAAAGGCCCTGAGAATAAATTACTAATTCTGCGAACAGAAGAGTTTTGCTTTCAAATTTGCTCCAGGCAGGTGTGAGGGTGTTCAATGGTGTATTCATTACAAGCCCAGAACTGCCATATGTTTCTCTTAAATTCTCCTTAAGTAGCTTATTTGCCAGTCCTGAAGACTTTATCACTTAAGAGTCAGAGAAATTCCTATTAGAAAATTACTGTTTCCAAGAAACTCTGAATCTATACACCTACTTTTAAAAGCAAATGACTTGAGAATTCTGCTAATGTGTATGTCACAGTCATTAATGTAACTGAATAAGAATGTCCCCCACAGACTCAGAGATTTGGACACTTAGCTGGTGGTGCTCCTTGGAAGGGATTAACAGATGCAGCCTTGCTGGAGGAAGTGGATCCCCAGAGGTCAGTTTTGAGAGGTTAAAGACTGTTGCCATATTCAGTCTGCTTTCTCTGCTTCACACTTTGTGCCTGCAGATGTGAGCTCTCTGCGTTCTACTCCAGCTGCCATGCCTGCTGCTTGCTGCATTGCTGCCCATCATGATGTCTATTAAACTATAAGCAAAGTTACTTTCTCATGGGAAAGGGAGCAGGAAGGTCGCTTCCTCCGGTTTGCAGCTTGCTTGGGAGAACATCAGGTTCTCTGCGTGAGGAAGTGTCTCCTCTGTCTTGGTTGGCTGAGAATGACAAAGACCCTAGGTTGCCTGGAAACTAGCAAGCTGGGAGCAATCTCCTCATGCCATTTCTCTACAGATAATAAAATATATCTTCAAATTTAAAGCCAGGTATGGGGTATTACACCTATAATTTCAGTGTCTGGGAGGCAGAATGAGGGGAATCAGGAGTACAAGGACAGCTTCATTTGCATAATGAGCTCAGGACCTGGCTAGGCTACAGAAACAGTATCTGTTCTGAATGAATAAATACATACATACATACATACATACATACATACATACATAAAAAATTAAAAATAGTAATTCATTTGATTGCTCATTTAAGAGCACCTATGCTCACCAAGGTTTCTGCTGTGAAAAGCCAATGAGAAAATCCTTATTGATGGTGTAATAAGGAGGGTAGACAGGTCTGATACTCAGATAGATGCTTAGACTATAGATATGGATCAGGAGTGCAGTACTTGCCTGTCTTTCAAGAGGCTGTGAGCTTGGTGTCTATATTGAAGGAAAAACAACACCAAGCAAAGCCCACAAGAAACTAAAACTGTATTTTCTATACAAAATTGTCCCAATCAAAGACACCTCCCAAGTAATGGAAATTAGTCAAGTATCAGAAGAGAACCAAATTTACAAAGATCTGCTACTTCTCCCCAAATGGGGTTCTTTCCACTCTGAGACCAATCTGTCAACTCCAGAGGAGTGGCTGAAAAGTAGCCATGTTTTTAACAAACACCATACTAAAAGAATGAGGAGTGCAGTCTACAAATCTTCCAAATATTCTGATCTCTATATAAGGGCTTAGTATCTCAGAAATAAGAACAAACTAGAAGTAAACAAATCAAGTTTTCCAGAAATTAAACCCTACTTCACTTTAGTTTATCTGTGAAGTGGACTGAAGTAACTGGCAAGAAGCAACTGGCAAGACCAACTATATTCCATGTAGTGGCTATCCCTGGTGGTCAACTTGACTATATCTGGAATGAACTCTGACCTGGATCTTGGCTTAGAGATCTTGAGACACAGTGGCTATGAATCCCAGAAGATTTTGACAGGGAAATTTCTAAGTTCAAAGTCATCAGGGAGCAGGGCGGTGGTGGTACACACCTGTAATCCCAGCACTCTGGGAGGCAGAGGCCGGTAGATTTCTGAGTTTGAAGCCAGCCTGGTCTACAGAGTGAGTTCCAGGACAGTCAGGACTATACATAGAAACCCTGTCTCAAACAACCAAAAAAAAAAAAAAAAAAGGAAACAAGAGTTGAACCTAACCAACTCTACAGTCTACTATCATTCTATACACTTAAAGAAAACAACACACACAGATACACACAAACACACCCACAAACACACACACACAAAAACCCCTCATGGGCTAGAGAAATGTCCCACTGGCTCCACAATTTAGAGTACTGAATGATTGTTTAAAAAAAAAAAAAAAAGGATTTGTATCTAGTACCTTTATAGAGGCTCACAATCACCTGTGACTACATATGAACAGATACCATAGGCAAAATGCCTACCATATTCTTTAGTTTTACCCTCCCTAGTACAGAGGATCAAATTCCTCTAATCTTTTATTTTTATTTTTGAATTTTCGAGACAGAGTTTTTCTGTATAGACCTGGCTGTCCTAGAACTCACTCTGTAGACTAGGCTGGCCTCAAACTCAGAAATACGCATGTCTCTGCCTCTCAGAGTGCTAGGACTACAGGTATGTACCTGTACCAAGGCCCGGCGAAATCCTCTATTCTTAAAGGAAGTTTTGTTAATTCAATATCAAGAACACATTTGTAGAGCCGGGCGGTGGTGGTGCATGCCTGTAATCCCAGCACTCTGGGAGGCAGAGGCAGGTGGATTTTTGAGTTCGAGGCCAGCCTGGTCTACAGAGTGAGTTCCAGGACAGCCAGGACTACACAGAGAAACCCTGCCTCGAAAAAATCAAATCAAAAAAAAAAAAAAAAAAGAACACATTTGTAAAATGTTAATATCTGGGAGTGGTTGGATATGCAGAGAAGGAATATTTGTAATCAGTTTAATTTCTTTCTTTCTTTCTTTCTTTCCTTCCTTCCTTCCTTCCTTCCTTCCTTCCTTCCTTCCTTCCTTCCTTGTTTGACTTCTTGCTTACTTTTTTTTGGATTTTTCGAGACAGGGTTTCTTTGTATAGCTAGCCCTGGCTATCCTGGAATGCACTCTGTAGCCCAGCTATTGTTATGCATTTTGATTAAAAAAAAACTTTTAAAAGGTTTGGTTCATCTGGCACTTAAAAGAAATAGACAAAAAGCAGGAGAAAAACATGTGGCTGTGACTTCTTTCTGGTGGCTTAAGTGAAAAACTCTGACTGTGAGTTTGAGGCTAGCCAAGTTGACAGAGCAAGTTCCAGGCCAAGCCTGCAGGGCCTACACAAAGAGAAACACTATTTTGAGGCCAGACAAAGCAAAGCAGAAAAGGTTCTGCTTTTTAATTTACAGACATATGCTTTTTGTTGTTGTTGTTTGGTTGGTTTTTGGGTTTTGGTTCCCCACCCCCACCCCCAAGACTGGGTTTCTCTGTATAGCCCTGGCTGTCCTGGAATTCACTCTGTAGACCAGGCTGGCCTCAAACTCAGAAATCCGCCTGCCTCTGCCTCCCAGAGTGCTGGGATTACAGGCGTGCGCCCACCGCCTGGCCTTTTGTTTTTCTTTTTTTTTGGGTTTGACGTATGCTTTTTCTAGTACTATTGACCATAGAATTTTGATCATGAAGGCATGTTGGATTTTGTTTGTTTGTTTGTTTTGTTGTTTTGTTTTTCGAGACAGGGTTTCTCTGTGTAGCTCCAGCTGTCCTGGAACTCACTCTGTAGACCAGGCTGGCCTCAAACTCAGAAATCCGCCTGCCTCTGTCTACCAGAGTGCTGGGATTACAGGCGTGCACCACCACCGCCCGGCAACAAAACCAACTTTTAATAAACAAGTAGATACCAGGAAATGCTCACAAAAATACTTAGCCTTTATTTCTCTTTCCTATAACAACCATTCAAAGAATGCAGAGATAATAGTAATTTTTAATTTTTATTTTTTCAAAGTAAAAAAAAGGCCTCAGCCGGGCAGTGGTGGCGCATGGCTGTAATCCCAACACTCTGGGAGGCAGAGGCAGTCAGATTTCTGAGTTCAAGGCCAGCCTGGTCTACAGAGTGAGTTCCAGGACAGCCAGGGCTACACAGAGAAACCCTGTCTTGAAAAAACCAAAAACCAAAAAAAAAAAAAAAAAAAAAAACCAAAAAAACCAAAAAAGGCCTCAAACCAAGACAACTACAAGATAATTTTATGAACATATATCATAATGAAATCCATTATTTTGAATACTAATGAAAAGGAATAGATTTTAATTGTTCTTACTAAAAAATTAGTGAGGGAATTAATGTATGCCAACTAGATCAAATTTGCTATGGCACAGTATCTAGATATTGTGCAATATCTGGCTTCTCATAACCGTATTTATCCTACATATTTCAAAATAATCCATTATACATAGATTATACAAAATAATCCATTATATATAACAAATTTTTATTTTTATGAAAATGTGGACACAAAGAGATGCATATACATAGTAAGTTTCACGTTGAGTTTTATTAAGAGAGAATAAAAAGGGTAAAGGATAGAAGGAGCAGTTATTAGGCAAATACCTTACCGCAGCATCTACATTTGCAGGTGAGTCTCCATTAGGATCTGCCAGCATAGAAATGACACTAATCATGATGGTTTCCACACTATGGATAGGTAAACAGTGTTCCTCTGGCTTCTCATAACCATATTTATCCTCCCCAGGCTCATGAAGAATAGAAATGCAAAACATCACCATTTTTATCAACTGTAAAATTATAGAATAAGAATTGTTTAAATTTGGTTACACATAATCTATTACAAATGCATAATCTGTTACTTATGCATATAAAACATTATTTACATGGAGATTTCCTAAATGTAATCTACTAACTTTTAAGAATGTTACAGATTAACTATATTTTACATTCTTTAAAATTACAAGTAATTGCAGACCTCCACTGCTGTCCCTGATTCAAAGGACATGCCGTCTCTTTTCTACTTCTCCAATTCTTTATTCTCAGCATTTACAGTTGTCTTTCTCAAATTCTAGTTAAGATGGTCCTCAAGGTTCAGCAAATAAAAATTTTAAAGGGGGAGGGTGATGTAATAATAATAAAAATTAACAGACTCAAAGAAAGACACACATTGGAGAGATATCTCAGTGATTAGAAGCATTGGCCATGAGCTGGAGAAATGGCAGCGGCTAAGAGCACTGACTGCTCTTACAGAGGTCTTGAGTTCAATTCCCAGCAACCACATGGTGGCTCACAACCAAATGTAATAAGATATGATGCCCTCTTCTGGTGTGTCCTAAGTCTGCTATAGTGTACTCACATATATAAAATAAATAAATATATCTTTAGAAACACTGGCTGCTCTCACAGAAGACCAGAGTACGATTCTGAGAACTCACATGAGAGTTCACACCCTACAGTCCCAGAGAATCTGACACCCTTTTCTGGCCTCTGTGGATACCAGGCATGCATGTGGTATACAGACATATATATATATATATATATATATATATATATATATATATATATATATATATATATGCACAACATCCACATACTAAAAATAATAAAATAGGGGCTAGAGAGATGTTGCAGTGGTTAATAACACTGGGGCTCTTGCAGAGGACCTAAGTTTAATTCCCAGCACCCACAAGGCAATTCACAATCTTCTGTAATTCTGCTTCCAGGGGAGCCAACACCTTTGTCCTACATCCATAGGTACATGGTACACATACATATATGCAGACAGAACACTCATAAACATAAATATACACAATAACAAAAGCTTTAAAATAAATAAGTGATACTCATAATCTACTTCACAAACTCATTTTAAATGCAAGTTCCATATAGTAACAGTCAGTGGGGTAGAAATACAGAAATATCGTCAATTTTATAGGGGATAAAGAAAGACACAACTATATCTCACTTTGCATTATTTTATCCAAAAGTAAATATTCTCAAAAAATCCTACAGTGTTAATCTATAAACATATTCAAATAATTATATCAGCAATTAATAAAAGTAACTTTTCACAGTAAATGTCTTATGTCAAAAATACTATTACTTGAAGAAGTTTACAAAACAAGTAGGAATAAATAAATTTTCTGAGTATAAAAAGATTTCAATCAGTAATAACATATGTATGCTTGTTTGGTTGGCTGTTGTTTTGAAAGAGTTTTAACTGTCCCTGTTAGCAATCTTCCTATCCCAACTCATGGTTAAAGAACACAGGGAGACTGAGGGAATAGGGAGAGACAGAAACAGAAGGAGGGAGGGAGGAAAAGAGGGAGGGTGGGTGTTTGTATGTCAAGGGATATAAAATTAATCAATCCAACAAGTACTTTTGGAAGCCCTACTGTAAAGCAAAATTACTCTTCACATGTAATCAAAAACTCATGTTTTTGCTGATTTATACAGAAACTTTCCTTTAACTGAGGTTTCTCTTCTTAACCCACTCCCATGACTTGTGAAATCCAACAAAATGGAATTAACAAATAAAAAAGGAACAGTATTAAACATTGTAACATTCAGCCCAAAATGTTGTTTTTGTTTTCCACTACGTTTTACAAAATAAGGAACTGTCTTTGAAAAAATGAGATTGAATAATTGTATATAATTCCATCAGAAGGAATCTACTTAAGATCAAGATTTGGAAGATAGGAACTGAAGGGTATATGTAGCTCAGAGAAAAGAGGACTTGCCCAGAATGCATAGCCTTGGTCCCACATCCAGCATCCTATAAACCAGTCATGACAGCACATATTTATAAGTTCAACACTCAAGAGGTAAACATAAATAGAAAGATTAGTAGTTCAAGGATATCCTTAGCTACAAGATCAAGGCCAGCCTGGAATGCATGAGACCTTGTATCAACCCCCAACCCCCAAATCATTAATGGGTCTGTTAAGATTACTCCATTGTTAAGAGTATTCGCTGTTCTTCCAGAGGACTTGAGTTTGATTCCCAGCAACTATGTGGCAGCACAACCTTATATAATTGTAGTCCTAGGATATACAAAACCCACTTTTGTGATCTTGAGGCACCAGGTACACATATACAAGGACCCACCTACATGCAGGCAAAGCACCCATACACACAGAACAAATTAATAATAATATAGTGTGGTGGGCCATGCCTTTAATCACATAATATAGGAGGTGGAAGCAGACAGATTTCTGAGTTCCATGCCAGCCAAGGGTAGATGATAAGACCTGATAGATAGATAAATAGATAAGATAGATAGATAAGATAGGTAGAATAGATAAGATAGATAGATAAGATATATAGATAAGACAGATAAGATAGATAGATAGATGATAGATAAGATAGATTAGATAGATAGATAGATACATAGATACATAGGATAGATAAGATAGATAGATAAGATGGATAGATAGATAGGATAGATAGATAGGATAGATAGATGATAGATAGATAATAGATAGATAAGATAGATAGATAGATGATAGATAGATAGATAAGATAGATAATAGATAGATAGACAGATAAGATGGATAGATAGATAGATAGATAGATAGATAGATAGATAGATAGATAGATAGATAGATAGATAGGTAGATAGATAGATAGGATGGGTGGATACATACATACATACACACATACATACATACATACATACATACATACATAAGCAAACACCACAATAATAATAATAACAATTTTAAAAGAAAATGACTTTTAAAAAGCAATCATTTGGTAGAACAGTAATGGTGAATGTTTTTTGTCCCAGTACTCAGAAGGCAGAGGCAGGAAGATCTCTAAGAGTTAGAGGCCAGTCTAGTTTACAGAGTGAGCTCCAGAACAGCCAGGACTACACAGAGAAACCCTGTCTCAAGAAACAAAAACAATTACTAGTCATTTAAATTTGAATCATTTTAGATTTAAAGCTATAGAATCTTAAAATATTTTAATTTTACACATCACTTCAAAAATGAGAATATCTATCTCATTAATTAACAAATTAATATCTGTTGACATGAAATTTATTTTTATTGTACTATATATAGCAAATAAAATTACAATTTTTTCCATTTCTCAGTTAAGAATTAAAAATCACAATGATACACAATTACAACCACTATACATCTTCCTCAAATCAAATTGCCTATACAAATTCTTTACTTTCCCTAAATCTTCAGTGTCTAAAATGCCCCGTTCTATTTTAATTAAATATTTCACTGAAGCAGAATCACACAATCAGTTTTGTTCTTTTAAATTTGTCATATTTCAATTATCATGTCTTCAAGATTCATCATTAAATGTTGGTAGAATGCATTCCAAGTTGAATGACCAAAATTAGAATCATGCCGAATCACATTTTTAAAATAAATATGTCATTTATATAGTCATCAGAAATAAACACTGATGCCATTATGGCTGTCTTATTCAAGACAAAAGTTCTTCTATACTGACACTGTTTAAATTCTAGTGATCTCTGATTTAAGCAACGTTTCCAAAAGTATGTTGAATGACAACTATGTTCTCTGTGAGATGTTAATTATTAACTCTATAGCTAGCTATACACTTAATATTTACATTTATTTTGCCAAAATGCTCTTAATTCCCCATACAATGTTTTGTCTGTTATTTTTTCCCTTTCATCTCATTGCTCTTTACAAATGGATTTATTTCTAATACTAAATCCACTTGAAAACCCTGTCCAGTCAGAATGGCTAAGATTAAAAATTCAGGAGACAGCAGGTGTTGGAGAGGGTGCGGAGAAAGAGGAACACTCTTCCACAGCTGGTGGGGTTGCAAATTGGTACAACCACTCTGGAAAGCAGTCTGGCGGTTCCTCCGAAAACTGGGCGCCTCACTTCCAGAAGATCCTGCTATACCACTCCTGGGCATATACCCAGAGGATTCCCCACCATGTAATAAGGATACATGCTCTACTATGTTCATAGCAGCCCTATTTATAATTGCCAGATGCTGGAAAGAACCCAGGTATCCCTCAACAGAAGAGTGGATGCAAAAAATGTGGTATATCTACACAATGGACTACTATTCAGCCATTAGAAACAATGAATTCATGAAATTCTTAGGCAAATGGATGGAGCTAGAGAACATCATACTAAGTGAGGTAACCCAGACTCAAAAGGTGAATCATGGTATGCACTCACTAATAAGTGGTTATTAACCTAGAAAACTGGAATACCCAAAACATAATCCACACATCAAATGAGATACAAGAAGAAAGCAGGAGTGGTCCCTGGTTCTGGAAAGACTCAGTGAAACAGTATTTGGCAAAACCAGAACGGGGAACTGGGAAGGGGTGGGAGGGAGGACAGGGGAAGAGAAGGGGGCTTACGGGACTTTCGGGGAGTTGAGGGGGCTAGAAAAGGGGAAATCATTTGAAATGTAAATAAATAATAATAAAAAAAAAGAATTGAAAAAAATCACGTGCAATTTGGGATAATTTTGTAAGGTTTTCATTAAAGGGACTTTTGTTTCTAAAAAAAAAAAAAAAAAAAAAAAAGAAAGCTAGGCATGACAGTACAAATCTTTAATTCCAGCACATGACAGGCAAAAGCAGGATAATTTCTGAGTTTAATGCCAGCCTGATCTACATACATAATTTCAGGCCAGCCAATGTTACAGTGACAACCTGTCTCAAAAATAAAAGAACCAACCAACCAAACAAACAAACAAAAAAAAAACTAAACCAAAATGACAAACAAGTAAAAACCAACAACAGAAGAGAGAGAGAGGTCTAAACTGACATACATCTAAGCTACACAAATTACTATTTGCTATGTAGTGTTTTTGGAAATTATTTTATTATTATTATTGTGTGTATCTATGAACACATAGGCCACAGACCATGTGCAGAGGCCAGAGCATAACTTAGTGGAATGCGATCTCTACCTCTATATGGATTCCAGGGATCAAACTCAGATTACTAGGCTTCCATGGCAAGAACTTTAACTCACTGAACAATTTTACCAGCTATCTCCATAATAACTTTAACACCCAACACATTATTCATCTAGTTGAAGCATACAATCCAATTGTTTCTATATAGTACACTTCTCAGTTATACAACCAAAGCACACACATTTTTAGGAACTTTTGTCATCATTACCACCCCCACAAATTCTTTTATAATCTATATTGACCCTTCTCCCCTTCAAGCTGCCCAGCAGTCCTAAACAACCATGAATATACTCTTCAGAGTTGCATATTCTTGAAATTTCATAAGTGGAATTATTAAATGATTGCTTCCATCTGTTTGTTAATTTGAAAAAAATATTTATTTTCCATGTATGAACATATGCCTGTGTATGGCCGTGCATGTGAAGGCAGACACTGACAGATACCAAAGGCATCTGGTTTCACTTTTTTGTTACCAAATCATACCAAACACTTTTATAAATCAAATCACGTTTCATTATATGTATATGCAGTAGTTTGCTTTTACTTTCATCAACTGATAGGCACTAGTATTATGGCTAACTTTTAGCCATAACTTTTTAGCTAACATAAATAATTCTGCAATCTATAAGATTTTGGGATACACCTTTACAACTTTCTTTGTTATATAGCTAGAAGAGTACATGTTTGCATCATCACCACATACATTTTATGCAATGTTGAAGAGCAAATCTAAGATTTTGTGCATGCTAGGTAAACATTCCCAGAGTGTGGTAGCGGCTCTTGCCTGTAAGCCGACCAATTGGCAACTTAAGACACAAAGATTACCAAAAGTTCAAGGCAAACTTTAGCTACATAGTGAGGTCCATGTTGATCTGGAACTCAAGCCTGCTACTCCTCATCTCCAAACAAAGCAGAAAACTAAGAAAAAAGAAAGAAAAGGGAAGGAAGGAAAGGAAGGAAGGAAAGGGAAGGGAAGGGAAGGGAAGGGAAGGGAAGGGAAGGAAGGAAGGAAGGAAGGAAGGAAGGAAGGAAGGAAGGAAGGAAGGAAGGAAGGAAGGAAAGAACCTAAGAACCTTTGTATTTAGAGTCAATTACAAGACCATATGCACAAAAAAACCATAAAATCACTTAGCACTTTTACTGAGATAGTTGTGAAATCTTTAGTGACAGATCATTAAACTTGCAAATGTGAAAATAAAATTAGAAAACTTACCATTTGGGGGCCAAATATCTGTAATGAATTTCATTTTAGGAGGCCGGAGGGGATAATCTTTTGGGAAAATGAGATAAGCCTTAAAAACACCACCTTCACTGAAAAAATAAAAGAAAAACCAGGTTCATGAATTTAAGTTATTCTTTATAAGTACTCAATCAGACAAATAAAAGGGTACAGATGATAAGCCAACAAAAAAGGTAGACAAAAATACTAGTTTCCTAAATACAAATACACAATTTAATAAACTACTATAAGTTCTGCTTTGCTAAACTCTCAGATAATTAGTAAAACTAAAAGGAACACTTGGAAACAGAGGTGTCCAGATCAGATTATTGGTGATATGGTAAAAGTCTTTTCAGTATATGTCTTCAAATGAAATTCAGGAAGTTTAATCTTGTCTACATGATTCAATTTGCTGAATTTTCTATATTGGTTTCAAATAATCTTTCTTCTATGCTCTGGTCATACCCAGACCTCTTTCTCATCTTAAAGTTTAGGCATATATTTTGTGATTTCCCTTTCTGATATCAGATTGCCATACTTCTATTTATCTCGTTTGTTCATTTCATCATATATTAAAACTTTATTAGAAGGACAGTAATAAATAAAGACGTCTCCCAGAGAGGTTTTATACTACTAACTTTCCAGAAAGGAAATGCTGCAATATTGATACTCTGTCTGTACTATCTAATGTACTACCCAGTAACACTCTGAAAATGGCTTGTGTCTTGGTTAGTTTTTATTATCTACTTGACCCTAGAACCACCTGAAAGGAGAACACTTCCATTAAAGAATTTTCTGGGTCATATTTGCCTATGATAATGTCTGTGAAAGATTGTCATGACTGATGACTGACATGGGAGGACCCAGTCCACTGTGAATAGCAATCCCTGAGCAGATGAATTATGTGAATGCTAACTGGAGACTACAGAAATTATTCAATTGTTAAGAGTACTTATTCTTGCAGAGGATATAGGTTTGATTCCCAGCACCCAAATGGCAACTCACAAGTAACTGTCCATACAGCTAGAAGAAATCAAGCCAGCCTTAGGAAGCAAAAATGACTAAATGGTGATATTCACATGGAATTCTAGCACCTGATATCTAGCTCAAGGTCATCCTGGGCTACACAGCAAGACCCAATCTCTAAAAGGTGTGTATTAGACTGATAAGATGGTTCAGGAAATAAAGGCACTTGATACACAAGCCTGACACCTGATCTCTGTCACCAAAACCTACTTAAAGATGGATGGAAAGATCAAACTCTACAAATTTGTCACCTGGCCTCTTTATCTATGCTGTGGAGCACATACCCACATACACATTATGCACACTCACACTAATAAGTTAATTTTTAAAAGATGGGGACAGATGTTTGTACACTGACATAAAAATAGAAACACAGCTGTGGTCACAGCCAAGTGGTTAAGGCAATAGACTAGAAATCCCTTCTCCAAGCACAGGTTCCAATCCTGCTGACTATTTGCTGGTCTGTTTAAGCCCATGTGTAATGTTAACACTCAACAGAATGCTGTTCTTCATCCTTCAAGTTTGAGGGAAGTCTCTAGTCACTGTGGTTATGAGCTTGGAGGATTGTAGTGCGGGATTATGAATAGAGATATTGCTATATATGTATACTAAAAAAAAAGTGAGGGGCTGGAGAGATGGTTCAGCAGTTCGAGCACTCATTGATTGCTCTTCCAGAGGTCCTGAGTTCAATTCCACATGGTGGTTCACAACCATCTGTAATGGGATCTGATGTCCTCTGATATATGTGAAAATAGCTACAGTGCATTCATAAACATAAATTAATCTTTAAAAAGAATATAGGAAAGAAAAAATGGCAGAGATCCTATCTCAAAAGAAAAAAGCCAGGCTCTGAGTTGGAAGCCAGCCTGGTTTCCAGAGTGAGTTCCAGGACAGCCAAAGATACATAGTGAAACCCTGTCTCAAAAACAAAATCAAATGGTGATGATGATGATGATGATGATGATGATGATAACAGCAATAATAACAATAAGAACAACACGTTACATGTAACAGTTATCAACTGTAGGATATAAGACATGGGATCCTTTTAATGTGCTTTGCACATTTCAGTACAGATTGAAATTTTAATTATAAATACTGGATTTTATTACTTTTTTCTGCTTAAAAAATGTTTGAGATTATTTAGCAGTTGAGGGAACTAGCTGATATTCCAGAAAACCAGGGTTTAATTCCCAACACACACAGAGACAAGCATCTGTAACTCTAATTCCAAGGCTATCAGCCGCCCTCTTCTGGACTCCATAGGCACTGCATGCACAGGGTAAACATTAAAGGGGACGTGGGGAGCTAGGGCGTGCTATTAATATCAAATATTTCCAAATAGTAAGGAGGTAAGCTGAGGGCTCAGAGTCTGAAAAGAAAATCACACTTGATGAAAACAGTAAGAAAAAGTTCATAAAAGATTAAATGGAAAAATGGTAAAGCGCACAATGAAGGGGATAATTTGGTGAAAAAATTAACATTTATATATGGAGAGTCTGTGTGGTTGTGCATGCTTGGCAACTCAAGGTGATTCTCATAAGTTCAAGGCCAGCCTAGTCAAATAATAAAGACCATACCAGCCTGAGAAAGATCTTTTCTCTTGATTTTAAGGGTGGGGGATTAAAAGAGGGTGGTACATAATACAAATAAAGGTCTCTAAAAAAGGAATAAAACTAGTTTCTGAGGCAATAGGAGGAGACTAGCAGAAAGACAACTAGGAACAGAGGTCCTCTAATATATAGCAAGGTACTGAAGGCTAGTCTTGGATACATGAGACCCGGCCTCCAAATAATAAGTCATCAGAAATTAGCTAGAAGTGAAAAAAATAAAATAAAGCTAGTATAAAGCATAACCATGAAAAAGGAACGATGTAAGGCTGGAGGAATGACACAGAGCACTTACCACTCTTGCAAAGGCTCAGTTCTCAGCATCTGCATGTGGCAGCTCACAGCTGCCTGGTCCTCCAATTTCAGGGATCCAGTGCCTTCTTCAGGCCTCCAGGGACACCTGCACCCATGTGATGTTTATATTACTCATTCAGACACACGAACACAATCTTTTTAGTTTTTTTAAAAGCTGTTTTTTTCCATGGAGGGATGAACATAAAATGTAGCACAGATATCAAGGATTAAAAAGAAAGTAATTAGTCTTAAAAATAAGCATTTTAAAATTAGAGTAGAAAATAAGTAGACAGACAGAATTTGAGAAAGCTAGAAATCCATAAAAGAGCCAAGAATATATGTAAAGGGGTATTAGAAAAGTCTCTACAAGATATCTGCACCTCATTTCTCCCAGGTCACTTCATTTTGGTTGATTTAATTCATTCAAAAGCTTCACAATATCTGACTGGAATTCTCATGCTAAAAAGTAGCTACTGCCCCTCCAAATTGTGTAATTAAATAAGTAATTGTCAAATTTACTTAATAGTGTTGCCCTAAAAAATTTTAAGGCAGATGTTTTTCTAATAATTACGCTAGTTCTCAAATGTTTTTTTTTAAATGGATTCACTTATCCTCTACTTTACCTAAGGATCATCTACCTGTGCCTCTCCTACCTCACTTTACCCACTCCCCCAAAAAACCACCTTACATAAATAAATAAATAAATAAATAAATAAATAAATAAATAAAATAATAAATTAAAAAATTAAAAAAACCCACCTGGCTTAGTGGCAGCCAATTTGTGAGTATACAAACTTTCAGTGTCAAGTTAGGACAGAGGAACTAAAAAACTCATAGGTAAAAATCACAAAGTAGACAGACAGACTGTATTTATTATTGTTCACACATAAAAAGATTTGACTATGGGGAAGAAAAAAGACATTGAAGTAGCAGTGAAGTAAAAATATTTCTCCATGTAGAAAGTATTGGTAGAAAGTATTGGAACAATTAACATGATGTTAAGGAATTATATAACCAACTGCTGAACATTTGAAAACCAAGGTCATATTTCTGGCACAAAACCTCCTTTTGTTATTTTTGTAAATTAAATCACAAAAGTCTTAACTGGGTATGGCACATGCCTATAATCTAGCATTGGAAAGTATGAGGCAGAAGGCCTACTGAATTTAAAGTAACCCAAACTACATATCAAGACCCCCTTTTCAATTAAAAACAAAAACAAAAACAAAAAACTCTATTTTGGGGTTCAGAATCTGTCAGTGGTCCAGCACTTGCCTAAAGAGCTTGGTCCTTTCTTTCCAAACGGGATACACATAAGAAAAGTTACTTGGAGGAAGCGGTTTGGGTCAAGATAGGGTTTCTCTCTGTAGCACTGACTGTCCTAGAATTCTCTCTATAGACTAGGCTGGCCTCAAATTCAAAGATCAGCTTGTCTCTGCCTCCCAAATGCTGGGATTAAAGCCATGCACCAGCAAAACTGGCTAAGAAAATCTATTCTTGGCAGCACTAGAAAAATTCAATATTGGATACAGATTTAAAAAAAAATTATGCTAGGTGAAGATGGGTAAAATAACTACATGTCTTAGGGTTTTACTACTGTGAACAGATACCACGACCAAGGCAAGTCTTATAAAAGGCAATATTTAATTGGGGTTGGCTTACAGTTTAGAGGTTAGTCCATTGTCATCAAAGCAGGAATCCAGATACTCACTGGTACAGGAGAAGCTGAGAGTTATATATCTTCATCTGAAGGCAGCTAGTAGGGCTGACTTCGAGGCAGCTAGGGTGAGGGTCTTAAGCTCACACCCACAGTGACACACCTATTCCAACAAGGCCACACCTCCTAATAGTGCCACTGCTTGAAACAAGCATATAAGCCATCACACTACATAAATACTCAGTAACTATCAATCTTTTTGTTTTGTTTTTCAAGATGTTTCTCTCTGTAACAGCCATGGCAACTATCAGTCTTAAAGTAACACTTAAATGTACTAGGCACTGATTACACAGACTGTAAATAGTGTGGAGTGTCCTTTAGTAATTAAGTGAAGGTTAGTTATACTATCACAAAACAGCATACCATATTTTTACAGAATTTTGGCATAACACTTTCTCTGAGTTAACACCTCAGACCACTATCACTGAGATTTAAATACCACTCAAATCCATGCCAACTTATTTTCAATCAGTCTATCCTCTTCACATTATTGAAATAACTACAAGATCACTTTCTTGCACTTAAGTCAATAAGTGCTTTTTAAGAACATACTATAAAGTACTTAAAATTAACAGCCTTGTAAATGTCATTTAAGTCTGTCTGCTTTTCCTTGTCTTCTTTATCTTTTTTTTTTTATTCGATATATTTTTTACTTCCATTTCAAATGATTTCCCCTTTTCTGGCTCCCCACTCCCCGAAAGTCCCATAAGCCCTCTTCCCTCCCCCTGTTCCCCCATCCACCCCTTCCTTTAAGGTTTATTTATTTTATATATGAGTACATTGCAGCTATCTTCAGACACACCAGAAAAGAGCATCAAATCCCATTAACGATGGTGGTGAACCACCATGTAGTTGCTGGGAATTGAACTCAGGACCTCTGGAAGAGCAGTCAGTGCTCTTAACTGCTGAGCCATCTCTCCAGCCCTTTATCTTTCTTTTGTAAGCACACTTCCCTAACACAGTAGTTCTTAACCTTTCTAATGTTGCAATCCTCATGTTGTGGCGACCTCCAACAATAAAATAATTTTTTGCTGCTACTTCATGACTGTAATTTTGCTTTTGTTATGAATCATAAATGTAAATATGATATGCAGGATGGTATCTGATATGACCTCTATGAAAGGGTCATTCAACCACCACAAGGGGTTGTGCCTCACAGGTTGAGAGCCACTGCCTTACCACTTGGCCCTTTCCCCAACATTTTGTGCTTCCTTACTCTTTTTCTAAGCTCCCTCCCACCCTCCACCACAGCCATGTAAACTAACCTCTTATGTGGACAGTTTAAATGGCAGGGTCTTCTCCTTCTCTCCTCCGTTGTCCTCCACTAAGAAGCTATTAAGATTTAGTTTGCCAGATCTCGGGTTTTTCTTTCAAACTCTAATAAAATTGTCCTAGTACCTATCTCCCCCAACAAGTAACATTTTAGAAAGCTTCCATTTATAAAGTCTTTCCCTGTCCTTTGTCCTGACACCTTTCTAGCTATTTTCTCAGGACCTGTCCCAGGCACACGGTCTCTTCTTCCCTAAACAAAAGTTACAGATTTCAGAAAAGCACTGGATAAAGTGGCCAGTGTCTCATTAGTACATTCAAAGTTGCCACAAACATGTCTGCTATTCACATTACAAACCAACAGCCAACACTTTTAGAAACATACAGTGAGAAATACATTTTATAACCCACAATCAGAGTTGAATAGATGGCAGATGGTTCAGCAGTTAACAGCATTGATCTGTTTGAGGAGTCAGGTGGCTCACAACCACTACAAGCACAGTTCCAACGAGATCTTACAAGTTCAACCTCTGAGAAGCAACTCCACTCACATACACATACCTACACAGAGACCTGTATATGTACTGGGTTGGCTTGATATTGCTTGTATTCTAGTGCTAATACTGGTTCCTCAAGACCAGTATTAGCATTGCTCCAAAGACCAGAGAGTCCTAATGTAGAGTCAATTGATGCTATGTGACCTGGGCCCCAAGTTATTTCCCATTGGTAAATAAAGATGCTCACAGCCTACAGACATAGGCAGGGATTAGGATTCCAGGGCTGGAGGTCAGAGGAAAACCTTGAGAAAGGGAAAGAAGGAAGTGAATGGAGGAGAAGCTGCCTCCAGTTAGATTAATCTTGAAGTAATGGCCATGTTGTATGGCCAGTTAGAGTTAAGTGCAACCCAGAAGAAACATGGCAAATTATATAATAGGACTATTGGCTGGTAAACAGAAATAATAGTATACAGGATAGATATCTCCCCAGCTCTTAATGCTGATTAAGGCTTATTACAAATACAAAGTTTGAGTGTGTCTTTTATCCAGGAACTGAATGATCAAAGGAGGGTAGAAACTCGGGATTGGGATTTAAAATTTCTACAACATGAGCACATAATTATAGATAATAAAAATAAGCTGGGCAGTAGTTATACATGCCTCTAATTCCTGCACTCAAGAGACAAAAGCCAGCAAATTTCTGAGTTTGAGGCCAACCTAGCCTCACACACGTGCGCAGGGAGGGGGCAGTAAAATGGGGTGTTAATAAAAAGAATGAGCTGTTAACTAAAATGGTCTTACTATATGGACTTTATATGAGACAGGGTATCACTATGGAGCCCTGCTGCCTGGTGCTGGGATTAAAAGTTTGCACCACATGCTCGAGTAGCTATCTTTTAAAAACCCAGAAGTGTGTGTGTTTGTTGATCAACTAATAATACTTGACACAAATGCATGTAAGGATAAAAAATTCAGTGATCCCTTAAGAGTTGAAGCTTTAAGCCTGGATTCCTAAACAATGTTCCATAAGAACTTGGTTTAGGAGAATAATTCTCATTATTTTATAGCTACACTAAGGGTAAAGGAATCCTATCATCAAAATGTTCCTCTGTATCCCCTAGAGGTACTATGCCTGGAGGGAATAAAACCAAACACTATTTTAAACACAGAAGAATAAACATGAAGAACAGACCAGAACTGTGTTAGGATCATAGACCAGGTTACTTACATAGTATGATTTGCAAAATTTATAAAATTTACCTCAAATAACAATGTGATTGTGAGAGAGTTATCTCTAAACTGGTTTCTGGTGGCTACTGGCAGCTATGAAAGAATCCTAATGCCATGCCATGACCAGATTCACCTAAATCAACTGGCAAAACTGATGGATGCAAATATATCAATTTTAAAAGAAACATATGTTGTTTTCAAAGAAATATGTGAAGCCGGGCAGTGGTGGCGCAAGCTTTTAATCCCAGCACTTGGGAGGCAGAGGCAGGCGGATTTCTTAGTTCAAGGCCAGTCTGGTCTACAGAGTGATTTCCAGGACAGCTAGGGCTACACAGAGAAACCTGTTTCAAAAAACCAAATCCAAAAACAAAAACAAAAACAAAAACAAAACAAACATATGAGCAACAATGACTGCTAAAAACTATAACAAAGCATGAACCACCCTTTGCCCACTGTGTAAAACATGAACTCCCACATTGCTTTAACTTTTTCCTCTCTTTTTCCACCTTATTTTTGAGGGAGCTTCCCTCATTTCTGCCAAATGTCTACTCCAAGATAACTGGGTTAATTCTCCTATTTCTATCTCTCATCTTGCAACAGGAGTGTTGGGATCACAAACACAGGCTACTACATTACACTTTTTTTTACATGGGTTCTGGGAATTGTCATCACATTTCTATAGCAAACATTTATTGAGTCATCTTCACCAGCCCTTCTTTTTATATATATCCACTTTTTGAATATATATATATATATATACATATATATATTCAAACAGCTACTTGAGGGCTAGGGGGAAGGACTTACAAGAAGGAAGTGCAGTCCCAAAGAATTGCAGATGTAAAGATCTGTTATCATTCTCTAGCTCATTCGCCTCATTTTCAACAACTGGTAGTCAGTTAATAAGTTATTTTATGTCCTAACACTAAACTAACAAAATATAGTCTTATAAACTATACTCTGTGAAGACCAGGTTATAAAATTATTAAAATAGACCTTGAAAGTTCCCTTAAGTAATAAAACACAGATATACAGAATACATTCTATGTAAAAATCTCAGGGCCAGAGAGATGTCTCATTAGTTAAGAGTACTGGCTGTTCTTCCAGAGGCCCTAGGTTCAATTCCCAGCACCTATTGGTGGACAGGTCACAGCCATCTATAAGTACAGTTCTAGAGGTTCCCATGCCATCCACCTCCTCAGATACCAGACAAACACAGTGAATATATATATGCATGCAAAACACCATACACATAGATATTAATTGATTTAATTACATAAAAAGGAGCTGTTTTTAAAAAGAAAAAAATTGCAGTCTTATTCTTTAATAAATAAGGCATTAAGAACAGTAAAACTGGGGCTGGAGAGGTAGCTAAGCAGTTAAGAGCACTGGCTGCTCTTCCAGGGGACCTGGGTTCAATTCCCAGAGCCCACATGGCAGCTCACACTTGTCTATAATTCCAGTTCCAGGAGATTAAACACCCTCACACAGACCTACATGAAGTCAAAACACTAATGAACATAAAAGAAAAATAAATTATTTTTAAAAAGTGGTGTTAAAAAAATAGTAAAACTGTCATCCTTAATTATGGTGTTTCCTTTGGGGTCAAGGCATGGTAAACATGAGAAGGAAAATCATTTCCATAGGGAATTGAACCTAGGACCTCAGTACTCTTAACTACTGAGAAATTTCTCTAAATTGCATAGGACTTTTTTCTCTTTTGGCTGGAGCAATGGCTCAGAGGTTAAGAGCCTCTAAAGGATTTGAATTTGATCTTAATACTCATATCAAACAGTTTATAATCAGGTGTTACTCCAGCTCCAGGGGATCCAACAGCTATGGCCTCCTAGTGCACCTTCATTCACATGAACATAATCTCACAGAAGCACACATAAATATATAATTAGAGATGAAATTTTCTCTTCTCCTCCAAGCTTACAAAAATTAATATCCTAAATTATAGAAGGGGTGTGTGTGTGTGTGTGTGTGTGTGTGTGTGTGTGTGTGTAAATTATTTACAGTCAGGCAATAGTAGCACATAGCACACATCTTAAATCCCAGGATTAAGGGGGCAGAACCACGCAGATCTCTGATTCTGAGGTCAATCTGGTCTACAGAGAAAGTTCCAGGACAGCCAGGGCTACACAGAAAAACCCTGTGTGTGTGTGTGTGGGGGGGGGGTTACATATAACCTCACTAGAAAAAGCTTTTCATAACATATTTATTCCAGCAGCAACATAGCTTAAATTTCTGAAGCTATCTTTTTAAAAACATGTTTTAGACATTAGAGCTTCAAGCATAACACAAAGGCTCTACACATGATCACATTGAAATGATACTCGATATAACCATTTTGCTTGCTACTTTAGAATTTTTTTCAATTTTCAAAATTAAGTTTTAATTTTAGTTGAAGGAGTGAAGATGTCAGTTCCAGTATACTTACTAAAGTGTATCTGGAGGACCAATAATAAGGACTTCCCAACGATAGAGATCATTGTCGTCTATTAAACCAGCTGAAAAGCCTCCCACTGGATTTTTGTTGAGTTCTGTGGAAAAAGAAAATTTCAATAAAAACTTTAAAACAGTTTTTCTCCAACAGGTAAAGTATGACCATAAATAAGCTATAAACTATGAAAACTATTAAAATGCTACTTCATAACTATAAAATTTCCATACAACAAGGAAGCCATGGGTATATTAACCTATCCAGATGGAATTGTTTTGTCTTCCTACATCTACCTTGGGATTCAACCAAAGCTCTTAGAATTCTGGGTAGGTTTTATGAGAGGCAATCAAAATGCAAATAAGGCTGATTCTCACAAGAGATTTTAGTTGAAAGAAAATCAAAAGTCAAATCAAATCAGAAATGGCAAGTTTTCTATAGCCTTTAAGACTAATTCTTAAAAAACAACCAAAAGCACTTTTACGTCAGAATTGCCGAGTGTTTTCAACTCTTACTTACATTAACATCTGTCTGATTGCCATGATGCCTTGAGGTACATTCAACTATGCAACAGGAATAGCTTTCTAAGAATAGCTGGTGCCTACAGAAATAGTGATGGTATCATAAGATTCTTCTCTTCTAAACAGTGTTCTGCCATGAAGAATAGATGATGAGGGCAGAAAATTAAGAATCGAGACAAGGAACTAGTAAGGTAGAAAAACAAAGGCCAACAAAGGATCATCAAACAACAGGTTAGGAAGAGTATAACCTTAAGAGTTTACAGAGATGGACGTAATAAAATAAGGATGTCTTTGTAATGGGCAGATCACATGAGTTTTTCAAATAGCCTTAAGTAAGTGTAACTGACATTAGAGGTATACTATATATACCTATAGGTATATATAATAGGTATACTATATAATTTGATAATTTTAATATACTATCATCTTTGAAGGCAGGATAAGAATCATGATAGTAAGTATACACAACAATCACCAGAAAAGTTATTATTTTGTCAAGAGAGCTGAGGACTGACTGATTCAAACTGGGCAGTGAGTAAGGACAAAACATGTTTAAGAGCAGTTTAGAAAGGACTTGCCAGAAATCTAAATGAGTACATGATTCTCATACAGTACTTGCCCATCATCAAGATAAGCCATCTAATCATGAAAGCAAATATAATACAACACAGAGTACTATAAAATGCCAAACAGTGTGCTGGTAACTATGGAAGCACTAACTCCATAACTTTGAGCAATCAAAGGTGGTTTTAGTTCAACAATTACAACTTCATATAGGGCTATTAGGTCCATCTTCATTTGTCAATCTACTGGAATTTGAAATTACTTGGGAGACACACCTCTTGTGCATGTCTGAGGGTGCTTCTAAAACAGTTTAATTTGGAATGTGGTTGGAACTATTCTAAAAGGATTGTGAAACAGAATACAAGACTCATACCCACTCCCATCATTTTACTGCTGTCACATTGCAGCTATCATACCTTACCAAGCATGACGAACTAAATAATTGATGAACCATAAACAATTCTTCCTAAAGCTGTTTTGATCAATTATTTTGTCCAACTAACAATAAAGTAATTAATGTACATCACAACATGCAGACAACAACAACAAAATGATAAAAATAAAGAATTAAATTGTATTTTAACACAAAGAACTTCTTTTCTTGGATTTTGAACACAGATTTTATAAATCTAATAAGCAAAGCAAACAGATAAAATCTGTATTTTAAAATACCATTAAGATATGATTTGCATTTTAAACTTATTATGTTTATAATCATATACCTTTCACTGAATCCCAACTATGTTGCTAGCTACTAAAAAAGAATACACATACACACTTTAGTGTTGATGGGAATGGTTCCTTTGAGGTCTAGCTCAAGAACTGCCCTCCTATCTTTGAAACCTTTTTAAAAATAATTTATTAAATAATCTTGACTTCTGTTAAAAATCCTATTCATTATAGTTGCAGCCTGTATTGTATTACCTAGCATTTGACTATCATGGGTTCATTGTTCCAGAAAAATATATAAGTAAGGACAATGTGAAATAGGTAACCTAAAAGTAGTACAAGGAATAGGGGTTAAAGAAGTACAAAAGAAGGGCATATAACAATCTTTAATAGCTTTAAAAAAAAAAGGCAGGAAGAGCACCACAACTCTGAGGCCAGCCAAGTCTATATTGTGATGTCTAGTCTCAAAAGTTTAAAAAGGGGGAAGAGGGTGCAGCACAGAGGGACACACACATTTTATTCCAGAACATGGGAAGTAGAGGTGGGTTAAGTTGCAAAATGACTGTGACTAATAATGAGACCCTGCCTTGGAGGGAGAAAGGGAAAGAGAAAGACTTATAGAATATCTACAATGAAGAACTGGGCCTATACTGAACAAAGAGGCATAAATGAAACAAGACAAAATGGCAAAAACTTGAAAGTAAAGGCGTTTGTTAGCCATATTAAGTTTCAACTTCATACATGGAGCAATGATAACCCTTGGAAGAATTGGAATGTATTTGTTCTTAATACATTTTCAAAAAGTAGGGCGAGCTTGGGAGGTTTAAATGTTCAAAAACCAGTTTTAGAAGTTGGATAGATAGCCGGGCGTGGTGGCCCACGCCTGTAATCCCAGCACTTGGGAGGCAGAGGCAGGTGGGTTTCTGAGTTCGAGGCCAGCCTGGTCTACAGAGTGAGTTACAGGACAGCCAGGACTACACAGAGAAACCCTGTCTCAAAAAACCAAAAAAAAAAAAAAAAAAAAAAAAAAAAAAAAAAAAAAAAAAGTTGGATAGATGGCTCAGAGCTTAAAAGATGATATACCAGGGAGCTTGAGAGATGGTTCGTTATTTAAGAGCACTAACTGCTCTTCCAGATGTCCTGAGTTCAATTCCCAGCAACCATATGGTGGCTCACAACCACCTATTATAGGATCCGATGCCCTCTTCTGGTATCTGAAGACAATTACATTGTACTCATATACATAAAATAAATAAATAAATCTAAAAAAAGAAAAAGAAAGAAAGAAAGGAAAAGAGAGGAAAAGAAAAAAAGAAAAAGATGATATAGCAGTTGCAGAGAACTTGAGTTTGATTCCCAATACCCATATTAGGTGTAACTCCAGCTCTAGGGGAGACGATGCCATCTTCTGGCCTCAAATGCACAAACCCATATACAGACACAAATGTATACATAGTTAAAAAGAAAGCAGTCATTCTTTAAAAACCATGCTAGGCATGTTGGTACATACTTATAAATAACACAAACACTGAAGATACTTGATGAAGTGGTGAAATGGTTTTGAAACTAGAAAAGGTTAATGGTTGTATAATACTGTGAACATAGATATGTTTATCTACTATTATTTGTATATATGTTGTTTATTACATTTGAACATAGTATATCTCATCTTAGTTCTTAAAATGACACAAATGTATTAAAATAGGAAACACAAGATGAGATACTTGTTTGAAAGGGGGAAACTTACTTAATGTTAAATTTCTACAGCACATATATGTTGTATATGTTGGGAGAGGGGCTGTCTTTGCAGAGTTATAGACTGTACTTTGGACCTTGCATACACTAGGCAAGTCTTCTACCACTGAGAGACATCCTCAGAATATATCAGGGTTTTTGCCAGAGAGGAAAGCAGGAAAACAAAGAAGCTAATATGTTTAACAGAGTAAATAGCCAACAATGATAAGTTCACTCTTCTACAGCATGGAAACACTATCTCAATTAAGGCCATTGGGTTCAAAAAAGAGAGCCAAAACCGTCTTCAGCATAAGCAGTAAAGATAACTAGAACAACACTAACAAGGTTAAGGTGGAAAAGTGCAAGTGGAAATTGTTTCTCTAAGGTTTCGATAGATAGAAAAATTACAGTAGCCATAGCCACGAGCAAATGAAATTCATGCAATCAAGTAGTTTTATTTGGTTGATTTTTCAGGTTTTTTTGGTTTTGTTTTGTTTTTTTAAGGCACGATTTTGTCTTAGTGGGCCTGAAATTTGTATGTAGACTGGCTGGCCTTACCCTTTAGCCTCTTTGCTAAGACTACAGACATATGACACTATAATGGTTGTGGTTATTGCTGCTGTTGTTTTAAATAGGATCTTCCCTTGCAGCCCAGGCTATAGAATCAGACCTCGCTCTGAGAAATAATCAACTAATTTGGGGCAGGGGGAGAGGCATGAATCCACAAAAACTAAGAGTAAGCATAATAGTGTATACTCTCTGATTTCAGCTTTTGGAGGGTGGGAAAAGAAGATCCTGTCAGACATGTCTCTAAAAGATGAGAGCATATGAAAAGTGAACAAACATGAATTATTAGGATCAATACAAATTCATAAAGTGTTTTTTTAAAAACTAGGCTTATATACCAGAAAAGGTTCAGGGAAACAGTCATCTCAGTATGATGAACATTCCTAGTATCCACAATATGGTCTTCTAATACAAATTTACAGCTAACAGTGAAGCAGGGTTTTGTGAAGAAATGACAGATTCTAAGTCTGAGGCATAAGGAAAAAATATGTTAGGCTCTTCTCAATACTCAATAAAATGTGTTAGGCTCTTCTCAATACTAAATAAAACAAAAGCTATCAGTTAGAAGCCCCACTGGCTAAAAATGTTATGAGTTGAGTATTAGTATGAATAATAACCGTGAAGGATAGACAAATGTATTTCAATACATGAGTAACTAACATACACACACAAAACCAACCAGCCATGGCTGTTATAATTAGGTGCTAGTAAACCATTTTGTCATTTTGATTTGGGTCTTATCCCACAGCTGGCTTAATGCCAGCACTCAGGAGGCAGAGGCAGACAGATATCTGTGAGATCAAGGCTAGCCTGGTGTATAGAATGTGTTCCAGGACAGCCAAAGCTACAGAGAAAAAAGGATGGGAGGGAGGGATATACTTCTTCAACCATGTAAAGAATCAATCTCAGGTCAGCAGGCTTGGTAACAACATCTTTTCCACAGAGCCATCTCATCATCCAATTCTTGGCCTACTCTGTGCAAGCAATACATTATTTTGAAAACCAAAGAAAGTAGAAGAACCTTGCACTCTATTATCAAATACTGAAATAATAATTATGTTATCAAATAACATCTCTCTCTAAAAAACTCCAGTTATGCGATTGTTTATGGAGCCCCTGGGTATGGCTAAGTTGAACATGCACAATTTTCTGAATTACTCAAACAAATTTAACTTTTCCTGATTCAAAAGACATAGCTTCTTCTTCCTCCTTTGTATCTTCCTACTTTAAGAAGCTGCAGAAATTTAAAGTTTGCCTTCTCTGGGTTTTTGGGTCTTGTTTTGCTTTTTTTCTTTTAAAGCAAGATTGTCCTCTGGCTTAAAAAATAAAAATACATTAAGCTGAAAAGTTTCAGAAATGTCACTTTATTACTTTTTCTACATTTTTTAAAATTTCTATGTAAAATGAATAAGCCAAATAAATCTTTAAAAGATAAAAGTCATTATTTTTGAGGTAATCTCATGTAGCAAAACTGAACCTGTTCAAAGCTCATAGTAAGAGTCAAATATAAAACGGGGCGTGGTGGTGCACACCTGTAATCCTAGCACTTGGGAGGCAGAGGCAGGCGGATTTCTGAGTTCAAGGCCAGCCTGGTCTACAGTAGAGTGAGTTCCAGGACAACCAGGAAGAAACCTGTCTCAAAAAAAAAACAAACAAAAAAAAAAAAAAACAAAAAAAAAAAACAAAAAAACAAACAAACAACAACAACAACAACAAAAAAGAGTCAAATATAAAACACACAGAGAAACACGTTAAGAGAATCCCTGTTATGAATATAACTAATAGAAGCTACATGTGAGAAATTATAAGGACAAGACCTGGGATTGCAAGCAATTTTCTATAGAATCTAAACATTAAAGAGGTGAGAGATGTTTATGAGTTAACTGAATATATGAAATCTGACTAGATAACAGATATTAAGAAATATCTGCCAGGCAGTGGTGGCACATGCCTTTAATCTCAGCACTTGGGAGCCAGAGGTAAGTGAGCGAATTTCTGAGATCCAGGCCAGCTTAGTCTATATAACAAGTTCTAGGATAGCCAGGGCTATGCAGAAAAACCCTGTCTCAATAATAAACAAACAAACAAATAACAATGATGATAGTAATAATAAAAATAAACATTTTGGTTTTTTAGACAAGGTCTCACTATCTGTCCCTAGATAGCCTGCTCTGCCTCCCTAGTGCCCCAGAACTAGGGTTAAAGGCAAAAACCATGACCCCAAACTTAGAGTCCCATCTTTACAGCAGATCCTCTTTGAATCTTTTTTTTTTAACTTTCCATCTTTGCAAGTTTCTGGCTTTCTGAGGTAAAGTCTCACTATGTAGTCCAGGCTAGCGTTGAATTTATAATCCTGCCTCAACTTAGAATTGAAATTACAGAAGTGCACCATCATGCCCAATTCTTTAAACCATTAAGGTAACATATAAAACCTTTTATCTAAATATTCTGTAGATTCTCTTAAGTAAATTATGGTTTACCAAAATAATGTTAGCACTCTATCACAGGAATTGCTACACATCTACTGTAATAGTGTTGAGAAACAGAAAAGAGGTGTGTTTTGTAATTACTGTAACTACACAAACAATCATTTCCTCAACCTTCATTAATAAATCAATATTGGAAAAATACCAGTGGTGGTTTGAATGAGAACAGCCCTCATAGGCTCATGTTCATATACCTGGTTCCCAGTTTGTAGAACTGTTTGGGAAGGATTAGGAGGTATGGCCTTAATGGAGGAGATGTGTCAGCAGCAGTGAGCATTGAGATTAGCACTGTGTCTCTTGCTTGCTGTTTAAGAGTCAAATTCTCAGGTGTTCCTGCCACCATGCCTTTATTCAACCATCATAAAGTCTAATCCTCTGGAACTGTAAGCCCAATTAAACACTTTCTTTTATAAATTGCCTTGGTCATGGTGTTTTTTCACAGTAATAGAAAAGTAACTAATAAAGTGATATATCAACAAACAACTGCAAAAATTTTATTACATTTCTACTATAGTTTTTTTTAAAGATCCAATCTAATAATCTTTATAGATTTCTAATCAACATTAAAACTGCTTACAATTAGAATATTTTTCTTTACATTTGAGTCATAGGCTACAGTGAGCTGACTTCCTAACTGGTTAAAAAAAAGGGGGGGGGACCATGGAGCAGACAGGCAAAAAACAGTCATTCCATATTTATAAAGACTTTCTAATATTCTGCCAAAAGGATTTTCTTCCTTAGAATTAACAGGTACATTCTATCACCTACATCTGACCATGGTGTGTCATTCTCAGGTTAAATAAAGCTGTTCTGTTGTCAAAGTCATCTAAATTCTCATTCTTTCTCTCTCCCTACAAACTTAAATGACTCTTATATTCTAAACATATCCTGATGAGTTTATCTAGACATATCCTGATGCCCTTTGTATGTTGTAGCTCGTGCTTAAATACAACATCATCAGCATACTTCTCTGCTGAAATCTGATGCAGCAGGAATTCCTGAGAACAGAAGACCATATACATTATATGGTATTATATGTCAGGACTAAGTCTGCATTTCAATTCTCCTTAGTCTTGCCAAATTTAGTCATCTCATTTTTTTCCCCAAGCTTCATTTTCTTATCCATAAAGTAGGATAAAACCTATAGTGGTATTATAAAACAGAAAAATAAGATGTGTGCATATAAGTGCTTGAGTCTGGAAGGCAAGGACCAACAGCTGGTGGTTTCAGATTTGACACAGGGTCTCTCGCTGAACTTTGAGCTCACTGATTTGACTAAATTGGCTAGCCAATGAGCTCCAGGGCTGCCCCCGGCCCTTCTAGCATTAAGTCCCTGCAGGGAATCTAAACTGGGATCCTCTCAAGCTTTGGAACAGGCAATTTACTGACTGAGCTGTTTCCTCATCACCAAAAGAAGACACAAAATATTGTCCTATCTTAGGATACATGTAGAAAATGTTAATTATCCATTGTCTTCCCATAGTCTAACAAATACAATGTTCTTTAGAATCTCAAGAACAGTCTCAGGAAGTAGAAGGAGGGTCTTTGAGTTGACGGGTAGTTAAGACAGCATGGAGAGCCGGGCAGTGGTGGCGCACGCCTGTAATCCCAGCACTCTGGGAGGCAGAGGCAGGCGGATTTCTGAGTTCGAGGCCAGCCTGGTCTACAGAGTGAGCTCCAGGACAGCCAGGGCTATACAGGGAAACCCTGTCTCGAAAAAACCAAATTAAAAAAAAAACAAAAAACAAAAAACAAAACAAAACAAAAGAATCTCAAGAACAAGCCTATACCTTCGCTACCACCTTTTAAGAAAAATACTAGCCAGCTCCAAACATCATCCAAACTATGTTTCTAATGAGAGTTGCTGTGAGCCCTCCTCCCCTGACTCCCTGCTTACAGTAAAAATATTCTAACTTCCAATATTCCTGAGGGAAGACTTTTTTCCTCACCATTTGTAAACCTACAAGACATCTATTAATACATGCTTAAACCTGTATTAAAATGTTTACTAAACTCTGTCTGCTTCATAATATGCTGTCTAGTCCTGACTTCTTTTCAAGTCAAATTCACAAATGCTGGTTTGGCTTGAGTCAATTTTCCTAAAACTCTTTGGGAATATGTTAGGCTGCTGAGGTAGACAGTGTGAAACTGCCTCCTTTACCTGTATCTCAAAACGCTGACAATAAGATACTGTATAAGTTTACTTTTAAAATGTAGTTTAAAAAATAAAAATGACTAACTATAAAAGTTGAAGCTAGAGAAATGTCTCAGTGTTTAAAAGTCATATATAAGCTTTCCGTAATAAATACAGCCTAAACTAATTCACAAGAAAATAAAAATATAGAATAAATAGAACATATTTGAGCAAGAAGTACTAAACTTAAAGCAATAACATGGGCATCTAGGAGAAGGAAATCAAGTAAAAAAAAATGTGGGCAGAAGAATCAAGTTGGTCTCAGATTTATTTCTCCATAACAATGCATAGCTGGTAGTGACAAAACTACAGAATTCTAAAGCAAAGTGTGATACAAAGAATAAGGAAGTCAAAGAAATCAAACTAGGATGAACAAGATTGTGGATGAACCTTAGAACTTGTTTCTTAAATTTTTTTTCTTTTTTACATCATTTATAGTGTGAACATGTACACTGCACCATACTGTACATGTGGAAGTTAAAGGACAGCTTGCAGGACTTAGTTCTCCCTTTCTACCATATGAATTGAATTTTGGTGGTCAGGCTTCGGGACAGGAACCCTTACCCAGTGACCCATCTCTCTGGCCTGCTTCTTGTACTGCTAAAAATGAATTTTGTAATCCGAAACACAAATAATAATTACTGAGTCCACACAAACACCCAAAACTAAAAATATTACCACAAGCCTAAAAATATACACGATTGCTCAGCAGTTAAGAATATTTATTACTTGTGAAGGTACCTAGGTTTGGTTCCAGCAACCAAATCGTGGCTCATAGCCATCTGTAACTACAATTTTCAGAGATCAGATACCCTCTTCTAGACTCTATGTGCACCAGGCATGCACAAAATATACAAAAATATATGCAGGTAAACCATACATACAAAAAAATTAAAAGGCAAATTAATACATATGTATGTGTACTTTTATATATAACATAGATTGGTTCAATCTCTGTAACTGCATGGACTGATGATTTGGTCAAGTACAAGAGTACTGTTTTTATCTAAAAATTGAATTGATGAGTACCAAAATAATTTGGCTGGATATTTTTTGGTTGAGACAAGCATGACATGAAAACTTAAGTCACATAGGTCAGAATAACAGTCACCTATACAGAAATATATCACCTTGAATAATAAAGTAAAAATACTTATATGATTAAGTAGTAATCTATTTTCATGTAACTATAGAATATTTATAAAAATACAAACAGTATACAAAACAAACACTCAAATATATGTATTCTAAAACACTGTTGAGAGAGCTAGAGCAATGACTCAGTAGGCAAAACACTCATACATATGATGTAAAATCATTCTTTTGAGAGGAGGGAGGGAGGGAGGGAGAGAGTGTGGGAAGGAGGGAGACGGAGAGAGGAGGGAGAAGGAGAGGGAGGGACGGAAGGAGGGAGGAGAAAGAAAGAGAGAGAGAGAGAGAGAGAGAGAGAGAGAGAGAGAGAGAGAGAGAGAGAGAGAGAGAGAGAATTGAGAGCTAGAGAGCTGGTTCAACACCTAAGAACACTTACTATTCTTGCAAAGGACCCAGGTTCAGTCTTAGCATCTATGTGGCAGCTCACAACCACCTATAACTAAAGATCTAAGAGGTCCAATAACCTTTTCTGGCCAAGGGTGGTACACTTACAAATATCCAGGCAATATAATCATACACACGCAATAAACCTATTTAAAAAAAAAATCAAGCCGGGTGTGGTGGTACAAGCCTTTAAAGCAGAGGCAGGCAGATCTCTGAGTTCAAAGCTAGCCTGTTCTACAGAGCAAGTTCCTGGACAGCCAAAGCTAGAGATTTCAACAGCCCCTACCCCTGCAAATCTTCCACTACTTCTTAGACCTAGGTGTATGGGAGAAAATAATCTAAGCTAAGCATCAGGCCATACCAGGTTCAATACAAGGCATATCAAGTAAGACAGTATTGAACCAGCTATGATACACTCTATTATGGTTTAAAAATATATGAAACATCATGTATGTTCACGCGTGGAGCATTTGGCCACCAGCTGGTGCTGCAGTTTTAGGAAGTTGTGAAAATTTGAGGATTGTGGCCTAACTAGCAGAAGTGGACTGGTGAGACAAGGCTTTAAAGGTGATAGTAATTTCTGGTTCTAACACAAATGCTCTGAATCCTGATCCATTAGGCTATAAAGAGCTCCAGGAAAGTGATCTATCTTCCTGCTGCAACACTATTCCTGACCATGAAAAATTATACTTTTTAAAACCATAAGCAATTGGGTGGGTGGTAGGCGGTAGAATCTTGGTGGGGGGGGGGGGAGAAATAGAACCATGATCCAAACAAAACGAACTTTTCCTTAAGCTGATTCTGTATTGATCATAGCCACAAAGAAAGTAATGAATATACAGATGCATATTGATTCACTTTCTGGTATATCCCTCTATCCTGCTTTAAATTCATTTTCAAATCTTTTCCATCTAAGGTGATGGAAATAATATACTTCTGTGATCTGAATCATGACTGACTTTATCCTTTATTCACTTTCTAGTAATAAAAGGGAGAGTTCTGACCTGTAAAACCTTTCTAAAGCAACCAAAACTTTTAAAGCCTATCTTCTTGACTTAGAAATGGCTATTCCTAGAAGAGAAATAACTGGAACATAAAAATATTTTTGCTGGAAAAATTCAATAATAATTCAAGTAATTTTAATTACAACTTTAAAAACTCAAAATGAAAGAAATATTACAGTACCAGGATATGAAAAAAAATTACATACCTATTTAGTATACTTTGAAAGAGTAGATGCTGACATGAGAAAATTTAGTTGTTTGAAGAATGAAATATGGCAAATATATCATCTATCTCTTTAAAAAACAGAAAGTGGGGTTGCAGAGATGGCTCAGTTGTCAAGATCACTTGTTGCTCTTGCAGAGAACCTGGGTTCAGTTCCCAGCATTGGCATAGTGGCTAACAAGCATCTGTAACTTCAGCTCCAGGTCATCTGGCAGACTCTTCTGACTTACTTGAACTCCAGGCACACAGGTGTACAGACATACATTCAGGCAAAGCATTCATGTATGCAAAATAACAAACCTTCAAAACATTTTAATAGCAAAACAAAAACTAAATTCTTCAAGTGTATACATATAAAAAAAACCCTTTTGACCTAATATTCTAGTCTATTATTCAAGAGTTCCAAAGTGCCAATATGAACCTAAGCCAATAAAAATTCTTAAATTTTTTTCAAAAACTACATAGTTTGCCCATGGTTCTGAAGGATGGAGACAGATAGAAGAACATGAACTGGTCAGCAAAGTGTAGGGAGCAAAATACTCACAGAGGGGCTGAGGCGAAGGAGGAAGGCTAAATCTTCTGGGCAGAACCCCAGAGAGGCGCCAAGTCAGTGACCGATGAACGAGGAAGGTCAGTAGTGAGAAGTGGGACTGAAAACATCTGTCATAGCAAGAAGTCAAGAGAGAATGTCTAAAGTTGATAAACCAAAAACACAGACACTATAAACATATCATTTAGAAGCATGGAGTTAAATCCCCAGGAAATCTGAACCAAAAATATTTTATGAAAGCAGTTGTCCCTAGGGAGCAGCAACAACTCTTTAGTAGCAGTTTATTAGAAGAATTTTAGGTATTTAATTTTTAGCTTTTATTATTTGTAATTTACATTTTATTCATTTTGTCTGAATATACAACCAAAATTTTACTTATTAAGTCAGGGCTATAACTTATTTGACAGTGTTAGTCACCGACAAGATGTGGAATCAAACAAATCTACTGTAATTTGACCAGAATTCCTTTCTCCTAACAGAAACAAAAAATAGTATTGTTAGTAAATGTATCGTTTCAGTTATAAAACATTTGCTTATATGTGTATATGTGTATATATGTGTATACTAAAATGCTAGCCAAAATACCTTGCTGTTATTTTGTTTTGTTTATTTTATGAGACAAGCTGTCTGTGTGTATCTCTGGCTGTTCTAGAACTTGTTCTACAGACCAAGCTGACCTCAAACCCAGAGATCTGCCTATCTCTGCTTTCCCGAGTGCTGGGAAGACTTCCACTTCCACCTAGCCTACCTTACTGTTTCTATGATCAATTTAGCAGCCAGAGAAACCCCTATAAACCTAAATCGTGTTGCTGTTCATATGGAAGCCTAATCTCACTTGGTGAGGGCCTTAAAAAGTCCTTCAGAATTTACCAGTATCTCACTCCCACCTTCTGTCTCTGGGTTCAGCTACTCTATCATTTTCCTGCAACATTCTCATCTATATCCCTGTTGCAGATGCTGCACTTGTGGTACCCTTCACACATCCACATTCACTCCCTCACCAAGCATTCTTAAATGTCACCCTAACTTTAATTATGACTCCCATGTTCTTAGGAAATGTAAACTTTTCCTTTCCACTTAGTATTCTACTACATTTTATTAATTGTGTTTAACTCCTTTACTTCACCTAGAATGCTAGTTTGAAGGAACATGAATTTTTGTTTATTAAAGCCCCAGGATCTATTATCTATGGCAATAAGTGTTTGACAAGCTAATGGTTGGTTAAAAACAAAACAAACAAACAAAGAAACAAAAAAAAAAAAACCCAGAAACATCACAGGAAGCAGTCACAATATTGATAATTAAGTAAAATAGTTTAGAATCCTTAAGAAATTCTGAGACATATATTTGCACCTCAGGGGGAAGAAGACAGACAGAGAAAATTAACACAAACTTGCTCATGAGAGAGCCTGCTCCATTAACAAGTGAAATGGCCTTTTTTATTCAAAGTCAGAGTAATAATCTCACACATTAACAACAACTAGTCACAGTCCCATTGTCCACTACAGCCTTCAAGTCTGAATAAAGATCAGGAGCACATTGTTCACCATCTTCAGTTCCCCACCCAGAACAAACACAAAGAACAAATTGGTACTCTGGAGAAATTCTTACAAAAGAACTTTTCATTGTGGTACACATGAATGATAGAGAATACATCAGTCATAACATCAAAGAATTTCATCTATTCTGCATGGTAACTTACTCAATAAAAAATAAACTTTATAGACTTTTAATGACTATAAGTAAAAAGTAATTAATCATAAGTAAAAAATAATTAATCATCCTTTATTGATACACAGAAACATACACAACAAACAGAATTCTACTATGCGCAAGCAGTTTATATATCTTCAGAAAGAATTATGATTGAGCTTTTACCAAATCTTAAGTCATTAACAAAACACAAAATCTGACACAAAGACTTAATCAAAATCATTTGTTTTTGTGTTCACAGAGAATAGATTTTGACATGGCTACTCTATAACTGTTTTGAACCCATCTTCTCAAAAACAACATAGCTTCACCTTTTGACATTACAAGTACTAAAAGCATTTGTAAATAGAAGGTAAATTGAAAAGCCTGCTCACAGACATACATAACAAAACTGAATGAAGTGGTGAAGCCACTATCAAAATGAAACTAACAAACAAAACAAATCCACAGTATAAGTAGTAGTCCTAATACTGAAGAGAACAAACTTAGTAAAGATTATCAAGAAAATAACATATCAGAACAGAACAAAGGAAGCATTTAGTAAATAATGAAATGGAGCCGGAAATGAAGATGGGCAATTATATAACTAATGCTTAAGAAAGAATTCCAAAAATTAAAGCATGTAAGATATCTAAGAAATTTTCCTGAACCCACCGATCGAGATGGCTTACCACTAATAGGAAAAATGTAATAGAGAATCACACCAAGAGCGAGATACAGTCTAATAAAGTTACTGAACTTCAAGGATAAAGAAAGAAATCTGCCAATACCCAGGCAGAAGTAGGTCACCTATAAAGGGGAAAAAAAAAGTCAGGCTGGTCCCAGACTTCCCTATAGTAACCCTATAGGCCAATAGATAAGGGAACAGTCTGTTGGGTTTTAAGGAAAAAGAAGTGTAGCTCCAATTCTGACTTTTAATTTAAATATTAAAATATTGTCAGACAAAACATCCTTTCACTTGAAAGCCATGAATAGTACTTCAAAGCTAAGAATGCTGAGAATATTGCCTTCATGCAACCGCTCTCAGAAAAGATACTTGATAAATATAATAGACTGAAGTGTATTAAGGCTTCGGCTTTTCAGTAACAACAGGTTACTGTACAGGTCAAGTACAAACAGCAAAGGACCATCATTCTAAAATGCACTCAATTTCACGTTTTAGCTTATTTGAAATCAGCATCCATATTACAACTGATGATGTCGTGGTTTGACAACATTTATCCATGTTAGCAGTTTATTACATGTTGGCTTTATTAAAGGAAAATAAAACATTAAAAAATTGATGGTATCCTAAACAAAATGAAATAAAGTATTTTTGTAAGATGAGAAGAACAATGAGAGCAAATTAAAAAGTAATTTTAAAAGATGATAAAAAAACAGGCAGAAACACAAGCAACAACAACAAAAAATGACTAATATTACAGAAGTAAACCCACATTATGTGAACAAGTAAAAGCATTTTAAATTGGGTCCCCCCAACCCCCCCCAAAAAAAAACAAAAAAAAACTAATCCTGATCCAACTACATGGATCCATCTACAGGGTCTACATGAGACAAACCTAAAAGGGTGACTTTGAGAAGTTAAAAGTAACAGTTAGACAAAAAATGTATCAGGCAGATATAAACATTTTTGAAACTCATTAAAGAAAAAAACAATGAAACATTGAGAGCCAAAAGACAGAGTCACTTTTTCTAGTGATCAAACTCCAGCCAGACATCGTGACCAACACCTCTTATCCCAGACTTCTAGAAGGTAGAAGCAAATAGATTCAGAGTTCAAGGCCAGCCAGGGATACAACATGGTAAAACTTCCAACATTTTTTAAGACCCACAATCTAAGTCCTTTCAACTGATCATAAATTAAAATTAAGTACTGAGCATTCAATTAAATGTTAGAAAATAAAAAGGCTAAAAAACAGAATAAAGGAATTTCAAGATGTCTTAAATTACTTAGAGAACAGATGCCTCCATAATTTTAACTCTCACTGGAGCTGAAGCCAGTGAGAAGTCTAGGCAGGTAAGGGTGTTTTGTTGCTAAACTTTGGGACTTGAGTTCAAAACCGAGAACTGATTTCCACTACACATGTGCCCATGGTACACATAAGCTCACATACACACAAACCTACACAAAATAAATGTGTAATTAAAAGCAACATGTGACAGCACACACCGTGAATCCTAGTGCTCTGGAGGCATAAGTAGGCTGATCTCTTTGGGGCCATCTCAGTCTAACAAAGGAAATACCAGGCCAGCCAAGCCTACATAGTTAAGACTCAGTGTTTCAAAACAATAAAGGAGCTATATTTGATGGCTCAATATTTGAGATGGCTCAATATTTGAGAGCACTGGTTTTTCTTCCATAGGACCTAGGTTCAATTCCCAGCACCCACACGGTTGTCTGTAGTTCCAGTTTCCAGAGAATCTGACACTCTCACACAGGCATACATGCAGGGGGAAAAATCTAGGTGAGGTGGTACACACCCTTGATCCCAGCACTCAGGAGGAAGAGACAGGTAGATCTCTGAGTTAGAAGCCAGCCTGGTCTTGAGTAAATTCCAGGACAGCCAGAACAACTCAGAGAAATCCTGTCTCAAAAAAATAAGTGTTTTTTTTTTAAGTTAAAGTTCATCATTAGCTACATAGTCGGTTGAAAGTCAGTCTGAGCTATATGAGACCCTATTTCATATATTGATAAATAGAAAATACAAATATCAACTTATTTCCCCATCAGTTTGATATTGTAAGGGTGGAGTGTTTACTGAATCATGAGAGCTAGAAGTTCAGATCATAGTTACCCACATAACAAGCCAGGTATCCTGCACACACATGTAACTTACCCCAGCTTCAAAAGAATCACTGAAGCTTACTGACTTACACCCTGGCCAAAAAAACATGAGCTCTAAGTCCAAGGCCTTTTTGGAATAAGTGTGGTCTCGTTAGAGGAGTGTGTCACTAGGGGTTTGGCTTTGAAGTTTCAAATGCTCAAACAAAACTCAGTGTTTTTCTCTTTCTGCTGCCTGCCAATCCACATGTAGAACTCTCAACAACTCTTAACACTATGTCTACATGCCTGCCTGCAATCATGCATCCCAACATGACAATAGACTAAACAAGCTCCAATTAAATGCTTTTTTTTTTATAAAGAGTTGCCATGGTAATGGTATTTCTTCACAGCAACAGAAAACTGACACAGGCATACAATGACAGACACACACACACACACCTCTTTAAAAATTCTGTGAGAATAGGTAAACAGTGCGTAAGAGCATCTGATGCGCAAACATGAGAACCGATGTTTAAGTCCCCAACACCAACAAAAAAGCCAGGCAAGAGCCAAATGTATCTGAAACCTGAGTGTGGAGTAGAGACAGATGGGTCCAAGAAGCAAGCTGGCCAGATAGCCTAGGCAAAAGAAGAGGTTTGTTGGGCTGGGTAGCACACATCTTTAATTGTAGCACAGCAAAGACAGGCAGCTAGCTATTTGTAAAAATCTAGACCAACCTGGTCTGCACACAGAAAGTTTCAGCTAAGTGAGGGCTACATGGTGAGAACCTGTACCCTCGCATCATAAGAAAGAGAGGGGGGTAAGGAGGGAGGGAGGGAGGGAAGAGAACAAAAGAAAAAGAAAGAGAAAGAAAAAGAAAAAGAAAGAAAAAAACCTCTTCATGCCTGTGGTACATTTTCACTTTGCTATTTGGTCCTTGTGCTGATTAAGTTTTAAAAAAATTATTTTAAAACTTTCTTTCTTTAAGGACTGTCTTAAAGTTTGGTTTGATACTGCAATTTTTTGAGGAAAATATTTGCTTTGATTCACACAGTTTGAAGACATAACATCCATTAAGATTAAAAAAAAAAAGTCAGTGGCAAGAATCTAAGGTGAGGAAGACACAGTGGCAAGAATCTAACGCAACTGGTCATACACACAGTGTCTACCACAGTCAAGAAATAGAACAGAGAAACATTAATGCTATAGTTCCTACAATTCTTTAATAAAATTTTTATTCACAGTATTTCCTTCTATACTTAAACTTTTTACAGTCTATGTTCCTGAGCTTTTCAAGCATGTTCTCGTCCATAATTTTATTAAAGTACATTTTATATATGTTTGTGCTTCACTTTCCCCTTTTCCTTTACATAAACCATAAAATTTTTTTGAGACAATGTTACTGAACACTCCTGGCTAGCTTGAACCTTGAAATGTAGACCATTTCCTTCTGCCTTTCAAGTGCTGGTTAACTTACAAACTTGTAAGAACTCATTGGGGGATTGAGATATATACGCTGCTTTGAAAATTTTCCTTTATTTGTATTTAATTTTAACTTGAACTATTTATATCCTGTACAGACAGATACTACTCTTTCCTATCTAAAAGAGCACACTGTTAACTGAAATATTGCCTACAAATGTAGTCTCCTCATTAATATTGGCATTGTAATTTTTTTGTCTTCCTTACAGCCCTTCCCTTATATCAATGTTTTTGTAGACTACAGGATCCATTTAACTCATTTACAATAAATACTGTTTTTCAAATGTTGACTATTTTATTAACAAATGAAGTATTTTGGAAAGCATTAATTCATTAAAATAATTTAGTTCTGTGGGTATACTTAAAACACTATATTTTACTAAAGATTGTTTGCTTAAATTATTTATGTTTACTTGTGTCCACCTGTGAACATGCAACTTTGAGTGTGTAGAGGTCAGAGGACAACTTGTGGAAGTTAGTTCCCTCCTTCTACCATGAAGGTTCGAACAAGCTATGCTTTAAACTCTATAAGGCTTGGTGACAAGTAAGTGCCTTTATCTACTGATCCATTGGTCCCTCAAATAGCATTTCACATATCTTTAACTACTTTTAAGTTATTGGCCTTTGATTCAAATCCAATTCTTCTCTAATTGTCCTCTTTAAGTTTCCAACCTCTCTGTGGTTTTGTTTGTTTGTTTGTTTGTTTGTTTTGTTTTGTTTTTTGCTTTTTGGTTTTGTTTGTTTGTTTGTTTGTTTTTGGATTTGGTTTTTTTGAGACAGGGTTTCTCTGTATAGCCCTGGCTGTCCTGGAACTCACTTTGTAGACCAGGCTGGCCTTGAACTCAGAAATCCGCCTGCCTCTGCCTCCCGGAGTGCTGGGATTATAAGCATGCGCCACCACTGCCCGGCTATTCTCTGTGTTCTTTAAAGAGGTTTTGACCCTAGATCTTCTTTACAAATCTACCTTAGACCTATCACTTCTTTCCCAATAACCCAACAGAAACCTCACTAAGATCTATCTGATTCTCCTTTAACCACTATCTCTCTAAAATATGTCCTGAGCTTATACACTAAACTGATACTGAGTTTAGCTTTCTACATGTTTTAAAAAAGACATTTAAAATTTTTATGTGTAAGAGTGTTTTGCCTGCATGTATGTCGGAATAACACATGCTTATCTGGTACCAGAGGAGCCCAGAAAAGGGTGTCAGATCCCTTGGGACCAGACTTACAGACAATTGTGAGCTATCCTGTATGTAGGTGGTACTGAGAATGAGGCTAAGTCATCTGGAAGAACAGCCAGTGCTCTGAACAACTGAGCCATCTCTCCAGTCTCTTAAAAAAACTTATTTTTATGATGTTTAATTATGGGAATGGAGTGAGAGGTATAAGTGCAAGTCCCCAGAGAGTCTAGAAGAAACCATCAAATCCCCTCAATCTAGACTTACAGGCCATCTCATGTGGGTGTTGGCAAACTGAATTCCAGTCCTCTGAAATAGTAAGCACTCATAACTGCTGAGCCAAGTATCCAGTCCCTAATTTTCCGTATCCTAGTTTAAAATAGGAATGAGTGCACATATTCAAAGTCAGGGAGACTCTAGATAGACTTCCCAAGTATTTCCTGTTTCCAACTCTACAAAACGTATGTGACCTGCTCCAGCTTTACAATCAATCCTACAACTATAATTACAACTTTTTTGTTGGTGGTGGTATTGTTTTTGTTTTTGGACTTGGGGTTTTTGAGACAGGGTTTCTCTGTATAGCCCTGACTGTCCTGGAACTCACTCTGTAGACCAGGCTGGCCTCGAACTCAGAAATCCACCTGCCTCTGCCTCCCAGAGTGCTGGGATTACAGGCGTGCACCACACCGCCCGGCTTATAATTAACTCAACTTATTTGTAATTTCTCTACTACTTCTTTCTATTCAATACTGATAAAGAATTCAACTTTCTATTACACAGTTACAATTTCACTATAAGAACCTTTATCTAGATATTGAACACTAAACATCCTTTAAGGCCTTAAAAATCATCTGTTTCAGATTAAAACTATAAAACTCTTTGTCTTTCTGGGATATGCTTTAATAGTCTAGGTAGGTGGAACCTGTGGAGGCTAACACCTTGGGAAAGAAAAGATGACTTACCTACAAGTTTTGAACTCATTTACCTAACTTGAATGAATACCCAGTATTTCTGGAGTATTACAAGGGTGAGTAAAATAAACTAGCTATAGGAATCACATTGTAACTTCACAAGCAATACATAAAAAACTTGCACAATTTAAAAATCAATTCTTTACAGTTATCTCTCCAAGTGATAGCTGTAGTAACTGAAGAAATCACTAAGTAATTAATTCTTGTGTTCAATAATGACTTTACAAATATTAACAAAGAGGAAGAATGGCTCAGCAGTAAAGAGCAGCAAGTGCCTTATTCTGACCCCTGTGGATGGGCAAACACACAAACATATAAATATTTTAAAATGTATTTGTATTATTCTTATTTATGTACATGACCAAGACATGTATATGCAGGTATCCAAGGAGGAGAGAGGAAGGTGCCAGATCGCTTAGGACTGAGTTACAGACAGTTCTGAACTGCCTGGCCCTAGTGCTGGAGTGCAAAAGAAGCAAGCCCTCTTAATTATTTAGTCATCTCCCTAGCCCCATAAAAATAAATCTTGGGGGAAAAGCAAATATTGACTAATTCTCATGAAAAGTCTCTATTCTTGTCCTAAACGGTTTCCACATTCTACACATTTAATCTTCCTGAGTCTCATATACTAACTACACCACCATCTTTCTGTTTCAGATGAACTGATCATACTTAAACTGATCATAGCTAAATAAAGCTTTCAACACAGGCAGTGATTAGAATCCCATCTTAAATTTTCTCAAAACAACGACAACAACAACAAAAACACTTCCAGTTCCCTCCTGTGTCAACCATTCCTTCTCCACTAAATTCAATCTCAATATTAAATATGCTAACAATTCTGCAATTTTACCAAAACAAAAATGAAACACCCTAACTTCAGGTGCTTCCTTTTGCCCTTTGAGGTACAATTTAAACAGTTGTTTTCATTTCCTATACTCACTTTCCTTTCATTCTCCCAAGCTCAGACCAAGCTTTGGCCCACTTCACTTAAACTGCCACCCTCAAAGTAACATTCATCTCCAGTGGCAACCTCATCCCTACCTTACCTGACCTCTATGTGAAACTTCCTTTGCTTGTCTTACAGACCAACCAAATTTGATTTTGTTTTGTTTTCCTCACTCTTTTCCTATCCTCCATCAGTTCCTGTGACTCTTAAAAAACTAGTGCACAAAGATTTAAGTTCTTTGTATCTACTACTTGCTTCCTTATTGAACCATTTAGCCTCAAGAGGAGAGAGAGAGAGAGAGAGGGAGAGAGAGAGAGAGAGAGAGAGAGAGAGAGAGAGAGAGAGAGAGAGAGAGAGAGAGTAAAAGCCAACATTCACCCCACTAATACCAAGACCCCATGTGCCCCAGGCAATGTAAGTCCCTCTGCCCACTTCAGAGCTTCTGTGCTGGTTCTTCTCTCCACCTAGAAAGCTAGTCCCTCAGACAATCAACATGCTACCCCCAACCCATCCACATCACCAATCTTCTCACTCATCACTAATAGGTTAGAATTCCTAACTTAGGGCTGGAGAGATGGCTCAGTGGTTAAGAGCACTGACTGCTCTTCCAAAGGTCCTGAGTTCAAATCCCAGCAACCACATGGTGACTCACAACCACCCGTAACAAGATCTGACGCCCTCTTCTGGAGTGTTTGAAAACAGCTAGTGTACTTACATATAATAATAAATAAATCTTAAAAAAAAAGAATTTCTAACTTAATTGTCTAGCTCATTATCTCTCTTATGCTAGCAAGAATTTTATGCTGTTCATTCTTTGACTTACTTTATGTTGCTATTCTGGGAAGTATGCACTCAAATTATTTGGTAAATTTGGAATTAAATCTAAAGCTTTCATTTTATATATCAGAAGTTTAATGCTAGCAAGTCAAAATTTTACATGATCCTATGACTTAAAATATTGAGACTATAACCAGGGCAAGCCCTCTTGGCCTACATAGGAAAAAGAGATAATTTTACTACTGTTTTTCAAACTTTTATTTTTGCAGGTGGGGAGGGGGATCCCACTAGTAAATTTCTCTTCAACTGCAACAGATAGCCTTTTGTTGCTAGAGTAGCTACCTCTGGGGGGTGGAAAATGATTATTAGTATTTAAAAAAAAACTAGGGAAAACAAATGTTAAAACTCCACTGGGTTTCTAAAATAACAGTAATGCTTTAAGACGGGGCCAAGTCACTATTCAAAAGTAAATTAGATTTGTTAATGTGAGGAATTAATAAGAAAGAACAAATATAACAAGAAACCCAATCAAGAAATATTTTCTTTTTGGGGGGGGGCTCGGTTCTTTTCAAGACAGAGTTTCTCTGTATAGCCCTGGCTGTCTTGGCACACACTCTGTAGACCAGGCTGGCCTCGAACTCAGAAATCCACCTGCCTCTGCCTTCCAAGTGCTGGGATTAAAGGTGTGCGCCATCACCACCATATTTTCTTAATTTCTTAAATCAATTAGTGTCTGTGTGTGTGTGTGTGTGTGTGTGTGTGTGTGTGTGTGTGTGTGAGTGAATGCCACTAGAAAAGGAATTTTTTTTGCAATATAAAGTGCATACTACATGAGTCCTTTTCCTTTTTCACACTTTCACAAATTGAGTTCATTCCTACCCATACATCTAAATAACCTAAGCATATGATTTTCCTTTCCTAATTTTTTGTTTTTCAAGATAGGGTTTCTCTGTGTATCCCAGTCTGTCCTAGAACTTGCCCTGTAAAGCAGGCTATCCTTGAACTCAGAAATCTGTCTGCTTCTGCCTTACCACCACCCAGTAACAGCTTTTTATTAATGTAAAAGAAAGAAAGAGAGAGAGCGAGCAAAACAAAAAACAAAAAAAAACAAAAAAAAACCTTTTACCACATATGTATTTTTTAAGACCACAAGAGGTTTTTTTGGTTTTTGGTTTTGGTTTGTTTTTCTGAAGACAACTCAAATGGACAAAAAGAAGGCCACATGATCCAACAATTCTTCTTAAAGGTATACATCCAAGAGAAATAAAAACATCTGACCCTCTCCCAAATAAAGTTCTCAGCAGCATTATGCATAATAGTAAAAAATCCATAAATTGATGATGCTAAAAGAAACCGTGTATCCATATAATGGGGTATTATTAATGTACATTTTAAAGGGTGATTACATGGTGGTATGTGAGGTATCTCACAATAAAGCAGTTAAAACGAAACCACTAGGACTTATATCACCAAGCAGTTGTGGGGAGGCAGCCATAGAGATTACCAAACTGGTTGTTTGGCTAATAGGAATGAGCAGGCAGTGCCACAAGGAGAAGGAAGCATATGCACAGAAACGCCATAACTGAAGCCATTATAGTGTATGCTCACTTAAAACTCTGCTTTCCAAGGCAGACATCCCCAAACACTGAGTGGGTCAAGATTAGACACCAGAACCAATGGCATTCATGGTGATTCCCTGCCTTCTCCTCAACAATGAGGCTGAGCTGGGTGGCTAGTGAACCCCAGGGACCTGCCTGTCACTGCCTTCCCAGCCCTGAGAACAGCAGTGAAAGGTGCCATGCTGGCTGGCCCATTATACATGTTGGGGAGCAAGGTCAAGTCTTCATGCTCCTGTGGGAGGCGCTCTACCAACTGAGCTCTCTTCCAGCTCTGAGAGTTCATTATGATGTTTAAAATGAAATCTTTTCCACTCTACATATCCAAGTATTTGTATTTATTATTATGTGAAAGAGACCTGTAATCATTCCTCTTCTCCTCCATATTACAGCAAGCATGAAAACACATGTATAAAAACCAGGTGATAGCCACACTGTGCTATGGCAGCCACAGCAAAGCAGGAGCACAAGGAGATTCACGTGCTCCATTTTAAAACCAGATTTATAAAACATACAAATCCCTGTTAAAACATTTTTCACGATTTTGCAGTGAAATTGTAAAAATTATGAGACGTAAGTAACATAATCATTCACATATCTTTAGTCCATACAAAAATAGTTGTAATGCACCATAACAGTCATCAGAAATAACATTTTCCCCTCCGAGGTTAAAGGAGAAAAGAAGACTTTCATTCCTGTCGAAGGTATTCAATTTTCCCTCAAATGAAGTTTAGATGAAAACAATGGGACTGACAAGCTCCACAAGGCAGATCTTGGCAACTCTCAACTCCGTCTATCTCCTTGGCTGGTTAAGCAAAATTCCTTCACTAACTGTTGGTCTTCGCAATAACTCCTACAAAGCTCATTGCTGCCTCTGTCAGCCTATCCCCCATGTTGCGCATTTATTCCTGGGATGCATATCAACATGTGGCACATGTCCTTGACATGCACAGAAGAGCTGCACCCCAGGACAGCAGCATGCACGACAATAGTCTCCACTCTTGCTTCTTTGTGGTTGCTGGGATGTAACGGAGAAATCTAATAACTGTGACAGTGGGGCCTTTCGGGTTCTCCTTGCCTTTGCAGACAGGGAAGCTGCACAGACGCTAATGAAAGGTTAAATGAATAGGGATAGCTGGCAAGACATACAATAAAGAAGGAGCTTGGTAATCCACAGACACTGAGCAGAGATCCTTGGCTCAAGCAGAGAAAAGACAGCACATTGCCGAGTCACAATATTTAAAACAGCTTGCTATACACAGAGGCTTTGTGTCTGGGTACACATCTGGCTTTGGTCTAAGGGGAAAAAAGATACTAAAAAGGAATTTCAGTATGGGGCACTTTTGGCAAATGTTAAGGTCATAATAAGAGAAAAATGTTTTTGTGTGGGCTGTTACATCTCTGTGCTAATAAACACACAAAGAGCAGGGACAGTGAACTCATGAACCCCAGATCCAGGACAATACTGTACATTTTGATAAGTCTTAAATCCTGTATGTAGAAGACAGACTTGATGTGATTCTCACTGGTTACACACACACACACATGCAGTGACTCATACTTTTTGGTGATTTCTTTTCTCTACCCTGCTCATACAATACAAATATTAAAATTATATATTTAGTGACTATAATTCTCGCCAAAACATATGACGTCTTTCAAAGAATATGTAGAGAGACACCAGCATTTATGTGGAAAGCCTATGAGACCCATGAGATTCAAAGTCAGGAGGAACAGCAGCCAATGGTTGTCATCGCATACTTCAAACACTAATGTGAAGATATGTTACAAAATAATAGCAACGAAATTTTGTGATGGACAAACTGAAAGGAAATTAACATGTCTGGAAAGTAGTTCCTGTCTAATTAGAATTAATGTTCAAATATTCAAAATATATTCCAAAGAACACAATATGTGTTGTAACTATAACAATTTGAAGAAAACCAGGGAGTTCTTAGGTTTAGGGTCTACAAAAAAGAATGACCAATTCTTTTTAAAAATATTTGTAGTCATGGTGGTTAAAACAATTGGGTTGCATATAAAACAATGCTCAAGCATAACCTGGACACTTTTTTTTGGTAAGATTTACAGAAATTGTTCTCCTGTATGCTTAAAGCATACCTCCCTTCATATAATAATGTTGTTTCTACAGAAGATTGGTACCGAATATGGCTTGAATGTCTACCTTTTCAAGAAACCACTACTGAGTTGAGAGTTAGTTCATATGATCTAGAGGAATAAAGAGAGAACATTTCCTGATATGATTAAGCTATCATGAGAAACAAATTACTTATAAAAAAAATACCTTTTTGGTGGAGCCTGGAAGGGAGAACCTTTGAATAAACTCGAATTTTGTCTTTCTAGTCTTGAATAGCAAACTGGTGACTAAGGTTGGTAGTCAACCTACTGAAGTCCGAGGATTCTGTAGCAGTCAGGATGAAGAACCATTGTGATGTCAGTATTCTAAGGGCCATGACAACGGACAAAAAGGCACATGCATTTCTTTCCCTTACACTTAGTGGCTTTAAATTTGAGCCATACATCTTTGTAAGGAATGACATATTTTCACAACCATATATATACTGATAGCTACTCTTTCAGTAATTCATTACTCTACCCTGCTCATATAATTTAAATATTAAAAAATATTATGTGAATATCAAACTGTTCAAAACATATGACATAATGTTCAAAGAATATGTAGATAGACACCAGCTTTTATGTAGAAAGCATTTGTGAGCCATGAGATTAGAGGAGTCGGGAGGAACAGCAGTCAATGGTTATCATCACACACATCAAACAATAATGTAAAGAAAATTTACAAAAATAATACCAATTCAGTTTCATGATATTAAATATTAAAAGTAAATGAACATATGTGGAAGATGATTCCTTTTTATGAATTAACATTAAATCTTTTAAACTTTTTAAAAAACACAATGTATTTAGGAAAAAAATAACAATTTGGGGAAAACTGAAGCATTCATAAATTTTAGGTTGAAGTTTGACCAGTTTACAAGAAAAGTTTGTGTTTTAATGGGTAAAAACAAATTTGATAGTCTAGAAAATACTACTGTCTTATGTTCATGGTAGGTAATTTTTGAAGACTTATAGAAAGCATTCTCCTGGAACAAAAAGCATAGCACTCCTTAATAACTTTGTTTCTTTAGGGAACTGGTACTGAATATTGCTACTGAGTAACTTTCCATGAAGACACTGCCAAGTTAAAAGCTAGTTTTCTAGATCTGGAGAATCAAGATAGAACACTTCCTGATTCCATTAGACTATCATAAGAATCAAATTAGTTATTATATACATACATTTACAGTGCAGCCTGGAATCGAGAACCAATCAATGGATGTGAAATGATCACTTTCCTTCTTGGCACTAAATACCAAACTGAAGACTGCAGTTGGTAAGCCAGCCACTGAAGTCTGAGGATTCTTTAGTAGCCAGGGTGACAGGCCTGCAGTAAAACAAGGATAGTCCTGTCACCGACATGTTTGTATGTGAGGATAGCACCACATTCCTGAACTTATCAAAATGACAGATTGGCAAAAGGATACCTGATTCAATAGTTGTTACTTTCAAGCACATTTTAATTCCTTTGCATTAGGCAAAAGAGAGGCAGTAAAACTAAGGAAGCAGTTGTATAATGAGAGAAGTGAAGGTAGAAGAGAGAAATGAAGTTTAAGAAAGAGGAATCGGGGAATAAGAACAAACTAACCTTGTACTAAGGCTATTAGGTAAATGTCTATCAGCCAAACAGGCACAGGAGTCATAACTCAACACCCTTCTCTGACCCAAACACTAAATGTAGCAGCAAAGTAGCATTACAGTTCCTAAGGATGGATAAATAAGATGTCAGAGGTGCTCCAGGGAATCGCATCAGTGGTTTCAATAAGTAACTTCCTACAATTTAACATTATTCTTCCTTTATAGAGAGAAATGAAAAACTGATGGACTTAATTAAAGGAAAACAAAAGGATATTATATTGTTGTTAAAGGATCAATTCTTTTTCTTAATTAGAATGATGATTAATAAGCGGAGAATTTGATTTCTGAACGCCCTGGTTTGAGTGAGGCATTGTTTCCCTGTAGTACTCCCATTAAGGAGGGCTCTGACTGCAGAAGGAGACAACGCTCTCTCATCCCCACACACCATGGCACAAAACGCTGTGCGCTGTGTCCCATCGAGAGGACCCAGAACTCTGCCCTCACCCATGCCAAGTCCAGTCATAAGTGTTACACTGGAAGGTGGAGCAAGCGTACACTATGAAATGTGTGAGGTTTCCGACAGGGAAGGTACAAATTGAAAAAACAATCAATACTTTTTTTTCCTATTCTCTAAACTTCCTTTTAAGCCCAGGGAGGGAGACATGGTACAGGAAAGGCTCAGGGGGAACTGTGGGCCGCAGTCACAGCTCCCACACCATCTTAGTGATGTCATAGCACATACTCTTTCTTTTTCCCAGGATAATTTTTTCCATCCTGTTTCCCTCTGTATTCTTTATCAGTTTGTCTTCTAAGATACTCCTGCTTTTTGTTTTGTTTATACAACAGAACCTAAAGGCTGCTGTTCCTGCTCTGCCCCTCTTCCTTTACTTCTCTTAAGCTTATTAGAAGTCAAAGTTCCTCCAAAGGGTATTTGACTCCTCTTGCCTCTAATCCCAGGGGCTTCAGTGGATGAGGAGAACCACGCAAAATGTGGACACCAGCTGCTCTTCTGCAAATAAGAATGGCATCAGCTCTGGCAGATGTGTGTGACATCAATCATTTCCTACGACCCCAAACACTCTTCTGGCCAAAGCCTGGAGAACCGTGGTTAGTCACCAGCAAACATGTGTCATGAAAGGCATGAGCATGTCTGCACATGGAACAAAGCCCATGCTTCCACACACATCACATTAGATGCCAAACCTTCCAAAGGAAAGAACTCCTGGGACAGTTATATCCAATGTTCCTTCAATAACAAAGAACAGTGAGTTCTAGAGAAAATGGGTTTCACTGAAAAAGGTATTCCCATGATTCACCAATTCAGTTTTCCTTACTGCACAGAGTTCTCTCTATATACTCTGGGGGAAAGGAGTTCACACCTAAAACAATTTATCCACCATAGTTCACTTATGAATACAGGGTAAAGGCAAAGGCAAGCTCCAATTTCCTCTCCTTATACTTTATATATATTCTCGTCCACATTACCAAGTTAGCTATGGACAGGCATTACCTACATGTTAACTGAAGACTGACCAGAGCCATGTCCATTGTGTCTTCCTTTAAATAAGTGTGTGCAATGTGTAAGTTGGAAAAGAAGAAACCCTAGGGTTTTGTTTTTCACTGAAGTATGTGACGCCATCTCACTATCTGTAACGGGCTGTTCCTTTGGAATCAGCTCCTGTGTCACAGCGACCTGGCAAACTTGAATGCTTTCACTATCACTGGAATCCTTGCAATCCTGCCTTGGCTGTGACCCATTCATGTTTGTCCCAACTTCCCAGAGATGTCTTGCTCAGCATCTAATTAGTAAGGGAAGAATCGTCATGGCGCTTATCCCTGACATAGGCATAGGACGCTATGTTGTGGTGGAAGCCTAAGTCTGTCCTGTTACATTAATCAATTTCCATAAAGCTACTTGGTTACAGATAACAGAGATATTGAAAGAAGTAATTTCAAAATGATCCCCAACTATGCTTAAATTCATTTGAAGTGCTACGTGTTAGAAATAAGCTTTAAATTGGTGAATGAGTTTATTCGCGTGTATACACATCTGAGGATCTATTTGTGCATGTTTCATTACAATAACTCACACGTGGAATATCATACATACAAGGCCTACGTCATTCCCATTTCATTATACAGTATGCCGAGCTGTTAGTGAGGCCTGCATGTTCACACCAAGTTGGAAGTAAAGGCTGACACACAGGGACTCACCTCTTTACCACGATTTCTAATCCAATACTGCTATGACAATTATCCAAATATTCCTACTTGTGTGCTACAGTATTAAAGTGAATGTCAAGGCTTACATTTTAATTTCAATATGTACCTATCATTAACAGTTCAAAATAAAGCACATCATCTCTCAAGTTAGAGGAGCTGAGAGGTGGCAGCATGCTAATTCAACAAGCTAAAACTATTTGCCACCAAATATAAACACCTATTTTAACATAAAGGTAAGTTTTGTCAAGTTAATCCTTTTTAAGTAAGCTGTGATTACCCAAATACACCAACTATAAGAAGGAAATACTAAAAAGGAAGAGAGAAAAAATAGAGAGGGAAACCTAGAAATGGATGCTGCCTCACAATGGAAGTCATTTTCAAAGGCCATTAACTATCAACTGCCTTATTCGTAGCTCTGATTAAATAAGACTATTCATCCTATGTCAAAGGGATGTGTCCAGTTTTGAGGAGAAGCTTTAGAATAAAAATATATTGCATGAACTTCAAAGAACAACCAAGCCACCCACAGCACATATTTTAGATACGTGACAAACAAGAAATACTATATATGAATCTTTAAAATTGTTAGAGATGTTTAAATTTTTTTGGGAGGGTTAGAAACCAGAAAAGAAAACACACATCATTTCCATTTTGACTACAAATCCTATGACTGGAACTGTGTTTGTCCTCATGAATTGAAAATACTAAAAGACTACTGGAAGAAAAATTTGTATTGAGCACTCTTGTAAATGATTTCCAAAAATATTATTATATATTTCTTATATATCTTTTAATCATTTCTCGGAAGTGCTAGGTTTTATACTAGTCAAAAAGTTTACTCTGTCATATCTCTGGTGAGCAGACGGTCTGGTAGTAATGTAAATCACTGATATAATTTTTAGCTTTCTCGATTTTGTCCCTCACCTATCTAGGAAATGATTTCACTGGTGATAACTAACACATCGTGCTAATGAGAGAATCTAATACACAACAGAAAAATGTCACTACTAATAATATTTGCATGAAGTTAAATAAAGCAACTGTAAAAGAATGTCAGACAGTTGTTCTTTAATAAGACACAGTTTCACAATGAAATTATGTTGTTAGTTTTGTTACATCATTGGGTGAATCCTAAATTACTCCATAATGATGCAAGGCGTCATTTATAATTCTAACTTGGTATCTCACTCTACTCTGAAAAGAGACCTTATTAAGGGATCTGCATTTTATTTGAAACAGGTTAAGTATACCTGAGCAATAATAAAAGGTATAAACACCTCTGGTAATATGGGAAAAGTACACTATCACCATTATCTGCACAGTGTCATTTCTTAAAAAGATTTCAATTAGATCGAACTATACCTGCTCTTAGAGGAAGCTATAAGGATTTTATTTGCTACTGTCTCAAATACACAAACGTACAAATTATGTAGAAAAAACAGCTTTCAAAGTATGATTAAAAAAAACAAAACAACCTTCCAAAAGCAAGGTCCTTTCTCCTACCACCCCCATCTGTCTTTTTAACAACACCTTAAGAGAGTATCCTGAGAAAAATAACCTTTGAGGTTTTAAGAGATAAGGAAAAGGAGAAAATGGTTTTGGACATTATCAACTCATAACTGAATCCAGAACTCTCAGTTACAAAAGTCAACAGCTACACAAGTCAACAGCTACACCTCTCAAGTATCTTGCTACAAGAAAATATTATTTTTCTAAACAACAATAACAACAACAAATCATATTGATTTTTAGAGGAATAATCTTTGATTTTAGGGAAAATAGTGTAAGGTAGAGAGATGAAGTCAGGAAGTCCCATTTAAAGCTTTAAGGGGAACAGACTTAACTCCACTGAGTCTGAGTCAAATCATTTGCTAATGTTAGATAAAGGAAAGATTTACAGTTAAGGAAATCTAACTTTGTTCAGGGGAAATGCAAGATACAGATTGTCCCATGCCTCTGCCTAGCTTACGTTTAGAAGACACAGACCTAGATTCTTCAACTTCAGCGTTCATCCGATTCCCAAGCATACATTTTTCTGTAGCTAACATCATATGTGGTGAGTTCTCTATAGCTCAGTCTTTAAACATCTTTTACTGGCTCTAGTAGTCAGTTTTGTCCAATGCTTACCAAGATATTCAAGGAAATATTAATTTGTATTCTACTATAGAAAACTGTGGAAAACTGTACTTAAAAGATTTCATTCACTCTATGAGCTAAATTTTTACTCAGAGATTAAAATAATCAAGCAGAAAAGCCTCTTTTATCCTAAACAATTATATATAGAGAATTGTACATATTTGATTAAATTAGAAAAAAACCTTTTTATCTTTAGCAAAAGGTGGCTTAATGTGGATATTGAAACTATTATTCTTCAAAACTGTTGACTTTTAAGAGAGCATTTCAGGAATCATTCCCTCCCCCACCCCATCCCCCATGCACACACTCTGTCCCACTCACACTGAACCAGCACTGCTGACTCACTACCCATAAGGAAAACAAAAACATTAGGCATGCACAGCACAGGCTTATATTTAGGCAGATTTTGAATTTAAGACTACACACTCTGAAATGGCATCTTGAAAGAGAAAGAAAAGTACATCTACACATGTAAACATATACTCTTCTTAGATGACTTCCAAAATGCACAAAAGGTAAACATTTAGTAACTCTGAAAGTAAATGGGAAGCTAAGCATCACTAACAACACCAAAACAACAACAACCACACACAGAAAAAAAAACAAAATAATAACAAACTACAGCTAAATGGTTGATTTACAATACTTTTTAAGTTTGTGATTTTCATCCTTTGTCATAGTGTTCTGTGTCATAATCTGTTCATCAAGCATAAAGGCCTTCCCTGTGTCTATTCTCACAGGCACCAAGGCTCACAGTCCACATACATTCATACAGGTACACAAGCAAACACACAGAAAACACCACAGTGAGCTGGTCATACAAGTTTCTCTATGAGGAATTTAAATTATTTTCCTAATTCTGACCTATTTTTATGTAATTTGCTTTTATTTCTTTTAGTCCTAAATGTTTTGCATCACTTAAAGTCTCCTTAGATGCAAATCTACTTGGAAATGGGCTCTTGCCAAAGCAGCAATCTAACACATCTATGTGGTTCAATAGCCATTTATCAATTGATCATTATCTCTATCTGTTTTATTAACTCTTTTTTCACTAGAGGGAAAAACCTAAAGCAATCTAACCTTTCACAGCATGCATGTACATACACACAACTCAAGGAAAACCCGGATTGGTGATATCTAAATTTTAAAGTGGGGCATGGAAGATAAACTAACTCTTGCTTTGTATGGGTTTGGGGTAGGCTTCTGAAAAGAGGAAAGTTTCTGGGTTGTTTCCCCTTTGCCTCCACTTAACCCTCGCTCCCCCGCGGAGCCTGAGAGCCTGCAATTGTGCAAGAGGAGCCGGGCACGCAGGGCGCAAATCACCGAGCGCTGCGGGTGATTAATGATCCGTCCGCTGCTGCCCTGGCGCTCTCCAGGCAGCTCTCCCTGCAGGGCAGCAGCCGAGCTGCCAGCGGCGGCTGAGCGAGAAGCGGCTCTGGGAGAAAGCAGGGGCCACGCCCAGTGTGAGTGCACCATGCCGGGCGGCTGGCGGTGGGCAGCAGGCGGCGGGCAGGTGACAAGCCAAGCTGGCTGCACCAGGGTCAGGGGAGCACGGGGGAGAGTGAAGGCACCGAGCCACTGAGAGCCGAAACGGAGGCCGAGAGCAAGCCTGAGTGCAGCCTGTCGCCCTTCGGCTTGACCCGGCCGGCAGGGAAGCCTGCACAGCCTCGCTCGGGTCTGAGTCCAGCTGCTCCAGACACCAGAAGTCAAACCCGCTGCGCTTTATGACTGTTCAGTTGCAAGACCTACTTCGAGACAGCAGACACTTTGACCAAGTCTTTCACAGTCAGAAAGACACATTTGTTGAGTGGCCTTTTCTCTTTTTCGCGGGAAACAAAGAAATAAATTAAGGCAGGGCTCAGGCTGCACACGGTGAAACTTTGCAACAAATGCCTTTGCTTTCTCTAACTTCGATGTCCTTTCTCCCCTTTTCCTTAAAGAGCCCTTGGGGAAGCCATGAAGTAACACTGCACATTCCAGTAACACAGAAATGACTATATATATATATATATATATATATATATATATATATATATATATATATATATATATTTTTTTTTTTTTTTAATTTCAAAAACATTTAGAAAGAAAAGTAGCAGGAAGAAAAGGGCACATAACAACTCGAGGTTTCTTTTAAAAAAAAATGAAAGAAAAAGTAACTTACCTGTTGGGACATTCTGAATAAGAGGTTAGTATCAGCATTTTGCCATGTCCCCATGAACCCTGGTCCAGCCTCAGTCGTTCTGGTTCCGAACTGCATGGAGTTGTCAGTACAGGAGTCTCTTAAAGTCAAGTCTCTTGCCCTCTTTGGCTCTCTGTCTCTCTGTGTGTCTCTTTCTCTCACATCCACTTCTGCCTCTTCTGACTGAAAAGTGAAGGTGGATTTTTTGAGCTTCTTGGCAGCCAGTAGCAGGAGTACAGTGTAGGTAAGAAGCTGGCTGAACTGTGCATTTCATTCGGAAAGGGGGAGATCTGGGGGAGGGGGGGTCAGAGCTTCCTTCGCACCTTCTGCACAGATATCCCTATCATTTATGCATAGATTGTGACTCCCCTAGCTTGCCTCTGCTCAGTTTCACAGCTGCCTGTCAGGTGCGCAGGCAGCACTGGAGACCCAACCATCAGCTTCAAACCCTCAGCCACTGCATGTCATTGGACAGCAGAGCTAGGAGTCAACTGCACTGTTCCACTGTCAGGCACCAAATGACACTGTACTAACCCCCCTCCAGATACACAGATAGACACACACACTGGTGCATACTCCACGGACTGCCACGATCACCACCCACAAGGCCAGGGAAAGCCAGGGCTCCTCCCTGGGAATTTTCGCCAACAATGCTTTCTGCTGTAACATGTTATATCCAGCACCAGTCCTTTCTTTAACACTTGCAAAACTATGACACTTAAATATTTTTAGTTAAACTGGAAGCAAGTAAAGATTCATCTGGAGGAGAACATAAAGTTTGCTTAGTGGCTTTTTAAATATTAGCTGCCACAAGTCACACCGTAATGCTGGGGCTATTTATAACCACATATAAACTCATAGGGAAAATAATATACAGAGATTTGACCTTATATTATAAAGGGTGAACAAGCAAAGCTACCAGTTAAACATGGAAGATGTACACTAAACATATGCAAAAATAAATATATATCACTTAATACCCAGCACCTCAGGCCATTAATTACCAAATGGAAGGTTAAGTAAAGAGACACTGAAGGAAGAGAAGAAAAATGAATACCTTTTCTTAAAGCTCACATGCAGAATAAAATCCTTTGTTAAAGTTCTCAGGTAAGACATCTACATCAACCTTTTAAATCATAAAAAAAAGGGCAAAAGATGAAGAAAAAAAGAAACCTGTCCTATTTCAGGCAAAAAGTAATGCATATAAAAATGCCATTTTTCATTTAGGACCTCTATGGAAAATTCTATAATGTTTCCCTGCCTGATGAAATATAACCCTGATAGCAGGTCATATTTTTAATTAAACCAGTTTTAAAACAAAACAACCATTTGTTAGATAGTATTTATCTCCCTTATTTATGGAAAAAGCAGAACTGAACAAAATCCACTGTACATAAACACTGTAACTTCAAAATGGAAAGCTAAATTCATGCCATCTCATAAAAGTAGTCAGCAGGAAAAAGCCATCCTTCCTAAACTTAAAATGTAAGGAACATTAATCTTCAGCCACTTACACATACTGAGGACAAATGTAGCACTCTGTTCGCTCCTTCTTAACGAAAGAATAACAATAAACCTTCCTCTCAGAAACAACAGAAGAAACAGAAAAGCGTTTCGATGGCAGCCTGTGTCATTAGTGGACAATGAGAAAAGATGAGCAACCGTACGCTATGTTGACACAAATGTGCCTTCCCTTCTAGAACTGACATCTCCTGAAAGCTTTTCTGTTAAACTTCCCTCCAGTTCACCACCATTAAGCACAAAAAAGTCTCAAAAGAAGCCAATTCAATATCTGAAAGGAGACAAACAAGAACCCAAAGAATTGTTGCCTTAAAATATATTAAGTCTACCTGTGGTCAATAAAAATATTCTTTCGAGGGGGAGGGCGGGAAAAGCCCCTATGAGTCAATTGTCAACGGTGACTGTACCTTTACTATTACCCACTTAACTCCCTCTAAAATTTGCTAGCCTCTTGATTTCTGAAGTGGCACTCAGTGCCTCAGTCAAGCTGCCTGCTCAGCTCCTGACCTTCCCACTAATGGCTGTTATTTATGGGAGGCTTAAGGACACTGTCAACAGCAAGCTTCCTCCTCTCTCCCCTCAAGCACTGTTGTATCCTCTGCCTGCATGTTCTCTCTGGCCTCTTCTGCTTCCTCTCCCTCTCTCCTAGTCCTTCCCCCTCCTTCCCCACTCTCCCTCACTCCCTCTTCCTATTTTTCCAGCCCCACCCCTTTTTCTCAGTTCTGAGATCCTCTTCTTTCACAGGTATTTCCCCTAACCCCCACACATGCGGGCATGAATGAACGAACACACACACACACACACACACACACACACACACACACCATACCACACCACACCACAAGACAAAAATCAATTTTCATGCAGCAGCAAGCACCTGGAGTAATAGACTCTTTTATTAAAACTGTTATTCTACAAGACTTGAAATTCCCCAGGGATCGGGCCATGTCAAAGCCGATATAATTAACTAGAGGCTCAGCAACGGATCAATTACCAGACAAGCAAGTGATAGTGAAATCAATGAAAGATCATCGGCCACATTATCAGTGTTGCAACTCATTAGGGCAAAACTGAGAAATGTGCTCAACGCGAGCCCAAGCAAGGTGGCATTACAAAACAAAGGCTAATTTGGAGACCCTGCTGTGAACAATCTGTAACTGAATTAGCCCTTTTCTCCCCTAAACTGCATAGCTCCATAACTAAATGTGACAGACTGAGAGAAGCAGTTTATTAAGACACCAACCCCAAGTTTATTTAGTTCATAAACTCTCTCCTAGAAAATCAATACAGTCTGTACAGGGTTATCAGGTTGACTAGCTAATACATCCAAATCTGCTATGCCCAGCCACAGTCCTCTGACAAAATGCTACCCAGAGTATGCAAACCGGTCTCTCTCAGACTGCAAGGTCTAACCAAACAAGTCTGCAGCAAAACTATTACCTAAATATTCCTGCCGTAGCCACGCCTTAAAAACATCAGGATAGGGCTGGAGAGATGGCTCAGCAGTTAAGAGCACTGAGTGTTCTTTCAAAGGTCCAGAGTTCAAATCCCAGCAACCACATGGTGGCTCACAACCATCCTTAATGAGATCTGATGCCCTCCTCTGGGGAGTCTGAAGACAGATACAGTGTACTTACATATAATAAATAAATAAATCTTTAAAAAAAAAAAAACATCAGGATAGCCTCGTAAGATTCACAAGAAAAATCACAACAATTACACAGTACTGTACCTCCTAGATGGATTTTGTCAAACAAATTGTCAAACAAAATTTTAGTTAATTCCTAAAATCAGTTAAAAAAAAAAGTAAAAGCTTCATTATAACAACAGACACCAGTCCAAAGAGTTAGCTATATATAAACATGCTAAAGTACAAACCTTGAATGTTTATGTTTTGTTTATTATGTTTAAAACCATTTTTAATAAATTTTAGAACATAAAATTCTGACTCCTATAGAAAGTCCCAAAATATGTTATGTGAACTTGCCATCCATTTCCATAGGGAAATGTAGAACCTTGATGCTTTTCTAGCCAGTAAGAGACTTGAATTGTTTTTTAGAGACTCAGGTCCATGACTAACAACAAAACCAAGGCACCAAGACATCTCCTGAGGCTTTCCATTGGCTCAACATTCTGTAGATTACAGAATAACCCTCTGAAATCCTTTGTATCCGAGTTATTTACAACTAGGCCATGGGGATAAACATCGTTTTCACAATTATTGCTTTCTTCCTGATTCAAAGTCGTGTACTTCAGATTAGGGGATCACAAATCTGAAAGGTCACGTGACGCTCCTCACAGTCCCTGAGACTGAGAGTTAGGCTGTGTACAATGAGAGGTCCACCAAGGAGCTCTCAAGGTCCTGAAGAAACTGTAGAACTAGGAGTAACTAACTCTTCTTCATAACACACAGCAGTAACACACACACACACACACACACACACACACACAACTCTGAAATACTTTTACAACAGTAACATAAGACCAGGAGAGTGGACAAGGTAAGCAGCTCTGGAAATAACTAATGATGTTTTAACACTTACAATGTTTTTACTTACTTATTTATTTATTTATTTTAAAAAAACCTGTACTATTAACATGCCATCAGTATACTCAACTGGCTTCAAATTCTAAATCCTAAATGTTAATTTTAAAAAATAGTTTAAATTCAATTTACAGATGCTACAATTACACATTTGTTTTTATCTGGTATTTATCAAACATTTCACCAGTCATGCTTCTAATAATATTTTTTAAAGTTAAGCATATATACTAACCCTGCACTAACTGCACACTTTGGATAGTAATTAAAAGTTGTAATTACAGGAAATTCATACTTTTAAAAACCTTTTTGCACATAACTACACACTGTGCATGTACCCTCAATGAGATCCAATTAGTTACAAAGAATTTGCATTTCAGTTAGTGTAGGATAACAAGACTACAGAGAGGTGCAGTGCAATCCCACCAACAGAGGAAGGCAGTGTGTTCTTTCCTGTTCGCTCTGTAAGCAGTAATTCCCACAAGTGATTGCTTAGAATGTTACTATCTTTTTAATATTTTGTAGTGAGGTGAATTTGGGTCTTTTCTTTTATTTTCTCAAAAATTACACAGTGATGGAAAAGTTAGTCACAGTTACTGATTACTGACAGGCCAAAGAATTCTCTTTTGCATATACTTTTGGAATAAACTAGTTTATTTATTGTGTTGCTTTTTGTTTGTTTGTTTGTTTATGAGAATATAACCCATCATTTCTTTATATATATTACAATTATTTTTTTTTAAAGACAGAGTATCATCATGTAGCCCTGGCTGGCCTGGAACTCACTTTATTGACCAGGTTGATTTCGAGAGATCTGCCTGCCTCTGCCTCTCCAGTGCTAGGATTAAGGGTGTGCTCCACCATACCCAACTTTACTTTTCTTCACTGGATTTAATTTCTTCAAAACACAGGGCTTTCTTAATGTCATTCTGTGACTGGGAACATAGAAGCTATATAAAGGTCGTGGTTCTGTGCTAAGAAACTCAGGCCCTGCACTAAGAAAGCACTTGAAGGCTTTCTTTCTTTCTCTCTCTCTCTCTCTCTCTCCCTCCCTCCCCCCCCTCTCTCTCTCTCTCTTTTTTCAGTTTTTTTTCCTCCCTAGCTAGGGCTACAATGTAAATCCTGAACAAATATAAAATAAATGTATGGCTTGTGCACACAGTTTAAGAAGCATCCGCAGGACTACTGACAGCTTACAGAACCGCACCTGTGGCTCCCTGGGCTCAGTTCTCCCGCTGTTAGCAGACTCTGTAATCTGTAATGACAGTGTACTGGCCTTTGCTCTTCCTTCAGTCACAATTTACTTCCAAAGCTTGGTTAAGTACAGACCTGGGTTAAAGTTCAGTGGTTTTTCATGTGACACACGCTGGTATTCATCTAATGGCTTGTCAAGACAAAACTGTCCCTGTTCTTGCCAAAATAATAAAAATGATGCTTCACATCGCATGACAATCAGCACTTCCTCGTGGTGGGACAGCTCGAGCTTTCTGTAACTCATCTATTTTATAGAAAAAATATTGCTAACTGGCTATCCACTCTCAGTGTACAGAATCAGGTTGCCATCCTCAAATCTCTTTCCTTCTCAGAACTCTAAGGCAGCCTGTAAACTAGTCACTAATGACATGCGACCTTAACATATAAAGGAATGCTGAAGCTCAGGTTCCTAATGCATTAAGGCACATAACTTAATATATGCAAATTATGCAGGAGCAGCAGGCTGGTCTCAGTCACAGAGGTGGGGCAGGCAACTGAGGAAATGTCATTTTTCTTGAGAACGAAGTGTAGGACTTGCTTTGCAACATCTGTTGGTCTGTGTGGAATGCTAACAGATGTGTTAAGTGGGAAAAAAAGGAGAAAGAACTAATGAAGGAAAACTCCTCTGAACAGATATTTCCCTCACTTCCATACTCCTAAGGAAGAAGGTTGACAGCCACCCTTTCCCCTAGTGAAGCCTGCCACCCTTTCCCCTTGTGAAGCCTGACACCCCTACTTTATTGTGCCATTTCTTTTCAGACACAAAGTTAAGGAGGAACAAATTTGGTTCAATATAAAGAATAGGAAAAAGTAAAGCTAATAATAATTTCAATTTTAAATTTTAAATAATAATTTCAATTTTAAATTTTAATTTCCACTTTTTTGTTTGCTTTATAATTGTATAGTTATCTATGTTTATACAATTTGATGAGAGGACAGTAGAATATTTGTTTCCCTTAACACATATAAACCCAAACATAATGAGTACACAGGCACATCTATGTGCACTCTGTGGAGAAAAGAAGAAATGACATTTAAAAGTACTTCTTAAGATCAAGAGCTGCTTGGTTGATAATGTTGTTCATTTGAAATGTAAATAAGTAAAATAACCAAAAAAGATCATAAAATAAAAAATGAGAAATAAAAGATCAAGATCTGAATTATCTTTTCGGTTTTGTTTGGTTGTTACAGGTGTTTTTGTTTGTGCTTTGTATCGTTTTGTTTTTGAGACAGGGTTTTTTCCACATAGCTCTGACTGTCCTGGAACTTACTATGTAGCTCAGCCTGGCCTCAACTCGAACTCACAGAGATCTGCCTGCCTCTATGAATTATCTTCCTTAATGTAAAGATACTCATTGTTACAATTAAGATTCACCTAATAGTTACACCTAAATCTTTGCTTGCCAACTGATTTCCAATTTCTTTCTTTCCATTTCGATCTCTGTAAGAGATGGACAACTGTGTCTCGATTGCCAATGTTCCCAAACAGTAACATCTGGTAATCATGGGTCCTCATGTTTAAATTTTAAGGAACCAGGAAAATTTTTCTTATTTAGCAATTGTTTTTCTTGTTTCAGTTTATTCGGTGACTGAGCTGTAAGTAGCAGACTGACATGTATGTAGCAGTCTTTAATTCAGGTTAAAAGGATGACGCATGGCAGGGGGTACATGGGGGTACATGGTGGTTCAGATTTTAATCCCAGCCCTTGGGAGGCAGAGGCAGGCAGACCTCTGTGAATCCCAGGCCACTTTGATCTCTATAGTGAGTTTCAAAGCAGATAGGAGTGAGATCCTATCCTCAAAAAGATATATGATTCATGCACGCCAACAACTAAATGTAACCAAGTGTCATATGTAAACGATCTAAACTACACAGTCTATTACTCTTTCTATTAAAATCTTTATGGTAAGAATTTAGGTTTAGAGTCCATGAATTAGCTAATTTAAAATTAGCTTAAAGGGTCTTTATGAAAAGGAGAAGAAAAATCTAAATTCATGTTATCATCTTTGATTGGCATCTCAATCCTTCTCCTCCAAGAGTCTGTGTTAGAATTCACTTGTTCCTTCATATTTATAATATTCATATATAACTATATATAAATGCCAGATGGCTTTGACAACCTAGTTGGACATTTCAACATATAGTAGCTTCAGCCAAAACAGCCCAAAGATTCTGAGGAATAAGACCATTGTTCAATTTTTAAGTAAGAGTACCCATACCTTCATTTATAGTCAGCTTTCTGCCAAACCATTATAGACATACTAAATACTCAGATGTGAACTCACAGGAACACCAATCACATCAGTGCACGAGACATATATAACAGCTGCTATGCACTGAGAGAAGAAAATGGTGACCAATACTGACAGAGAAAACCTTATGCAGTAAAAATATCTTTATGTGACCAGAAAAGGAACACAAGCCCCTTAAACAAGGTTCGAGCTACTTCAGAGAGTGACATTAACATTCCCCTTAGGAAAATATTACCTAAACGCTTTACTGAAAAGGAGAAAATGCTCCAATTGGCACTTGTCTAACTTGCCTGAGATGCTGTGTCTGACACCCTAGTCAGGGCTGAGCGCCGGAATGCACTTCCAGGAAATGTTAAAAGGCTATAATCCATGGATGCAAAAGATCAGAAAATGGACAGATGTGGTTAGGTACAGTAGATCAGGTAGCTTACAAAATGCTAAGGAATTGAGAATCCCTTGGAATCAAGATTCACATTTCAAAAAAGCATCTTCAGTCAGTACAAATCTTATGCCTACAAAAGATCAAACATTTTCCTATTTTGTTTTGATCTAAAAAGTAAAAAAGAGACTTTAATTTTTTTGTGTGTACAAGCAGTGACAAAAGCTGTCTTACTATCACAAGCTTCAGTTGATGTCCTGTGAGAAAAATCTTCTGAAAGAATCAGTGGTATCTTTCCTTAAATGACTATGAGGATAAAAATAAAAAGCAAAAGCAAAAGACAAAAATCCAACAGGCTGGGGCATGGAAGTGCACTGGGGAATTACTTTCATATGACCACGAAAGTTGTGGGATTGTAAAGATAATATTAATGCTTTTATTTACTTCCTTCTAAAAACTGTAGCCTGAGATGCTGGCAGCTCTAGTAAAAATGTCACAGTAATAGTTTAAATTACTGTCAAGAAGGAAGATTGAGATTCACTTCTGCACAAGAAAACCCTGTTACAAGGCTCAATACACACAAACACACACAAACACACACATACATACATACATACAAACACATATACAAGTACTCACAAACACACACACATACATACATAAATACACACAAACGCACACATACATGCACAAACACATGCACACATACTAACAAACACATATACAAGAACATACACACATATACATACATGCATACATACACAAACATACACAAGCCCTTACAAACTACTTAGACACAAAAACATGCTTACACACAAAATCATGCATATGCCCACACAAACATACATTTAAGTGAAAAACATTGATGCAAAGAAAATTTGTATGATTTCTGGATTGTTTTTCAAATTAAAAAAACTTAAATAGGAGAGTGGGGGCCTTTGGTGTAGGACCTCGGCTGGACGCAAGCAGGAAGGAAGCTTTTCACACACAACTGCACTGTCTGTCCATCAGCTGATGTCCTGGTTATGATCATCTTAGGGAAACTCATTAGTCTGCACGTGTATGTGTGTGTCTGTGTGTGTGTGTGTCTGTGTGTGTGTTACATATGTGTTACATTTCAATTCTCAAAGATTACTACCCTAACACATCCATTTTAAAAATAGTGACAATTAGAATAAATCTTCCCTAGAACTATGTGTAAAAAATGAAAAGGGGAAAAGGGGGATGAAATAAAAGAAGACACTTTATCACAATCAAAATCATTCGAATTATTGCCACAAAATTCTATTTCATTCAGTATCTTCAGAGGTTAAAAACTGTTGAGAAGCAAGTAAACACATTCATTTCCTAGCGTGCACATGAGTGTGAAAGACAGTAAGAGGGTGGAACAAAGAATAATTATGTGGGAACAAACCTCAATAGGACAGTCAGAGAATGTGAGCATATTTAAGTGACTTAAATAAGAAAGAACAACATACCTCAAGTTGAGATGGATCAACTCCACAGCATGGGACTTTAAAATGTGCTTGCCAGTCCTGGTCACCAAGCCTGCCTTCCGATTTGTAACTGAGGCAATTTGGAGGCGGGGAGGGCACAAAAGGTGCCTGTTGAGAGATTAGAAGAGGAAATTTTATATAGTCTGCAGGCAGTATTTTACAGAAATCCTGGTTGCATCAAGATACTTTATCTTAAAAACTACAGATATAATATACTCCTCTGACCACTCAAACACTTGTAAAAAGAGTTAATTACTAAGGTGTATAGAAACCAACAGTTAAATATATGAACCATAAGAAAACAACAATGAGGAATAACAGAATAGCTCACTGAGGGGTGACAGGACAGGGGAGCCACTCAGGGCTTCTTGAGTGCAAGCCTGTGTGCTGAGAAGCCAAACCAGCATTGCACTTAAGATTCTTTCTTTAAGGAGGAACTGGACAGTCATGTGGGTATCTGACACCGGGGCTGCCAAACACAAGTTCTACCACTGAGCCACACTCCAGTCAATACCCCAACTTACTCCATTTTCTTCTACTAATCATCAAGAAAATCATTATAAAACTTTTTACTCACTGTTGAAGAACTATTTATCAAGCTTCACATACCAAGTACAGGAAGTTGTGGGGACACCAAAATAAGACATGATCCCTGCTCACAGGTTTATAATCTACTACAGAATAAAAGCCATGCGCTAAAACGACCTAACATAAATAGAGATAGTGTTAAGGCAAGCACAGTAGATCCTTATGATTTAGGGAAGGATGCCTTCCCACTGATATGTGAAAGAAGCATCTAAGCAAAGGCTGCCTTTGTTCTAGGCCCTGAGAAACCACCAATATTCCTCTAGAGAAGTGATCTAGTTTCACTAGGGCGCAGGGAGGATGATGGATAAAGCAGTAATAAATGGGAAGATGCGTGGGTAATGGAACTATGGGTAAGAGTCCCACAGTCCACTCAGTTGCTATTCTGTTATCCACAAAGTCATCAACCAACTCTACAAAAAGACAACCTCAACACAGGGCAAATATTAATATTTTTAAAGAAAGTACATCTATGACAACACATTAAAACATAACTAAAAGGAAGCTAAGAGATCAATCAGGGAACTATTATAATAAACAGGTAAAATAAGCAGATAAGACTGATGAAAAAAAAGCAAAACACAAAAGACACCGTGGGAATGAAATTAAAGCCCTAGGAATGACAGACAGGACATGTGTAAGGACATGGGACAGATAGCTCACTGGTTAAGAGCACGCTGCTCTTGTGGAGAGCCCAAGTTAGTTTTCATGTTGGGTGGCTCACATCTGCCTGTAATCTTGTTAATTCCAACTCCAGGGGATCCAATGTCCTCTTCCAGCCTCTGTAGGCACTTGAATGTATGTGCACACACAAGCCCCCCTCCCAAGATGCAGACACATACACACGATTAAACATGTGGATCACAAGAGCCAGTGTGACACTAGGGATCTGGCTGGCAGCACTTTCTAGAGAAAGCAGAATACAGTTTAGCTCAGTCTGAGGAGCAAAGGAATGTGTAATTTGGGGCAGGAACAGTAAAATAACCTTGGGGCTTGAAAAGCTAGCAGGGTTTAAAGAAGTGTCCCTAGGAACAGACAGCTTGTTTTCCACTATGGGAGGTTTAAAAAGAAAAATCTAGAGTGAGTGAAGGGTACCAAGACAGTTAAGAGGATATTGAAGATCTAAGCCAGAGGGAAAATGATATAAAGGGTCCTAGGAGAGAATGTGGTAAGAACACAAATGAAAAGGTTCTCTGAAGAGAGGAAAAAAATCCCTCAGACACAAAGGAATGATATAGAAATTTTTCCCTGGTAAGAAATTCAGGCATTAAGGCCAGGCAGTGATGAATACCCCTTTAACCCCAGCACTCAGGAGGCAGAGGCAAGTAGATCTCTGAATTTGAAGCTAGCCTGGTCTACAGAGTGAGTTCTAGACAGCCATGGCTACCCAGAGAAACCCTGTCTCAACCCAACAAAAACAAAGAAATTCAGGAATTGATGTGTGTGTGTGTGTGTGTGTGTGTAAATAGGACCTACTCAGTCTACTCAGTTGCTTGCATATACATGCTTTGAGGACCAGACACTTGGCATTGAATAACCAATGAGAGGGCATCTTCCATAGGGAAGACAACCTCTCTCAGCATCCCTTAGTTGCCTGTAGTTCTTATCTGAGGTTGGGGTCCCACGGGATTTCCCTCTTCCACTTTTCCCCCCTCATTGTCCTTGTTCAGGCCCTGCCATATTGTAACAATTAAAGAAGATGAGGCCAGAAACTTGAGAAGGAGCAAGGGTGGGCCATGGAAGTTGTTAGAGGAAGGAAAGGGAATGGAGAGAAATGATGTACTTATATTTTACTTAAAACAATAATAAATACACTTAATGTTTTTAAAAAGAAACACAGATATTACAACTCCAGTTAAGAGCACAAACTAGAGAACAACTGGAGAAGAGAAAAGGAACAGTCTACTTAAAAAGGCACAATGAAGGTCAGAATCCATGAGTGGTGATCAGAAGACAGGTCAACTGCAGAGAGGGCTGCCCCTGAAAGTACTTAGGAAGTCTCCTCCCAGTCAAGACAATGTTGGCTTTAAGACAACGCATTGGGCTTAGTAGTTAAGAACATGAACAATTTTTTTTTACATGGGATCCAAGTTTAGTTCCCAGTACCTACATGAGATGGCTCACACCTGCTGTAACTATAGCTCCAGGGGATTTGATAATCAGGTGCATACATACATACATACATACATACATACATACATACGTATGTACATAGGTGCATTCGTTTTTTCTCTCTCTAAGATTTATTTATCTTTTAAAATTTAAAGAATTTTTTTTTAAAGGCAGTGTAGTTAGGAGTTGGAAATACTGACACTGAAATCTGAAATACTGAAAACCAATAAAGGGTTCTGAATGCAGACAGTAATGCCTTGCTCCAGAACATATAGCCCAGGAAAGAAACAGAACTTTGGGAACTATAGTGATCACATACATTCCCACACTGATGAGTTCATGTAAAAGAATTAAAATGCCAAGAATACATTTTAGACCAAATTATTTGATCTTTATTTATTCATAAACCCAATTCTAAATATATACAGAGCATTTTTTTTAAAAAAAAATGGCTGCAAGTTTACTCCTGGCTAAAGAAATTCCCCAAAGCAAATAAAAACTGGAAATATTTTGAACTATATCACATATATGATTTGAATTAAGGAGAGAGGAGATGTCTAAGAATATTGCTTCATTAGCAGACATGAGACAAAGCTGAGGTGGTAAGCCCCCCATCCCTTACTGCTGACTCCTACCTCCAGGCCCATGTGATCCAAAGTCACATCAACTCTCTACCCAATTAGTGAGGATTGCATTAGGAGACCTCTGCACTTTTAGTCCAGAATCCCTCTAGAGACCAGGGAAAAGATGAGTTCCATCACATGGCCAGTATCAACAGCCACTGAACAAATATCTCAGGGACATGGACAAAGACATTTATCTGCTGTGCTGGCAGCCACTACAACCAGCCTTCCTAACAGAGTCCTTTCTGTAAGGACCGCTGTCTAAGTGACCTGTCATATAGCTTTATAAAGTAGCATTAATACTGTGGGTCAAAATGAGATTGATCTTTGAACTTCGTGGTCTCCTGTTGTCAACAGTGCATTATAAAACCAATACTAAATACTTTATAAACAGGTCTCCCTACAGTGTATTAGAGAAACAGTACATATTTCATGCTCCATAGTTAGGTAGCCACATATCCATCAAGCTAATAAATTATTTATTAGATACCCCGAAGTGCAATAAGAGTCAATAAACTAACTTCTGAATACTTATATGCAACTATTTCAATGGAAATTGTAACCTGGATGAGAAAACATTCTCACTAACAATGGCAGATGGAAGACCCTCTCTCAAGTATACCATTAGAAGGGAGCACATACGTTGAGAGAGAGAGAGAGAGAGAGAGAGAGAGAGAGAGAGAGAGAGAGAGAGAGAGAGAGAGAGAGAAGAAATTCCTGTCTAGAAGATAATTTTTGTTACTGAACTTTAAGCGATACCCAACACCATACACATTTCTTCTGTTTGTATATACAGGCCTCTGATTCCCCCATCCTCAGGGAAATAATAATTGGTAGAAACATGTCTATCATACCTCAACTCAGATGACAGCTCCTACTAATGCTTTGCAGTTGTGATTTCAAAGAAACTATGCAATGCCTTGAGAGTGTATACAACAAGGTCTGTGATATACACGCAGTAAGGAATGCAGAAGTTATTAACCAAAGATTTAAAGGAACTTTAATTTATTTTTTCATTTCTTTTTTTCTCCCCTTGTATTTTTGGTTAAAGCTGCCAAGCCCTTAGATACATGTGATGCAGTCCCCAATGCCCAGTCCAACATCACTAGACTAGAATTAATCAGTGGTTAATTCTACCATTTCTGGAAGAGGACCTTCTGTTCTGGAATGTATTCCAGCCCTTCAAAGAAAAAATTCCTTCAGCTGGGAGTTATTTCTCAAACTATCAGAGGCGTGGACCTCTGTGTAGTATTGCGGTGCCATGGTTTCACATGCTGGCCACATTAATAGTGAAGAGCAAGCATCTGTAACCCACAGCTGTGTGTGCTCCAGCCCCAAAGCACCCGCAGGGCCGGTGCCAATGCAAACCACTCTTCCCGTCCCACATCAGAACCACACTGGTTTTCTTCAGGAGCCAGAGACTCGAGATACAGTTCTGAAAATGGGTTTTTTGGTACTTTCCACTCACGTGATGGGTATGGACTGTCAAGAAGAATACTGTCGGGGTCACTGGCTCTTTCCTTCTCCCACCCCACATCAAGTGGATAAGCTAGAAAGGGGAAAGTGAGGGGGGAGTGCAGTGGAGGACAGGCTCAATGAATAGCAGATACATGTATAAAATGTGCATATATGCACAATGAATATATACAGTGAAAATATTTTTTTTTCAGAGAAGGAAAAACAAAAGTTATAGTGTTGAAGTATCCTAAAAAGCCCCTGCGAAACAACCTAAACAGATAAACATACAGGGTTTTTTCCCCCACAGTATTTTTATTTTTCTTCCTAATATCTTATAGTTTTATTCCTATAGGCAAGAGTTGTGAAGGTTGAAACACATTTTATGAGGGTTAGGTGAAAAAAGCAGAAATAAAGGAGGAGCATGAGAGGGATGATTTCACATTACTTTCTCAAAAGACACATCCCTGAGTCCTAGGCATCATGAAAGCGGATAGCAAATCACAGACTGAGACTAACTTCTTTGTATTATTTTCGCTACTACAACCACTACTGCTAAGATGACTCTTCATATTAATGACTTTGGTATGTAGACAAACTATAAAAGATGCAGTCTCTGACCTCAAGTACTTATCGATGTCTGTGGGGATTTACCACTCCTGCTAGATTTACTTTCTTTTTTTTTTTCTTTATTTTTTTTTATTCGATATAATTTATTTACATTTCAAATGATTTCCCTTTTCTAGCCCCCCCCTAGATTTACTTTCCTCTTCATACTCTAGCCCAGAGGAAGTGATCATCACTCAAGACTTGGAGCCTTTCCATGAGTGGGGCTTATAGATGGCAAGGAGAAGGGGTATTTGCCCTTGGACACAGATGGTACTAGATCCAAAGCTCAGTGAGTCTGGTTTGCTTGCAGCAAAGAGAAAGACTAAAATTTCTTTTTAAAAAATGACAATGATCTAACTGAGCTTTATTAAAAAATCATAAAGTATAAAAGTACACAGTACTCAGTATTTTATCCTATCACGCACATGTATGCACTGAACTGGTATCATACAGCTGTCTCCATATGACTCAGCAGCTTCTGCCATACAGCAGCCCATGTGCCATTTATTCACATTGCATGCCCAGCAGTCAACTGTGTATGTGGTTAGAACTCCAGCAAGGAGACGTTTTTTAAACATAGGATTGACTATCTGTAGAAGCTTTTACTTACTGACCAAATCACTTAACCCAAATTTTCTACCTCCAAATGGTAGTAGTAGAAGTAATTCATAGAATCATTGTGAAAACCAAATACTTTGGTTAGTACAAAAGGTTTACCTAGTTTCTAGACATAGATACTCAACAAATATGAATCTCTCTCTCTCTCTCTCTCTCTCTCTCTCTCTCTCTCTCTCTCTCTCTCACACACACACACACACACACATATGCACAGTATGTGTGTGTGTGTGTGTGTGTGTGTGTGTGTATAGATTTCAAACTAGATGGCTTTGGGCATTTTTGTTTGGCCTGTGTTTTAATTAATGGCCAACATATAAAGTTCATATATAAAGGGTGAGTTAGACAGAGACAAAAGGTAAGTGTTGGGAAACTAAAGGTATAGCATAAATATTCCTTTTCAAAAACTCTAAACTGGGGTGGAACAGAAGCTCCTGTCTTTTTAGCAGGCATCCCTCCCCCACCAGTCTCTTCAACCATCACCTGTTTTCCTCATTTTGTTGTTTGCCTGGCTACTTGAGCCTTTCAAGTACTACATATGGAGAGTTCATTCCCACACACAAAGGAAAATGGTATTTAAACAAGGCTGGCCTTGAACTCACTGAGATCCACCTTCCTCTGCCTCCTGAGTGCTGGGATTAAAGGTGTGCACCACCATGCACAGCTCCACATGTTTTCCATTGCATTTTCTTTCAATCAATGGAAATCTTTTCTCTGAAAAATGAAGATGTGAATTCTGAACATGGGGGAAGAGCAGTGCAGAGCCTGGGTGTCTTAGCCTTTGTAATTTGAGGCATCCCGCGGGGAGGTTGGGGGTGACTAATTTAATATGATTGCTTTACAACCAAGGAAACTGAGGCTGAACACAAAATGAGTTGGTAACAGAACCAGGACCATTTTCTAGGCTTGGGTCTACCATATTGCTTTGACAGCAGAGTTTAAAGCAGTGGCCATATATTGAAAACTCATGGTATACCAGAGTTTCTCCTACTGACCTGACAAAACCAAATATTAAACTTTCAAGAAACTTCCCAGGCAAATTGTATTTAAACTGAGAACTTAAAATAGGTAAGATTGGAAGTCATCAACAGTTGGACAGATTCTAGCTCTTTGCATATAGCCCCATGAGCCAGACAATGAACTTTTCCAAGCACAAGCCCTGGTAGATACTCTGACTCGTGGCTAACTCCAGCACTGGGCATTCTATATACGGTACATAGAAAAAACAGTGTTTCCATGCCCTGCTTTTCAGAGATTGCAAAGCCAAGCCATATCCTAAGAGTTAAGGAAGAAAGCAAATATGTCCATTGGCTAAGATCACTCACTCTATAAGGCATAGTGACAAGTTACATAAAGATGGAATTGGTCAAAAATCCAGCAACTAGAATTCTTACCTTAATCATTATAAATAGACATTTATTGCATTCAGTGTTTACCTGCTGTATGCCAGATACTGTGAAAAGGATCAAAATTCCCCTACATACATTCCATTTTTCTTTTCATAAGCCTTATTATAAAAATGCAAATAAATAAAAACACTACATACCAGACCCAAAGCCTATGTAAGGTAATGAACTTATGTTCTGTTAGAACTGCAACTCAAAGTAGAATCTAGGATTTTTCATATTAAATTTTACTCTTTAAGTATTGAATATATTTTATGTATTCATCTAATAAAAAAAAGCCCAAACTCTATGACAACATTTAAATCAGAAAAAACTACTCTGTTCCCTTAACTCATCAATGACCTGAAATCAATCACCACATCATTCCCTTGTGCTTAGCTTTTCTTCATGTTACAGGGTATCCACAAGTACATTTGTCAACATCTACACATACGTTAGTGACTTGATTCTGCATGAGAGAAAAGATGTGATTCATTTGTTTTTGAGGTCATGTGACCTTGTTTAATAATGTAGATTCTAAGTCCTATATATATTCTAATTTCTCTATTATATATATGTATATAATCTATATCAGTGTGTGTGTGTGTGTGTGTGTGTGTATTAGAGTAGATTAGTATCCATCCACTTGACCTGAGCGAGCAGGAACAGGGGTCCTTAATGACAAGGTGTTGAGTGAAAGACCAGGGATAACAAATAAAGAAGATGAGAACAACGATGACAAAGGCTATAGTTAGGACCAGGAGCTCTTCTATAAGCCTATGATGCAGTCCAAGCAAGTTTACTAAGAAGTACAGTATTTGAGATACTATTTGTAGCCAAAGTCTGATCATGTTGACAGAGAGAACAAGAGATACCTCATATGTATGTGTGTGTGTGTGTGTGTGTGTGTATGTGTATGATTCCCATTTGTATCAAATACATTTCATTTTGTTTTTCATAAGCCCCATGAGGTAGGTACTAATGAGGTAGGTACTAATATCAATGTGTCTCCCTTATCAATGAGGAAACTAGCAGGATGAAATCACTTGGCCAAATCTTGTTGAGGTGAAAATTTAAGACTGAGTGGGTCTACTTTCAAAGCATGTACTCACCTCAACTGGCTGTGTTGTTTCATTTTTACCATTTCCTTGAAAATTGTTAAATACTATCTTGATTCCTTAAGAAGTAAAAGTATTTGTCAATTGTTTTTCAATCTGAACACCACTTAACATGAATCTCTTTAGGGCATGGGGAAATTATTTCCCAGAAGAGTTTAAGCCAAAAGAAATCTGGGAATACACCATTTTTAAAATTTCAATAATCTACCAAGTTTATCCTTTTTGTAGTCAGCTTATCATTTTATGTGCAATAATTACATATTGTACAACTAACATGTACATTTTCGTGCTTTTAGAATTTGTTTTAATTTATTATGATATTTCTATGGAATATTATGTAGCTGTTAAAAAGAAAGAGAAAAATGTCTATAAACATAGTGCCAACGCTCTGCTGTATTTAATTTGCGAAATTATTTTGAGGTAGAAAAAAATTGGGCCACAAATACAAATACTGATACTTAAAATTTTCTATAAACAAGTTTTTGAGTTATCCTACATGATCTTTTTAAAATCATCTCCAAGCAAATTTCTTGGATCTCCAAGAAAGTTATCCTACATGATCTTTTTAAAATCATCTCCAAGAAAATTTCTTGGATCTCCAAGAAAATCACAAAAGGTGCAGAAAATCCTCACTGTCTGTGGCATTACTGTCTAAAGTATAAAATAAAAAGAGAGTACAAAGGAGAGAAGAGCCCAATACTGTGGCCTGGACACACAGATGACCAAACAGAGTTACAGGGTTTATAAGTCCAAATAAGCTAAGCAACTTCGTTTCTTCTCTGGAGGAGGCTGGAAACAGTGCCCATGCCTTCAGAATTATACCATTTTAAACAAAGTCCCCTCACTTCCTGACTTCCGGGTTAGTCAGGCAGGCATGTACAAACCCTAAGTGGAAAGAGAAGGTGTAAATACTTGCTCTCTTAAAGTCCCCAAATCAGTGCAAGTGTTGCTAGCTGCAGTATGAATGCAGCAGAAATAATTTGGTCCTGAGAGGACTTGTGACAGCACTCTAAACAGGAAGGCATCATGAGGAAGTACACAGGAGCACTGCACCTTGGACAGACAGATGCAATGAATTAATAAGAGGTGAGATTATATAGGTCAACTGCACAGGCCTTGAGACTGGAGAACCATGCTCTTCAACCAGTCAATGCAAGCTTTGTGGTTTTCTAGGAACAATGGGCAGTGAATATAAGAAGAGAGAGAGAGAGAGAGATCGAAACAGTAAGTATTCGGTTGGCAGGGGTTGGGGTGAGGGTTGTATGTCCACATTCCCACAGAATACAAGGTACAAGAACAAAAGAGCTTGCTGTTTTTCTGTATGCTACAAGTATATAAACACTTGGAAATACAGTATATTTAAACAGAAAAGGGAAAGCCCATAACATGGTAGCACCTGAGGCCCCTCCACCTGCAATTAGATGAAATAAATTAGCAATTTACAAGTACTTCCATTTTAAAAAGATCATGTAGGATAACTCAAAAACTTGTTTACAGAAAATTTTAAGTATCAGTATTTGTATTTGTGGCCCAATTTTTTTCTACCTCAAAATAATTTCGCAAATTAAATACAGCAGAGCATTGGCACTATGTTTATAGACATTTTCTACCTTATAATCCCAACTGGAAGCTCACCCCAAAACAACAGCACCTATGGCTTTGCTATAAACTACAGAGACACTACGCCCAGTGTTTACATCTCTATAGGGGATCACCTGTCCATGCTCTTTAGGAAGGAGCCTCTTTCCAGAACTCACAGTAAACTACTAAACCAGGAGGCCAGTGTATATGCTCTCTCGCACAAGCACTTAAATCTTTGTGATTTTCCACACTCAAGAGCCTTCCTCTCAGGCTCCAAACTCAGTGTGTGTGAATCAGACCTTTGTAACTCTTCTCATATAACTGTTCCATGCCCATTTCAGAGTTTTGTTAACAAACAATTAAACCTCCTACTCGTCTGGGCTTAAAAGCAAATTCAAGTGTTTAACTTCTATAGTCTTACCACATTTGGCAAACTGCCCAGTATTCAAAGGTATTTAAGAAATTTGGATGAAGGAATGAACACTAGATGAGGAGAGGGGCTAAGCCCAGGGTGTGCTTATCCAGGCTGCTCCCTCAACAGCACTGGAAGCCTTTGCTGACTGAGCACTTTGCCTTGTTTTCTTTGTTCCCTCAGCTCCTCAGCCTGTCAGAGCATTCATCATTAGCCAGTAAAGACTCACTTGTAAGATGAGGCGTCTTCATTACTGAATTTTGTCGTTTCTTTTAAAGTTTCTAGTTAGAATCATATTTTAAAGGTTTTCAGATCAAAACAAAAGGAAAATAAAATAAAGAACTGACAAAGTCCAAGCCAAGGCCAGATTCATGAAGACGTGCTTCTAAATGTCCTTTCCTAAATATTTAACCAACTGTAGGTAAACTGCCTAGGGTACCATGAACACTTGATGCTGGCTGAGACAATGTAAAAGAAAGTCCTCCATCTTCCTCCATGATCTCTTCAACATGACATTCTAAATGCTTTTAAGGAAAGCAAGTGCTACCTCTAAGAAACCACAAATTAAAACCTTCAAGAAGAGCCTCTCTTCTGGCTGGGGATATATCTCAGGAGAAAGTGCTTGCTCAGAATACATACATACAAACATACATACATACATACATACCCTCTCTATATGCCCAAAGAAATGCAGCCTCTGTTCCCTCTCATAACACTTCTTTATCCCTTATACTATGGATTCATCAATTACTCTTAGTCACAACTCATAAAAAGATGTAAATGTTTTTCTGGTATATAAGCTCCTTCATGGTATATTTTCCTAAGCAAATTGTTTTGTACATATTTTCAATTATTATTAAAAATGTTTGCCAGTGTGGGTGGATATGGATTGTACCTCGAACATGCATGATCAGCCCTCTACCACTAAGCTGTCTAACGTTATTCTCCTTTTAATATGATAGTGTAAAGATTCTACTTAACATACAGAATTCCCATCTGAAGGCAAAAATCAACTGCCGTGCAATGTTTTTAAGAACACTTTTAAAAATTATGCCTTAAAAAAGAAATGAATATGACAAGGACATATGCTCCACTATGTTCATAGCAGTCTTATTTATTATAGCCAGAAGCTGAAAAAAACCCAGATGTCCTTCAACAGGGGAATGGATACAGAAAATGTGGTACATTCACACAATGGAGTACTGCTCAGCTATTAAAAACAATGACTTCATGAAATTCTTAGGCAAATGGATGAAACTAGAAAATATCATCTTGAGTGAAGTAACCCAATCACAAAAGAACACACATGGTATGCACTCACTGATATGTGGATATTAACCCAAAAGCTTGGAACACCCAGGAAACAATTCACAGACCACATGAAGCTCAAGAAGAAGGAAGACCAAAGTGTGGGTTCTTTGATCCTTTTTAGAAGGGGGAACAAAATACTCAGAAAATACTGAGAAAAGGTATGGAGCAAAGACTGAAGGAAAGGTCATCCAGAAACTGCCCCACCTGGGGATTCATCCCATATACAGTCACTATTGTGGATGCCAAGAAGTATATGCTGACAGGAGCCTGATATAGTTTTCTCTTGAGAGGCTCTGTCAGAGCCTGAGAAATAGAGGTGGATGCTTGCAGGCAACCATTGGTCTGAGCACAGAGTCCCCAATGGAGGAGCTAGAGAAAGGACTGAAGCAGTTGAAGAGGTTTGCAACTCCATAGAAAGAACAACAATATCAACCAACCAGAGCTCCCAGGGTCTAAACCACCAACCAAGGAGTACACATGGAGGGACCCAAGGCTCCAGTCACATATGTAGCAGAGGATGGCCTTTGTGAGGCATCAATGGAAGAAGAGGCCTTGGTTCTATGAAGGCTTGATGCCCCAGTGTAGGGGAATTTGAGGGCAGGGAGGCAGAAGTGTGTGTGTGTGTGTGTGTGTGTGTGTGTGTGTGTGTGTGTGTGTTTGTGTGTGTATGTGTGTGTGTGTGTGTGGCATACGCTCAAACAATCAGGAGCGGGTGGGATTTTCTGGATTTTCTAGCTGGGGGGAGGGAATTGGGAACATTGAAATGTAAATAAATAAAATATCCAATAAAAATTATATGAAAACAAACAAACAAAAAAGAAACGAATTTAGAAGTCATTGTTCCCCTGCTATTTGTAGTCCAAATGAAGCTGTGTGACAAAGGGTTACCTTCAGGTGGGAAGCTGTTTGGGATGCCTTTGTTTCTTTCTTGAATTCATTCTGATTTACTAGTGCCGAGCATGATAAAGAAATATACACCATTAGAAAAAAATTTGAGTCTGGAATACTTTTAATGTTTTCACTTCCCTCTTGAACCAAAACCTCCATCTTTAAGTATAATTAATTGGTGACTGAAACTTTAAGGAACATTAAGAGAGTTATTACCATATCAAAACATTTGAACAATGCCATCAATGTGTTTTCGGGCCAGCCAATTAATCAAAAGAGGTTTCGTGAGGTTGTACATAAAACTTAGTGTTTTAATCTTAGAACTAACATTCTCATGCACTCCTGGAAAGCAAGTATTTAGATTGCATTTAGATTCTGATTCTGTTCTGACAACAACAAAAGACATGGTGTCAAGTAAACGCAGCCTTAAAAAGAAAAAAATAAAACACAACTTGGCGTTTGTATATAACAAAGTAACAGAAAAAGTGTGAGTTGCCCAATGAACCAAAACACAATGCAGCCTTCATGGCTACAGCCAGTGAGCTCTGAGCAAAGGAAGGGGATTCCACAACCTCCTAAATATGCTCTCAGTTAGATCCTGGATGAGCACTTTAGTAGTGATTAAAACTTATGATACTGCAGAGAGCCTTATGTCAAGATGTTTCCACGTTCCTTAATGTCGTGTGAACATCCCAGATCAAATACAACATGACACTAATAGTCTGAAAATAAAGAGGATAAACCAGAAACTATTTTAACAGACTTAACAGGGTCCTCTTTGCAGTGGTTGTGGGAAAGACATGGCAGAGGCTGAACATTAACAACGGTTGTTAAGTTAGCATGAAACTACCCACTTCAAAAAGATTTTAAAGTATATTTTTTTAAATCCTGAAATGCATGTCCTGGTAAATTTCGATATAAATTTGATTTACAAATTCCACCGAAAATGTGACACAGCTGGCAGAATAAATAACTACAATAAATCATTATTAAATAACTGTTAAATCTTTGTAATGACATAATGCCTAACTTAAAAAAAAGTATGCAGCAATGAACCTTCAGTAGAAGAAAAGTACTCTTCACACAGGAAAGCAAATTACAAAACTTACCATGCTCATATCGCAATATGATTCAATGACTAAACAGGGAAATACAATTCACATAAATTGTACTGAAGCCTACAGCAGAGCTGAGCTTACTATCCTATCAAAACAGTGTATGGTAAGGGGTAACACGCTCCGGCGGCTCCCACTGACGATCACACTCACAGCAGCTAAGTCTTACAGGTACAGCTGCATCCAATATTTTGTTAGACAATAAAAACATATTCCAGGTATCAATCAACAAGCGCAGTTTGTCCTTTCTCCCGAAGTTTCATAAATATTCTGTAGCAATAATTTATCAGCCTGCCACACTCTGTTCCCTCCATACACAGTTCCACCCTACTTCAAAATAAACTTTTTCAAAAGATGTAGAGTTACATTCTTTTTGATGCAGAGCAGATGGGTAGCTACAGTAGTAACCCATTACTTTAGATACCGCTTCAAGTAAATCACTCCAAACATCTCTGCATTATTGAGCTCTCTGAAGCTTTTCTTTGTCAATGTTCAGAGGCTTGGTACCCTGTGGCAACCAACACGGTTCATGGCTCTAGCCAGCAAGATGAACTCCAGCAGATGACAGGCCTCAGAGTTCCCGCTCACAACCTATTATTGCGGCCTCTGCCTCTCAGGAAGGGTAAATTATTAACCAACACTTTCATGGGAGAACTGTCTAAGACAAACCCATTAAAACTGTGAGCCCACCAAATATTTCAAACCATCAGATGGTAAAGTCTCTGTCCAGGTCACCATTGCTTTCTCTTGATTGTATTTATACTTCAGTTCCCCAACACTAGTCTTCATAAAATGGAAAGAGATTCCTGAAGGCTACCTCTTCCTACTTTTCTATTTGTCAGACCCGGTCAGCAAAAGCATTTCTTCATAGGAAGCCAACCCCTGCTTCTTTGAATCCTTTTAGATTTACCAGAACAGGAGGCTGATTTAAGCAGGTGGCTCCAGGACAAAAGATACACAAACTGATCTATGTAATACAGTATATGGCAGACAGTCCTAATTTTAAACTAGATCAAAAACATTTTGCAAATGAGAATTTTTCCCACCTATATGTCCTTTTTCAATTTGTTGCAGTAACTAAGATAGTCATGAAGTGAGTCTACTCTAGACACACACCTGGAGCTCCAACTCGGTATTTCTTCCCAATAAGACACTTCCCTCTTCACTGTCACTTCCGAGCCACACAAAATCATTCTCTGTGCATCCCCCACTCTCCTGGGAGAGAAAAGCATCTGTGCTATGGTTTCAAATCCAACACATTCCAGATCAAATAAATAAGTCAGTAAACGGATACCTAACTGTGCAGGGGGGGATAAACATCTACAAGTTATGTGTGGAAACAAATGAAAATATTTCCAAATAAGCAAAAGTTCAAAGGAGGGCAGCAAGACAGAAGGAACGAGAGGATTTCAGGTCTCAAGGGAGGCGCAGGAGCAGGAGAACAGTCAGCACACCCAAGAGGCTCAGAGAAGGTACAACTCTGTGAGTAGCACAGGCCAAGGGGAGGAACCCCTAAGCACACACACCACTGTGGAAGGCACAGATCTGGATTACAAGTGTTGGCAACCTAAACGTTCTACCACAGTGTTCAGGAAAAGCACTAAAAGATAAAAATAATAGCCACTGCTAGGACTATGACTCCTGGATCAACCACTTAAGAATGATTTACTTGTGTTAAATCTATGATTACACAGCAGAAGAAGAAATGACCTCCTTTCTCCCCTCACTTTCTGTGTTCCTACATACCAGCCTATCCAGTTACCAACGTCCAGTTGAGGACCACAAAGTCCTATCATCAGCCTACATAGGAATGGCCCCCAAAGACTCTGTGTTTAAATGATTGGGCCATAGGGAGTTATTGGCACTATTACGGGGTGTGGCTTTATTCAGAGTAGGTGTGGCCTTGTTGAAGGAAGTGTGTTACTGTGTAGCAGGCTTTGAGGTCTCCTGTGCTCTAGCTATGTCGGGCATGACACACAGTCTCCTGCTGCCTGCCTTGGGATCAAAATGTAGACCTCTCAGCTCCTTCTCCAGCACCATTCCTGCCTGGCCTGCAATCTGCTGTGTTAGCTACCATGACCATAATGGACTAAACCTCTGAAATTGTAAGCCAGCCTCAATTAAATATTTTCTGTTAGAAAAGTTGTCATGGCATCTCTTCATAGCATTAAAACCCTAACGAGACAATCGATTTTTACACAACAGATGAATTTTCTAGTGTAAATCAATCTCCAAGGTTCTGTGCAACAGCAACTTCAAACCTGACTTCTCAACTCTGCCCACCTCAGCAAGTGATGTCATCCACCACTCTGAACTCGGAAATGACTTTTTCCTTTTATACACACCACTCTCTCCTTCCTCAACTTTGTAAAACAAGTGTTTCCTTGGAGACATAGTGTATCTGAGTCTTTCCTCTAACCTTTGGAACAGAGGTAAATCTCTATAAGGATTGAACCCAGTCTCTAGATTTACAGTATAGTGATAACACCAGTATAGAGATGGTAAGATTTGTTACTTAGCAAATCAACTCAACATATGTATAAATGATTGTCTTGGATCCAAATATCCTCATGGAGATTTAAGAGAGACTATCCCAAAGGGGAAACACTTTATCAATTTTAATTTTATTATTTTCACCTACTTTTCCCTAACTTTTCAGCTGTTTTGAGCTATCTTACAAGTGCATACCTTTCAATACCTACTCAGTGATCTGTGTCCTTCTTGATGAGAATGTGTTTGTTGTTTTTGTAGCTGGCAGAATGATTGCATTTCCCAGAAGCCTTGTTGTTCTTCTAATACTTTTCTTATGCAATCAATCTCTAGAGCCTTCCAGTACCTCTACCTTCACTTACTCTCTAGTCCACTAGCTACATCCCAACACACATGCACTTTCACAGTTAAAATAACCCCCTGCCTCAGCTTTATGGATTTGCATTTTCTCCTTTTGAACTGATTTTTGAATTAAAGCTGAGGCTCCCAAATCCTCTAAAAGGAACATGATTTTCAACCTCTGCCAACCTTCCCAGTTTTGATCACCTGACTCCTCTCCCAGTGACCAGTGTTTCTACCAGTCATCTCACATAGATCTCATAGAATATCTATGAAGGTGTTCTGAATTCATTCCATTCGAGTACCAAAATGAGCTGTTATCAGTCTCAATGTAAGCAAGTCTTATAAATTATCACCTATTTAGTGTTATACCAAAATAGCTTATATCTTTAAAATATTTAAATTTTGATATTTGATAAATATTTAACAAATTAAAAACACAGTTAAACCCTGTCCTCTTTCTTGTTCTTTTCCTAGGTTCTTTGTTGTATTTGTCACTAAATACAACAGTGGTAAAGCTCTTTGGACCTATATCCCCAGTATTAGCGGAAAGAGACTAAATAAATACTTCTGAGTTTATCCTTCAATAGCTGGGCAGAACAGGGACAGAAACTGCTTAAAGCTCATTTTATCTTTATGTACTTACCTATTAGATATTTATTCTAATCTTAGATCTCTTGCCATAGTAGAGTATCTTGAATCCTGTCATTTTGCAGGCTTCCTGCATTAGGTTTGATTACTAAACAGGAAGCCATTTTCAGAAGGATTCCAATGCCTTACCACCCCTGCTTTCTGAAGAGCACTATGTGAAAACAGATAAACTCAGGCCCTGCAGTTTGAGTCCAGTAAGTCCTTATACAATTTCTTGATAATTGTTGAGCATGACATAATTAGAAATGCCCTCATGTGTCAAAAGGGTGGAGATGGTGCTTCTGTGTGACAAAACCAGTTATGTTTGGTTATGTCTTCAAACTCATTTGTCAAAACTACATTCGTGGACAATGTCAATGCAACTGTCAATGAAATCCTGCTCTTTTTAGCAATCATCAAATGTTGGTTATATATTTGACACCATGACACTATTAAAATGATTTTTCTTTGTCTTGATACTAGGGATAAACACAGACCTCAAATATGCTAGGCAATCACGTTATCACTGTGATATATCCCTGGCCCAGCAACCTCTGATTAAAAGATAAAACCTATCTATGAAGATGTTCTTAATTCATTCAGTTCATTGGAGTACCAAAATGGGCTGTTACCAGTCTTCATGTAAGGAAGTCTTATAAATTACCACACATTTTTTACTATACCAAATAACTTTTATTCCTTTATCGTATTTAAACATAATAAATATTTAACACATTTAAAACACAGTAAGGTACATGGTCACCATAACAAGTTAACAAAATTCCAATGTCTTTAAACAAGAGAAACTTACATTCTGTTGGGCAGGTCTCACTGAGCCAAACTCAAAGTGTAGCATCTTCAAGAGGTGCTAATAGACAATCTGCTTCCCAGTCCTTTCCAGGTTCAATAGGCTGTCTGGATTACTTGGCTTGTGCCCCCTTGTTCTATCTTCACAGGCAGTATGCTATATCTGACCATTCTTACTTCCAGTATTATAGCTTTCTCCCTCACCATAGCTAGAAAAACTTCATAACTCTTAACTACCCATGCAATTAAATTAGGTCTACATAGATTACCCCGGAGTACCTCCCTCATCTCATAGTCCTTAACCTTAATCACATCTCTAACATCCCTAAGGTTAAGATTTGCAGGCTCTTTTATTGTCAATGTATGTGGTGTGCATGTCTATATGAAAGTGTTCGTGTGTGTCTGTTGGTATGAAAGGTTGATGTTGGATGCTTGGCCACCTATTTCTGCAGGGTCTCTCAACTGAACCCAGAGCTCACTAGTTCACTTAGTCTAGATTATGATCTTATTCTAGGCATCACTTGTCTCTGCTTCCCAAGCACCAAAATGACATGTGGACTGTTATCACGTAGTCCTGACATTTATCTAGGTACAGGGAATTTACACTCATGACCTCATGCTTGAATACCAAGTACTTTTACTGCACACAGCAGCATGTGCTGGGTGCAATTTGCAGGTTCTTAATATTTGCACACAATGAGGGGCTATTGTACTGTTGACCAGACAATCTACATAAAATTTTCAAGTCAACATCCTCACAGTGAGAATTTACAGTATTCCTAACTATTATGGGGTGGTGTATCCACCTTGTCACAACAATTAAAAGCTTCAAATAATCAATTAATTTTATTTATAGTCACACATATATACACTTAAAAAATACCTAAAAATATATTTATCTTTCACTTGGATGGGCAAAATATTCTGTGATCAGTTTGTTTGTGTTCCACACAGTGATTCCTGAGCAGATTTGTTTTCATTTTAGTCATAAATTCTAGGAAACTAATTCATCTAAACTTTGTTATCATACCTAACTGCATAGTAACAATTTTCAGATTACACCAGAAAGCAGCGTAGAGAAACAGTGTGCCAATTACACATTACTACTCCAACAATAGGCTATAGCTTCACACTTCAACATTATGAAGTATGATTTCAGCACTGGAATTTAGACGTTACACAAATTGAACTTAATATTTTTGCTTTGTTATAAAAAGGTTTTTTTTTGTTTTTTGTTTGTTTGTTTGTTTTTGATTTTTTACCACAAAGAAGGCTTTACCTAAAGCCTGTTTAATCAGGGACACAAACTTACTAAGTCAATGGCATCTGAAAGGACTTTAATAGAAAGGTATTTTATTAAGGCTCATAGGACAAAAACCAATCAACCAACGAACCAACCAACCAAACAAGCCCTACAAAGTTGATTTTCTTTAATTTGTTTTTACCAAGACATTTTACCCTCCAGTTGGAATGTAAGTTTCCTCACTAGCATCAGTGTGAATGAATGTTAATATTACCCACACAACACAGTGTCAACATGCATCCTCAAGATGCGTTTTCTACCAGGCCATTTATTTACAATCCAGTCTTATTGTTTGCATATTTTAAATCTGTGTAGGCATGCCACTGTAACACTGAAGGCTACAAGTAACATAAATTTAAAATACTTCAGTTTTTAGAATCAGAAACTCATGAGTTAGGAATATTAAATTTAATTTGTAATATGAATGTATTATTTTTTACTCGATATATTTTTTAATTTACATTTCAAATGATTTCCCCTTTTCTGGCTCCCCACTCCCTGAAAGTCCCATAAGCCCTCTTCCATCCCCCTGTTCTTCCATCCACCCCTTCCCACTTCCCTGTTCTGGTTTTGCCCTATACTGCTACACTGAGTCTGAGTCTTTCCAGAACCAGGCCACTCCTCTGTTCTTCTTGTACATCATTTGATGTGTGGATTATGCTTTGCGTATTCCAATTTTCTAGGCTAATATCCACTTATTAGTGAGTGCATACTATGATTAATCTTTTGAGACTGGGTTACCTCACTTAGTATGATGTTCTCCAGCTCCATCCATTTGTCTAAGAATTTCATGAAGGACTCCATTGTATATATATACTACATTTTTTGCATCCATTCTTCCGTTGAGGGATACCTGGGTTCTTTCCAGGTTCTGGATATTATAAATAGGTCTGCTATGAACATAGTGGACCACGTATCCTTATTACCTGCTGGGGAAGCCTCTGGGTATATGCCCAGGAGTGGTATAGCAGGATCTTCTGGAAGTGACCTGCCCAGTTTTCTGAGGAACTGCCAGATTGACTTCCAGAGTGGTTGTACCAATTTGCAACCCCACCAGCAGAGGAAGAGTGTTCCTCTTTCTCCACATCCTTGCCAATACCTGCTGTCTCCTGAATTTTTAATCTTAGCCATTCTGACTGGTGTAAGGTGAAATCTCAGGGTTGTTTTGATTTGCATTTCCCTAATGACTAATGAAGTTGAGCATCTTTTAAGATGCTTCTCAGCCATCCGAAGTTCTTTGGGTGAAAATTCTTTGTTTAGCTCTGTACCCCATTTTTAATAGGGTTATTTGGCTTTCTGTGGTCTAACTTCTTGAGTTCTTTGTATAAATTGGATATTAGCCCTCTATCTGATGTATAGTTGGTGAAGATCTTTTCCCAATTTGTTGGTTGCCTATTTGTACTTTTGATGGTGTCCTTTGCCTTACAGAAACTTTGTGATTTTATGAGGTCCCATTTGTCAATTTTTGATCTTAGAGCATACACTATTGGTGTTCTGTTCAGGAACTTTCCCCCTGTACCAATGTCCTCAAGGGTCTTCCCCAGTTTCTTTTCTATTAGCTTCAGTGTTCAAATCATCACACATGAGTGTGATGTATATACATATATGTATACACACACACACACACACACACACACACACATATATATATATATATATATATATATATATATATATATATATATATATATATATAATTCTTTAGATGTAGAGGCAGCAAAGGCAGTTTGAAACTTAAGAGATTATTCTTTATTCTGAAAATGTTTTATCCATAATATCCATATTCCACTTACTTTTATAATTTCATGTAACTATATTATTCCAGCAAAATGCATTATTAAGTATGTAATGAGATCTAATTTTTTCCATACAAACAAATTAATTCTATAGAATTCGGCTAGCCTGTAAGTTTTCTTTTATTTAAGTTGGGAGTTTAAAAAACAAACAAATAAATCTACCAAAATTTAAAAGCAGCATATCTGTCAAAACTTTGGGATTCTAATTATTCAATAACTAGTATAAAACCCAAATGATAAATGATAGGCTAGTGTGACTTTACTAGTCCTTATCTATTTCAGGCTTGTAAATTCTTTAGTGTTTGTAATCAAATATAGATGGTTTCTGACATCCATATGACATCCATGTTTTACTGGACAAAAAGCATTTCAAAGAGAGAGAGACTGGAGGGGAGGGGAGAGAAAGGGAGGGGAGAGGAGAGGAAGGGAGGTGAGGAGAGGAGAGCCAGGTGTGCCTTTATTCCAGTAGAGGCAGGTATAACTCTGTGAGTTTGAGGCCAGCCTAGTCTACATAGTGAATTCCTGCACATTCAGGGCTATGTAGAGTCCCAGTTCAGACTATGATGCTCAGTTATCTTAATTAAAAGATTATTAACTATTAGGACTATTGCATTAACTATAAAGACTCTTATTTGAGAAGTTAGTGCTTTGTAGCTGGCAAATGGTATAAGCCACCAAATCAAAAGTGTTTGAGGTGGATCAGTTTAGAAATGGAGTAAACATTATTTCAGTAGTCAGAGTATCAACGAGTAAGAAGGCAGACAAAGCACTGGCAGAGCCACATTCTTCAGTTTCAGAGAGCAGAGATAAAGGAAGGACAGGTTAGCTTCTTTCAGAACAGTGACATCTGTGAGATCAAAAGAACCAGGACACGAACAGTCTGTTCTGGGTAGACCTCCATCTTCCACTTTTTCATAGACATCAAGTTGGTGCCACCCAAGGCCATATGGAAATCTATCGCCTTCTGGGACAGTATATGAGGTGTGAGGAAGGAAATATTCAAGACAAAATGCCAGAAGGGGCTGATCTACAATCAGCTTGTACAAAATGCCTTTGAACACTTTCCAAAGACAGAGATATTTACCCATCAACTCCAAATATTTTGCTCTTTGCTAGAAAAACAGTACTTTAAAAAAAGGGGGGGCAGGGTGGGAGGCAGGTGGGAGGGTGGTAGGTGATTGCTCGAAAGCACTTTAGAACACATGATCATTCATTTCATGGACAGGAGACGAACAATGGAGCAAGACCTTCAAACTGATTCCATTTTAGGAAGCCCGAAGCTCTCAGGGATCCTAAGAAAGTTACCTTGGTCTCCTTGCTTTCTACATTCATTTTTGTGTTTTTGCCTTTGTTACAATTTTTGCATTCTCCAAATTAATGGAGGTAAGGGGAAACAGCCTAAGCACAAGAGAAAAGAGGGAAAAACCTGACCTCTGAAGCTAACGCATCACATGGAGATAAGGTGGTGAAAACACATTTGCTAGATCAGTAACTGCACACCATGTTCCACAGATGTGCTCATCTGCTGAGGTAAGGATGGCACTAAGTCATCTTTTTACCTAGCTGCCTCCCCTCTTCACTGTTCATCACACTGCTGACATCTAGACTATGAACTGCTCTACAGGCTTCTGATTTCTTTCTCATATTCAGATGATTTTGCTCTCAATCTCTGCTTTCACCTAACTAAGCTTTGCTTGCAATAAGCAAAGTCAGTGTCTTGCTCAGAAGCAGAGTTTGCTGCTGCTTAATGAGAAAACTAAAAATCCCATGCAGGCCATTTTGTGATTTATCTTTTACACTGCAGGTTTTCTTGGCCTTTCCCCACTAGGGAACCTCCAGATCCATGTGTGACTTCTGTAGCTGGAACACAAATGTGCATTTAATAATTATTGTTTTCAAAATCCACAGGGATTAGAATGAAATTATAGCACAATATAGGCCTCACAAGTAGTGTAGACTATATTTCATAGCTTGTGCCTTTGATTAAACTGCACAAGGAATCCATGTTTCTTGAATAATTTCTTTAGTTTTTTTTCATTTTTATTTAAGTTCCAAGTAAGGTTAGCCCAGAAGCCCTGAATACCCAAGGCACAAATCACATAACAAATGACTCCCATGATGAAGTATGGAGAGGGTCCTGATCCTGGAAAGGATTGATCTAGCATTGGAGGGGAATATAAGAACAGAGAAAAAGGAGGGAGGTGATTGGAGAATGGATGGAGAGAAGAAGATTTATGGGACATATGGGGAGGGAGGATCCGGGAAAGGGGAAATCATTTGGAATGTAAACAAAGAATGTAGAAAATAAAAATATTTAAAAGAGAGAGAGAGAGAGAGAGAGAGAGAGAGAGAGAGAGAGAGAGAGAGAGAGAGAGAGAGAGAGAGAGAATCTCTTATAAGCATCACCTGACAATAAAAAAGCCTATGGCCAATGAGCTGAGGTAGGAAATTGGAGGTGGGGCACAGGCAGGAGAAGAGAGGATTCTGGGAAATACTGAGACAATTCGAGATTCGAGAGACACACTGGGAGAGATGCTGAAGGAAGACAGTAAGGAAGAAGCAGTCAGGGACAGAAGGAGTGGTAACTAACCAGCAGGTAGATGTTCAGGATAAAGGGAGATTCGCCAGGGAACACTGTGGAGGCCCAAAGCATGAGATCTGAGCAGAGCTTGAGGAGATGTACATAAGCCAGCAGGTGGCTGAACTCAGGATAGAATAAAGAAGGTTAGCACCAGGCTTGGACACATGAGGCTGAGGACCGGTAAGTAACTATGTGGCAGAGAGAATAGTTTGATTGGGTTACATAAGGTATGAGTTAGTAAGGAAATGAACTAAAGCTTACAGCCTAGGAATCTATTAATAAATGATTAGTTTCAAAGTCATCATTGTGGGAGCAGGGGTTGGGAGGAAAAATTGAATTTTTTTTATCATTTCTGTATTATTTTTAAATTTCAAAATTGTTGGAGGAGCTGACAAGATGGTTCAGCTGGTAAATTAGGCACTTGTCACCAAGTCTGATAACTTGAATTTAATCCTGGCAGGGATTAAAGTAATCTAAAATTTTCTAAAACCCTCCCCCCAAAAGAATAGATTGCATTGGATTTGAGGTATGCAGTCTCAGAAATGATTGTTTTTTATACCCTTGTGGCTCTGGGCCAATCTCTATCACCCCTAACCATTAAGAATCCCCTTTTTTCTAGCTAGTAGTTTAGCCTGCTTAGGGCTAAGAAGCAAACAAGAGGGCCTCCTCTCCACCTGTGCCTGGCCAATCCCCACTCCTGGGCTGAATGCTCTCTCAAGGCCAGTGAAACAAAAAATTGGGGCGCGGAGTGGAGGGAGTAACTTTAGAGAATTCTCAGAGAGTTCAGACCTAGAGTGGCTCTGGCAGCTTTGCACCACCTTAGACCATTCTCTGATCTTCCCCTGACTCACAGGATAATGACTGAGAAACCAAGTGGACTCAGAACAGGGGCTTGACACCTATTATTGACTTCAGCTACCTCAGTTCCTGAAGGATCGCCCTGGGACAACTTTGCCTTGGGTGCTGATCACAGGGTCCAGGGACTTTGACCTCAGCCAAAAAGTGAAAGGGAGCTAAGAACAACCCTGGGAGGCCTGGGAACTTTCCTACCTCAGTCAGGAAGGGCAGGAAGGAGAGCCTGGTGCACATGCTGAAGCCTGCAAGGACCGGTCCTCCCCAGTCTTTGTGCCCTGCTGCTTTCCAGCCTGGCAGTGGGGTTGCCAATGTCAATGTGACCTTAGCCAGGTAGCTCTTAGGGCCTCTCTCTCCTCAGATTTACCCTTGGTCTGTGTCATCTCTGGAGGTCCCAGCTCAGTTGTAGCTACTCTGGACTCTTCTGCTCATATTGAGATTAGTGTTCATTCCTTGTTAAGATGATATTTTTTCTTTTTTCTCTGGGTTGGGGGTTGTTTGTGTTTATGTGTGAGGAACTGTTGACTGGCTGTGCACAGGAATGGAACACTGGTGCCCATAGACTGCAGCCTGCTCCATCTTCCCTAGCTGTGCCTGAGGCAGCTTGCTGGGGATTCTGGCTTCTGAGAGAACAGGTGTTTCCCCCACCCCCTCGCTCTACACTTGTTCCTGTTCTTTGACATAATTTTAGTGAAGCTGAAAGCACAGTTCAGTAATAGAGTCCTACCTAGTTGTGTAGGTGTCTGCAGAGTTAGGACTTGTTTATTCTTGGCAGGAAAGCTACTCCTGTGGACTGGGAAAAGAATACAATGAAACATTCTTCTGGTAGTCTCTCAAGGCCTGCTTAAGCACTGCAAAAGCATCCTAGAAAAACTACTGAGAGTGTTTAAGTAAAAAATGGACCTAAAACATAATGAAATTTGCCTTACTTTTACCAGAGTTTGGAGTCAAAGCACAAAATAAAACTTAGGGAGAATCCACTTGAGTGCTGGAAGCTCTGTAGCAGCATTGGAGAGAGGGACCAGAGAAGGTGGGGTGGCTTGGGGTTCAGGTACAGGTGTGAGGCCACATGGTTTCCCCATTGCTCACCCCCCATTTCTCACCCCAGTAAAGTTCTGCTCTCCTCCCACAGACTTACAAAGAGCAGCACTCCCACTTGTCCTGGAGCTTTTCAGGATGAGGAGCATGCCCACATCTGGTGCTTCAGGATGCCACCACCAGCTATGAGCTTCACAGGAGTCCTTGCCTGCATCCTAACTTCCTGTGTAGTGGTTGTGGCCAGAGCTGCCACCAAACCTCCTAACACAGAACTTGGATTGTGAGTAGGATGGTAAGTGAGGGCTGACTCAAGGAACCTGCCAGTGGGTTTGGGTGTGGGGGGCGGGAGGGGGCGATGGTGGCAGCCAACAGAACTTTGGGAACAGCAAATCCCATGGGTGAGGATGTGTATTAGGCTGACCAGCACCACTGATTTCCCCCTCTAATCCACAGACGGCTATGTGGCAGTTTATGAGGTGTCAGGAGCCTCAGAGCCACTACTCAAGTGGTTCTCTGTGACAGTAGTCCCCGGGGCTCCTCAGCTGAAGGTTTCTACAACTCTTTTGATCATTCAATTCCTAGATGAGAGACCTAAAATTTTCATATTAATAAAAAGGCTTAGTGAGCACTAGAGCTGGGCAGATATCTACCCTCTCTGCTGTTATGTTGACCTCCCTGCCAATAATCCCACAGTATGATTTGTCATATTCATCTAGGCTGCTCTTACTCCAACTGGCCAGCCCTCATGGCCATGTTTTCAAGATTTCTATCCCATGATCTCTTCTCTTCTCTCTACCTTCTTCTCTTTCCCCTTGTAGTATTGCCTCAGACCACAAAGATAATAGTATTGTTGTTCTTGCCTGAAGACAGACTCACTTACATTGTGAATGAATATACCATCCTATACTATCACAGCTGTTTTCTAAATATTCTTGAATGTTAGCAGAATGGTTATTGTCCAAGGTAACTTCAGCCCACAATGCATGTTTTATTTCCCTATTGGTTGATAGAGTCAACATGTTCAGATGCCCCTATTAAAATATGAATTTCAGATTGAGTTTACTCAGCTTCTAGTGTAGTGTTTTGTCACTTAGAGGGTCATTAGGTAGCTCAGTACAATGTTTTTATTGACATCTCTCTGCATTTTTCTAGAGAATTCCTAAAACTTAAAACATAAAGAGAGAAGAGAAGGGTAAAGATGATCTTTTAAAACCACAACAGTGATCATAACTTTTTAAAAAAAAAAAAAGTCCCTTGCTTTTTTTTTATGTATAGGAGGCATCACATCTCTCCTGAAACTCTCAGAAAGGCATGCTAACCAGATCCTCTAAGCCAAGTCATTTTCCTCTACCACTAGATAGATACCTCACATACACTCATTTATTTTCATGTTTGGAATCATCCACTTCCAGAGTTCCTAGTTATGAAACACTAAAGGAGTTAATAGCTGACACTTCAATGGGCTATATTAATTTGCTAATTTTAGCCAGAGAATTACTAGAAGAAAAAGGGTTTAAAAGAGCACTGTATCATCTTATGGTTCTGTGGGTCAGAAGTCCATACAGATGAGTGGGTTCTCGACTTAAAATCTGAAACCCAGTGCCAGTATGGGAGGGCTGGGGAGAAAGCCCATTCTAAATTGTTTCTGGTTGTAGACAGTGAGTGAACTTTTTCATGCTGCTATAGGGCAGAAGCCTTGTTGACTGTTGATCAGAGCTCACACTCAGCATGAAAAGCCTTCTCTCAAGGCCTTCTTTGCAGCTCATCATCTTCAAAGTCAGCAAGGGCACTCTAAACAGTCCCATGCTTCAAATTTCTCTGACCTCTCTCCATCTGTCACCAGCCATAAAGAACACTCTGCTTTTAGAGGAATGTAGTGAGATTGAGCCCAATCACATGGCCTCTCTTTTGATTATGTCAATGTCAAGTCACTATTATTTTTAATCACATCTTCAAAAATTCCTTTGACAATAACACAATATGATCATGGGTTAAAAATATGATAAAAATCCAAGACCTAAGTAAATGTGACTCTCATCAGATAAAAATTTGGGGCACTGATTTCCAGCTGGACATGCACAAAACCAAAACTAGAAGAGAGTCAACTCAAGGAGCAGGACATCTCAGCCTCAGCACTGTTGGCATATGTGTCCAGATACTGGGATGGATTCCTCCCCCAGAAGGTCCCTAACACTTCCTTATGTGCTCCATTATCATTATTTTGACATTCTTTTTTTAAATAATATTTATTTATTTTTTTAATGTGAGTACACTGTAGCTAACTTCAGACACACAAGAAGAGGGATCAGATATCCTTATAGATGGTTGTGAGTCCCCATGTGGTTGCTGGGAATTGACTCAGGACCTCTGGAAGAGCAGTCAGTGCTCTTAACCTCTGAGCCATCTCTCCAGTCCCTATTTTGAAATTATTTTCTTTTTTTAAAGATTTATTTATTTTATGTATGTGAGTACACTGTTGCTGTCTTCAGACACAGAGAAGAGGGCATCAGACCCCATTACAGATGATTGTGAGCCACCATGCAGTTGCTGGGAACTTAACTCAGGACCTTTGGAAGAGCAGTCAGTGCTCTTAACCACTGAGCCATCTCTCCAGCCCTGTATTTTGGAATTCTTAACACTCTGCTCACACAGCCATGTAAGAAAATACTTCTGTGTCAGAGATGAAAACAAGACTTGAAGGGATCGGTGAGCATCCCCTAAGGCCACTCATCTTCATGGGGATGGAAATAAGGCTATGTATCCATGGCCAACCATCCATGTCCCTAAAATCCTGCATGGGCTCCTGAGGCTGCCGTGTGATGTGTCACAAGCTGGGTCACCAGAGTGCATCTCACAGTTCTGAAGTGTGAGGAGGGTTTTGTTCCCTCAGAGTATTGCAGAGAAGCCTTCCCTTGCCTCCAGGATCTCCTTGTGGTTTTTGTCCACCCTTCCCATACTCTGACTTGTAGATGTCTCACTCCAGTCTCTCTGCTCATACATCCTATGGACACATCTGAGTCTTCAAATGGCCTTAATGAGGACTCCAGTCATGGGGTTGGGACCTGTCTCAGCAGCACTGCACAACCTCATCTCAAGTCCCTACATCTGCAAAGGCACTGTTTGCAAAGGAATCCACATGAGCATGAACTGTGGGGGGTGGGGGGCACTATTTGATCCACTGCAGTCATTGGGCCATACTGCCTCCTTCAAGGGATATGACTGCTGTGAGAAACTCTTTGGTCCAGGAAACCATCAAAAATCATCTTTTGATATGGCATGCAGATATATTACCATTTGGTTATTGATCAAACCAGCTCATAAAAAAGACAGTTGTCTTTTACCTGCTCAAACAGGAAGCAAAAATTCATCCTTAACTAATCTGTGCACCTTGCATATTCCATGCAAATATCTTTATAGAACTAAATATTGTTTATCAGGTTATATATAACAGAACAACATACCAAGAGGGCATCTCTGATAAGGTTATTCACATAGTAAATAGTTAAAAATAATCAATGTTTAACAATTTGAAAGAGTTAACTCAGAAACTTAAAAAGGGTCAGGGGCTGGGTTGCATTCCTCAGACCACAAAGGGGAAGGAGAAACCTAGGAGTGAGGATGCATTCCAAAGGACTGACCGGACTGACCATTGGCCATTTACCTCATCCCCTAGTGGACCAATCTGTTTAAGGATATTACTGTTCTACCACTCACATTGTGCCTAATGGAGTCTGCCCTGGGGTCTGTATACAAAGTCCTCAGTGTGGATGGTGGGGGTCACTCACTCTTCATATACAGAATGACCCTAGCATGCTAGTATTTTTAATAAAGTTTCTCATGCATTTTGCAGCGATTCCGTCTCCCCTTGGTTTACTCAGGGGTCCCAGGTAAGTTAAGACTGTTCAGTTTTAACAAATTCGGCATGCTGTATGTAGATAGATGGTTTTCAAAAGTGTCAGAGATCCACCAAATATGGCATTTAAGGTTATTTAATTATTAAAAGATCTCATGACTACTAGACCCGACTGTGCCTGACAGTGCCTGTTGGGTGTTTCATAAAAAAGAAAGAGAGAATGAGGAATATGTTTGGTAGAGGTGGAAGGGGCTGCCTCAGTGGAAAGGCAGAGAGAGGGGGGAGAAGGAGAGCTTTCTCCATGGGGGAACAATGATTGTCATCTCTCATGCTCATGGCTTTTCCCTACAGGAGAGAGATGATGCATCTACGAGCAAGAGGCACAACAAGTGTAGGAAGAGGAAGGGGACGCAGGCAGTGAAGACTACCGATTCACAGAGACAGCAAAATGGAGGCCCAGGAACACCTAGGACTCCCCACCCAGGGATGCGACTTCCAACCTCGGCTGCCAACTCTAGCTGACCAGCTCTTTAGATTCCCCACCACACACCCTCTCTTAAGACAGGTCTGATACCCTAAAGCTCTAAGAGAAGTTACCCAGCCCTCTCCTCCCCTGTCAATGTGGGAAAGCTAAGGGTGCCTGGCAAAAGGGTGGGACACAGCCTCCAAGAAGGCCAGTACTTTGGGAACAGATTGGGGGGAGAAACCAAAGCCTCCCACCAAAGCCTCCCTCTCCATTAGAGGTCTGGCTGAGGCTTGGTTGTTCTGCAAACACTATCCTCATGAGCATCCTGCCAGCCTTCCCTGCACTGCCAGCCAGAGTAGTTCTCACCCATGGAACTAGAAGGGTGTGAAATAAAGCCTTGAAATCCTCCCTGATTTCATGTCCAGCCTCTTATTTTATTATTAATGTATCAATAGTAATATATTCACCTATGTGTGCCTGTATATCTAGGCACATAATTACATTTATGTATCCACAGCATACGAAAGGATATAGAGAGTTACCTTAATATTCAAAAGTCAAACTGTATGAAAACACGGTCCTTCTTAGACCCAATTTTCCCATCTGTAAACAGAACTGGTGTACATTTAATTGACAGGGTTGGAGCAGTATTTTGGGATACAGTAAGTGTTGAATAAATGATAACTATGATCATCTCTCTAGTCCTTCCTATAATCAGTTATCTAATACTTGATACTGTGATCAGTTACTGAGCTCTCAGTAAGAGCTGCTCTTAGTAGCAGTGCTCACATGTGGACGGTTTTCTCTTCGCCAGGCTATGCCGAGGGACACTCCTATGTTAGTTCTCTTGTCTTACAGATAAGAAACTTAAGGCCCATGAGAGCAAAAGGATTTGTCTGCAGCTAGAGAGAAGCCCGGCTGGGAAGAACAGTGGGAAACAGAAATTGCCCAAAGCTCCAAGTCTAATGCTTGGAATTAGAATCCTGAGTCTTCAACCACCCTAAACCAGATGACCCTTTGTGGCTGTACAAGCCAGGCAGAGGCAGCAGAGACAGGAGTGGAGGCCAGGGAGAAGGACTCCCAGTCCTGCTGAGTGCCCCTTTCCCCCAGCCATCAATGTAAATAGCTCAGCAGAGCCCTCTGAGTTTCTTTGGAATTGGAAAGGGCTGCAGGCTCCAAGGAGCCCTGGGGCTGCCAGCCTTCACAGGATTGCTGCCTCTGGGGACCCTGAATTTGTAAACATTGCCCCAGAGGAAGACACAGGAATGGAGGAGACTCTGCCTTTGGCAAAGTTCCCCCAAAGAGGAGGCAGGGTCTTGCAGGAGGCCACGCCCAGTACCTAGTTACCAAAGACTCCAGTTCTGCTCCTGTTTTTGTTTAATGAATCTATAAAATGGGAATAATCAGCCCTACTTATATAACTCAAATAGTTCTCGAAAAAAAAACACCTGAGCAACTGGGACTTGTGATACAAATGCCTGTGGGCAACTCTTGATGATGCATCCACTGCTGAAGGTGCCATTTGAGTGACAGCATGGCTCCTGGGAGATATGACCAGCATTGAAACCTGTGATAGAGAAAGGAACCACTCCTGGTCCTACTCAGCCTGGTCCCATCTTATATCCCATGTATCCATACCAGTTAACAAATGCCTTCAGCAAAGAACTGAGTAATAAGTAGGAGAACAGATTCCAAAGTCACTTCTCCTATCCAGTCCCCTCCAAATGCAGTCCTCCACCACTTGAAACAAGGGCACCATGTTGTTATGCTTATGCATGATTTAGCAATAAAAATATATCTCACAAACCCAAAACACTCATATTTATTAAATTACCATATGCTTGGATATCTCTAATCCATACAGTAAATATTAAATCTCTCCTGTTGTAGGCAGCAAGAATAATTGGCAATAGATGTTCTAATTTTGCCCATACACAGTGAGAGCTGCCTCCCTCCAGCAAATGGAGAACACCTTAGCAAGGACATCTCTTCTAGGCCTGAGCTCAGGGCTAGGAATGAGGGTCATAGAGTCAGTTGCCCAACCTCTAAGGAAAGGCTAAGGACCCTAAAAACAATCTAGAAGTCCACACATTTGGTCCAGGCAGTTAATGAAAAATTGTGTTCTATGTCACAAATTCTGCCAACTTCTGGTTGATGTGACATTTCTAGACCTGGGGAAGGAAGATTCCCACAGCCAGGGTGGACTCACCTGTGCCCTACTCTTAGTGGTATCACGGGATCACAGGGTCATTCTAATTCCACAAGGGAGACCCTTAAAAGAAGCTAACCCTCCTGGGGGATGTTTCCTGGTTCTGAGAGGGCAGACGTCCAGGTTGGAAGGGACACTCTGAACCAGGGCCTGGATTCATAGATGTACAGGTTCGAAGTGTCTGCAGCCCTCCAGAACAACTCAAGAGAGGTGGGGGAAAGCCAGGATATAACTCACTGTATCCTGTTCCTTTCTTATTCCTAGTCTGCCACTGTGCCCCTCCCACCCCCCAAAGGCACATGAGCCCTGCAAGTGCCTCTCAATGGAGAACCTGAGATGGGGACTCCAGGTCACAGAGAAAATGTCACAACACTGCTAAGGGCCATAGGCAGAAAGGGCCAAGGATAATCATATACCAGGTACTCAAGATTCATCTGGAGTTGGGGGCCACCATCCTTTCCAGACTGGAAGGGTCAGCTGGCATGGTCGGGCAAGGCAAAGATTAGGGTTTCAAGGCAGGCCACAGAGAGTTAACATACAACCACAACGTGGACTCAGTATAAAATCTTACCACCAACGAAGTCCACTGCCCAGGTTTCATCCTGGAAATAACCCTATCCAGAGTCTGTTACCTCTTCCTTCCAAATGGAGCATCCAAGGCCCCTTTCAAGGCTTAACCCCAATCCTGGGGCTCTGAATTCTTTGCTGCAAAGCCTTTATACCCTGGTTCATATGTTAGCTAGGATTCTAGCTCTCACCGGCCTTTGTCAAGGCTGGGTCACCCACCCCACTCTTTAAAATAGAGAAGCCTAGAGAGCAGAGCCCCTCCCCACCCAGATGACTGGTTCACTCTGCAGAGTGTCTTTGAGGGAAAGGGTAAATAAAGGAAACTAAAAACCCACCAGACACCTGGAACCTTGAGGCAGTTCAGACTGATATACAAATGGCGGCTCAGTGTTCCAATCCAGAGTACATGGTCTTTGCTAGCACAGACAAGCCATCTCAAGAACATCTGACCCAGCAGTGCCACAGTCTCTACATCCATCTTCTTTCAACCATTCAAAGGATATATGATCCCAAGCCAACACAACCCTGTAGGCCTGGCCTAAGGAGGCAGCCTAGACAACATACCATTTTGGCCACCACCCTCCTGCGTTTGTGATGTCAGAATCTAGTTGGGTGTGGCTGCCTATGGACCATAAGTTTATGGTGTATTAAGAGCTACAGTAGCAAAAGAGACTGTCCTTCTGAAGAGAAAGGGAAAAGAAGGCAGGAAGGACTCTTTGGAGAAGCTAGGCTATGACCAGATGGAGATGAGGTCTACTCTTCTTCCCTGATGCCTTGCTGCTGATTTCCTCCTTGTATTAACAAGGTAGCCAAGCAGGTAGAGTCTCTTCTACCCATAGCTCTGGATGGGCACAGCCACCACTCCAAATGATACCACAAGAATTAGAGCCACAAGAAAACAAAATCTTGTTTGTCTAAAAGCTCAGCACAGAGAGTTCACTCTCAGAGGACAGCTACTTTAGAAGAGCCTGAGAAGATGCCATCTCTCCATGCTAATAATCTGTTTAGCGGCACCCCATCACCCAGAGCTCCAGGCTGACAGGCAATGCCCCCTCCTACCCTGTATCTCTAGAAACATAAATCTGAAGGATACTTTTCCAGGCCACACCAGGGCTGGACCCTCCCCTGCCCTGTGTTCCTCTTTCTTTAGGCCCCACCTCTTCCAGCAGACCTTGGGTTGGGGACCTGAGGTATGTGTTGGGCAGACCAGAATTCAGTGCTAGGATCAGAAAGTAGGCTTGGGAAAGCCACTTTCCCCCCTTATTCTTCCATTTCTTAAAGGGAAAGACAGGGACAAGGGCATGTTCTTCCCAGGATGAACAGGATTCCTCTCCCTCCATGAGACTCCTTCCCTCTGGAATGGGAGTCTGAGCCCTTCCTTCAGTTTAGCCAGTACCAGACACAGGCATAACAGGACATTGGGGGGAAGATGGGGTGAGGAAGGTTCATCCAACCCCTGACCTCTGACCTTTCCCACCACTTACTCTTTGATGTTAGATGGGTTTAGGAGAGAGTCCTGATGGCCTGCTAGAGTCTAATCCCTGGTGAGGGACTTGAAATCTCCCTGTTTAGATCACCACAGGCCCTCTCCTGGAATCCTCCTAGCCTGAAAGGAACAAGAGGCCAACTGTGTCCCCTCCTCCCACCAGTGTCTCCAGGAACAACTAATCCTACTCTTCCTTATAGAATCTCTTCCCCAAACCTCATTTTGAGAGGTGTGACACTTCTTCATGACCATGAAGAACCTATCTGATTGTGACCAATCCTGCCTCCCTGAGTGTTCCCAGGGATATACACATCCTTGGAGCAGAGACCAAGGCAGACACACAGCTCACTGACCCCCAAACTCTCCAACCCTTGGCACATCCAATCAAATCACCTGAAAATCTCCATGCCCAGCTCCAGAGTACAGGCCACTAAGCTCTTTACATCCATGCCTACAACCCAGGGGCCCCCAGATCCAAGTCCAAGCTTCCCTGAGACAATATGCTTCCAGGCCTTGCTCTCAGGACAGACGCTGGCCTGCAAGTGTGTAGGGGCTCTTCCCTTGTCCTCCTCTTCCCTCCCCTTGCCCCCTGGCTGTCTATCTAGTCATCCTTGACCAGCCTAGAGGTGGTCAGGAGAGAAAGGCAGAGCTAAGATATGGGATAGGCTTGTCTCCAGGAGTCAGGGATACCTTCCAGGGCTGTCCATCTCCCTCAAAGGGTAAGCTGCAAGAACACAAGCCGTCTGCCTTAAACCAAGAGAGCTGGTGGGCTTTGGAGAGAGCCTGGCTGCAATTCCTTCAGGCTTCCTAGTCTTGAGGCAATGACTGGAGGAGTAAAGGAGAGAGAGAGGGAGGGGGATTCAGAGAGGGCAGTGACCACAGCACACTGGGTTCCTTCTTGCTCTAGTCTGTCCCCAAGGCAAAGAGCTACCCTAAATGTCTCCCTGGGAGCCTGGCCACCATCCTACCCAATCCTGGGGCTCCCAAGGGATGAGAGCACAGGGGCAAAAACCAATGAGCTTCCCTCTGAACATCCCAGGCTATCCACACCCTCCTCCTTCCCCAGGGCAGAGTCAGAGGGGTGTGGTCACCTGGCTGCAGACTGAGAGAAAGCCAAGCAGACTCCTGGTGCCCAAGCTCTTCCTTTTGCTCCTTCACAGGCCTCTGGCCAGGTCCCTACCAAAGAAACACTAGAAGAAAGGAGCAGGCCTCTACACCAGGTCCTACTCAGACGGGGAAAACCAGCCAAACACCACGCAGAGTTCAATTTTTGAGAAAAAAAAAAAAGAAGAAGACAAAGAAACAAAACAAAACAAAAAAACAAAAACGGAACCGCAGAATTGTGAAAGAAATCCCTTCCCCGAAGCCAGGCCCTCTTCTCTCTTCTCCCTCCAACAGCCTGATTCGGAATTATCCTGGGCAGTTATGGAAGTCCAAGCCAGGAAAGGGTCTGTAGGCGCCCAGATGCAGATGAGGGTGGGAAAGAGGTGGGGGATGTCTCAGAAATGCACAAAAAGGGGTTGGAGAAGGAGGCAGGGTTGGGGGTAGGAAAAGCAAAGAGGTAGGCGTCCATGATGGCCTGAACAGGTCCAAAGTCTCCTAGGGAGAAGCCAGGATCCAACTTGTTTACTTATTGGCATGTTTTGCTGCCTCCAAAAGGAAACAGTTAAAAACAAGAAATCTGGGTTGGTTCCCAAGCAGTCCCTATCTGTCACCTTGTCTCCTCAGGCAAGCATTGCCTCTGCTGGCCTCTATCTGCCACCACCAGTCAGGAAACCTCCACTTTATTCCACTTGAGCCTAGCCAAACTGTTGCTCTTTAGTGGGGGGCAAAGAAACCAATTCGCACCCTGGAAAAGAGCCTGGAGAGGGTGGGGGCGGGGAAAGGAGCTGGGCCCCAGGTTCCCCAGCATCATCGGATTGCACCTGGCTGGGGCTGGAGTCACCTGGAACACACAGCTCTGCAGCATCTCCCTAGCCAGGGCGAGCCTGATGCACTGGGTGGGCTGTGAACAGAGGCGAGCTGGGGAGCACAGGGCTGGTTCAAGGGCAGGGGGTGGGGGTGGGGGCAAGAGGGAGATGCAGAGCTGGGGTGGGGCGGGGCAGGCTGGGCAGCGGCCACCTGACTTCCATGGAAGTGATATTCCTTGAGATGTCCATGACATTGATGCTGGCGTTCCCATTGCTGTTCCCTGAATCCTGCCCTTCCAGGAGAGGGAAGAGGTTCTCATCCTCTGGCAGCCAGCAATTGATCTCAGTCTTGCTGCAGACACAATCTGCAGCGCAAGACAGCAGGGAGCCCACACAGTCCAGGCAGACTCTTCCAAGCAAGAAAATTCGCCAGAAACTACACTTGGCTGGCAAAGAGAGAAGTCCACCTCTGATCTCTAGTTCTAAAAAAGAGGAGGAGGAGGAAGAGGAGGAGGAGGAGGAGGAGGAAGAGGAGAGAGAGAGAGAGAGAGAGAGAGAGAGAGAGAGAGAGAGAGAGAGGTGGGGTGGGGGGAGTGGGGAGTGGGGAGAACAGGGTGGGGGGTAAGGAAACAAAGACAGCGAAGGAGGGGGGAAGGGGAACGGGGCCTCTCTTTGAAATGCCTAATGATCAGATGCAAAATCCTTCAGCACAGGAAACCATCCCGGCCACCTCAACTGCTGCCCCACTGGGTGGGAGCCTTGGGTCCCTCTTGTGGTGTGTTCTGCCAGGTGTGGTGGCCAGGTTGTCGCTCGCCTGCTTGCGGGGTCCAGGAGCTCTGAAAAGGAGGCAAGCCCTCCTACTCCGAGTCCGAGGCTTTGCAGAGTTGCAGCAACAGACGGTGGGGAAGCAAAAATAATAATAATAAAAAGAAAAAAGATGGTGCTAAAGTCACCAAGTCCCAACTCCTGGGCAGAACTAAAATGGACAACCTGCAACACACAGTCGTATACACTCATGTGCACAGGCACGGAGCTGGAGGAAGAAGAGAAGGAAGATGCAGTCAGAGCTGCAGCAGCTGCCTTAATTGGCTAGCTATGCGCCTGCAGAAATGTACAAGTGCTCCAAGCCTTAGGAAACACGCAGATTATTGGAGCATCTTCCTTGGCTCCCTCCCTCCCTCCTCCCCTCCCTCCTCCCCTGCCTCCTCCCTTTCCTCCTCGCGACCTCCTCCCTCCCACCTCCCCCCCCCCCCTGCACAGGCTGGGAGTGGCAGGAGAGCAGAATCTCACCCACCCTCCCCTCTCCTCACCCCTCTCTCTCCGCCCTTCTTCTCCCTCCTGCTTCCCCACCCACCCACCCACTCGCCAGCTCTTGGCTTTCACTGTTCTGCCACCCACAGCCGCTGCCCGCCCACTCGCTGCAGTTGAGGGGAAAAACAGAGGGAAAGGAAAAGTTGCAGTTGGGATTCAGAGGGTCGGCCTCAGGGAGGGAGAGTTGGCAAGCTGGCTGAGCAAGGGGAATTGCTCTCTCCCTTCCACTTCCTGGCCTGGTGCTGCCCGGTTTTGCTGCAAACTCCTCCACGGGAGGAAGCGAAATGAGTGTGGCTGAGGTGACTGGGGTGCTCCCCAGCCTGGGTGAGGGGCTCGGGCTCGCAGACAGTGACGGGGAACAGGAGCACACAGGAACCCCAGCGAGGCAGCCAGGGATGCAGGCTGCAGACATGCAGACCTAGATCTGAATGACACTCATCTGGGTAATCAAGAGTCCAGGAGCCGAGCTCGGCTTGGGAGGGGACTGCAGGGCGGGGTGCACTGAGTGCCCCCAAGTCTATTGCTCCTTCTTGGTGGTGCGTTTTGGGTTCAGCCTTGGGCAAGCAGGGAGTAGAAAGGGAGAGAGAGAGGGAAGGAGCGCCTGCAGGACTGCTCTGGAGAACCGAGGTGACCCAGGGCGAGCCTTGCAAGCTAAAGAAATGGCCGGCCAGGAAATTGAGACCTGAAGGGCATTTTTTGACAAGCACTGCACCAGCACCTTTGAGGCCAGCTTCTTGGGCTCAGCCCTCAGGTGTGCTGAGCTGGCAGCCTGGTGAGGGGGCGGGCAAACTGCTCTCTCCCAATGATTTGGGGGCCACAGAACTTCCTCTTTCCATCCCCCACAAACACCCTTCCTGGTAGGGGCTCAAAACAGGTGCAGCCTTCCAGGCAAGTTTAAACCTGGTTGGGAGAGAAGTATGTCCCCCCACACAGATTTTTGCCTTGATAGGATTGTTTTAAAAATAAAATGCAAATGTAAATATGCGAAATGCGAGCTTTTTCCTGAGAAAACCCGAGATTTTGCTGTGAGAAAGGAGAAGAAAGGATTAGGGGAGTCCCAGCAGGCAGACACCCTAAGCATTCTCATGAAGAAGAAGGCAGCTCTCTCCTCCCCTAGCTTGGGAAGGGCAGGCAAGGGAGGAAAATACATTGAATTCAACAGCATCCAGGATCTGAAAGGATTCTCCCTGCCCCACCGCACCCCGTGGATTCCAATGCAGGTCATGCAACTTGTAGGCAAGATGGGGGAAGGGGTGTTGCGGTGCCACCAGCCTGCCCCTAGTGCCACCAACAGACGGACCCGATGTCTCCCCATAACACTTATTGCTGGGAGTAAAACTTGGGTGAAAGGAGGAAAAGAAAAGAACAGGCCTAAAAAAGGCAGTTTCCTGACTTCTTCTTCTTCTGTTTTATTATTATCCAAGATGGCTCTTTATTGCTTTAGTCATAGAGGAAGAAAGAATACCGTTTGTGGGGCGGCCCCTGGGTAACTGGTGAGGAGCATCTCCAGGATGGTGTGGTAGCCAGGTGACAAGAACATAGACCTTGACAGTCTGCCCCTCTTTACTTGTCATTTTTAGCTTTCTTTTCAAAGTTTCTAGGTAAAGACAGAATTGAAAGTCTGACAAACACACATCACCATTTCCCACATCCCATAGCTCTAAAATCTTCAAAGCCACACTCATCTGAAAAACCTTCCTACGGACCACACACATGAAGATCTTTTAAGTACCATTCCTCCTGCCTTTGTCAAAAACATGTTTTCAATAACATTTAATATATCACTAACTTCCTAACAGAAGTTAAAGGATATTCAATATTTTTGTCAAAAACGTTTTGTTTGACATAGCATGTGAACTTTACAATGTACATACATTATAGGTCAAATTCCCAAAACTGAAGGTCACACAGTATGCACACAGAGCACTGAATGCAGGCGCCCTTCCCCAACTTTCGCTCTTCTACTTTCCATACCAGGAAACCAACAAATAACAGGGCTCTGTGACTTAATGTGAAACACTGAAGCCATCACTAAGAGAAATGCTGCAAGATGTGTCTATAAAAAGAACCCCAGAGCGTCCTTAAGGCAAGTGGTGGGTGGCGTTCTGTAGGCTGTTCCAGGCAGCACCACCTTCTCCTTCAAGGGTGGCTCCATCTTGGAAAGTAATTAGCTTGCACCTTTTTCGGGTTTGACTTTTAGGTTCACTTCTCGCTTTGATGTTCTTCTTAGAACTGGCAGGTTTGGGAGCAGGTGACCCTCCCTTTGGCTTTGGGGGGTTACTGTGACTAGGGCAGCTGGCTGTTTGCTGCTTGTCCTGAATTGTTCTCTGCTGTTCCCGAAGTCTCTCTTCCCACTGTATGGACCTTCTACTGAGTTGATCTCCCCATTTCTCAACTAAACAATTTTCAAGAAGCATCATTCTTGAATGCCACTCATAACACATCATTAGGACATCTTGATGGGGCAGGATGTGTAGACACTGGCAGGAGGAATTAGTGAGGAGAAGGACTTGCATTCGAGGGATATAGGTGAGGAGGACTTAAAGATCTCTTTCACATCTACCACAGTTGTGACCCCATTGCAACCACTCCTCTGGATGGCTTTTATTTTGGCATGAATAACATAGCTGTACTTTTTGCTCAGGTTTGTTGCCAAGGTTGGCTTCACCTTCTTGCACTTGCACTGATCAGGGCTCAGATGTTTACAGTCCGCATCAAAGGATCTTTCTTGCACCACCATATCTGGTATGATGTCTATCCACTTTACATCTTCCGGAAGGTCAGCGACTATTGCCTTGGGAGAGATGCACACTCCAGGGTCATAGAGCGGCAGCTCACCGCAGGCCAGGCTCTCTGGCCAGCTGTGGTTATACATCTTCATGAGGGGCTCACAGTCGTCACATGCTCGCTGGCACACAGACTTGCAGGGCTCGGCGGGATCCTGCAGGATCTCCAGGGTACAGATTTGTGCATACATGGCACAAAGGAAGAAGTGCAGCATGGAGCTGCAGTTCAGGTCCACTAGCTCCTCATACTGCTAGATAGCAAGGATGGCGTTCTCCTGAGTGCTGTGGTGCAGGTGGTTGGGCATCCAGGTGACCTTCCAGGGCTTGTGCCTGCACATGGGGATGCACACAGCCTCGCATGGCTCTCCCCGAGCTCCCAGAGCCAGGCACAGCCACAGGCATGAAGCCACCACGGCGGAGAAGATCATGGCACTGTCCTCCTGGGCTGCAGTCCCTGCTGGGAGGACCTTTGTCTTCCAGCCCCGCTGCTCTCCTTATCTCTACCTAGGGCCAGTGGAGTGAGCTTTCCTGCTGGAGCTCCAGTCCGCACTGTTGGGGAGTTCTGGGGCTTTGGCTGTAGATGCCCCCTGGGCACACCAGCGCCAGCAGCGCCAGCACTCAGCACCGACCCTCATGGGAAGCTCCAGTCTTGGGCCTGGCAGCTCAGAGTGCTGTGGGCAATGGCCACTGTAGAACCCTATTTATCCAGACTCATCCCCTGACAGGAGCTCAGCATCCTTGGCAGCAGCAAGAACAGAGCAGGCTCCCACTCCGCTGCCCCACCCCCAGTGCTCCTGCAGAAGCAATGACTTCATCTCCTCCACTCCACAGCCAAGGGCTATAGTTTTGTATTTCCCCCAAAGTCTCTCCTTTTTTTTTTTTTTTTTTTTTTTTGTTTTAGTCTTCGAGTCTTTTTTCTTCAGATCAAGAAAAGCAGCATCTTGCTTTCAGTCATTTGGGAAGCTGGATACTAACCTGTGCAAGGGGAGACTTTGCTAAGTCTGCCTTAAAGTTTCCCTAAGTACAGAGTTGGATCAACCTGATCTTTTTTTTTTCAGTTTTGAACACCTTTTATGAATATAATGGAAGTTCTTTTGCACTAATGACTGAACACGTACTTTTCACCGAGATGCAGATGGCCATTTATCTCCCAGTGGTTAACCAACAGTGTCCAGTGACATCACAATGACAAACAAGAGAGCACCTCATCTTTTCATTGAACTATGTAGAGGGTCCTGACACCTAATGTCCCAGAGCACACTGGAAAAACATGTAGATTCAAGTCCCAACCAGCTCTACAAGTTTGTCTATGCTATCTTTGTGTATCAATTTTCTGATGCATACAATGAATATAATTATAATTCCAACTTCATAAAGATGTCTGAAAGGTTAAGTAACATATTTTTACAATACATAGAAGAGTATAACACATAAAGAATACCAATTTACCATTTATTAATTAAGCAATTTAAAATGCATCTCATTCAAATAAGGCAATGAGGAAGTTAAAGATACTAAACATTTTGAGAAGTGTTTTACTTAAGAAGCATATAATTATTCATTTTTAAAAATAAATATTATATATATATATATATATAATATATATATATATATATATATATATATATATATATATAGTGTGTGTGTGTGTGTGTGAGATTTTGTATGCACAATGTGTATACACATGCTCATACAGGCCAGAGGTCTTTGAAAGCCCTGAAACTGGATTTACAGATAGTTGTAAGCCCCTTCATGTGGTTGCTGGGAACTAATCCAGATCTTCACCAAGAGGAGCTAAGCTCCTAACTACTAAGACATTTCTCTAGCTGACGCTCTCTCTCCCTATCTCTCATCTATCATCTATCTATCACCTAGTTATCTATTGTCTACCTATCATCTACCTAAATATCATCTAAATATCTGTCTATGTATGTATGAATACATATTACTTATGTGTCTAACAGCTATCATCTACTATCTACCAGTATTTCTATTATGTATTGATAATAGATATTTTATCATTTATATATCATCTATTATCTATCATCAATAAGTAGATATTGATAAATAGACATACACAAGTATATTCTTTTTTACTTAGTTATTATTTCAATATATTTTAAATTAAATACAATTGTATTACTCACTCTTTTCCTTTTCTTCCTTCCAGCTTCTCTTATGTTCCCTCCATCCAACCCTTCTTATCTCCTCATAAATTGATAGCATGCTTTCTTTGATTATTTCTGCATATTTATGCACAAATACAGACAGATATAAACACAAGATTCTGAGTATAGTTGGTTGCTTATGTATATATATTTATAGGTATATGATTTCAGGAATGACCACTTTGTTCTGGATATCCATTTAGGGGTCTCACTCCTAGGAGAGGTTAATTATCCCTCCGTCAGAAGTCATGAATTCCCTGTAGCTGTCTATGGTTTGGACCTCAAGACATCTGTCCTTCTTCCACATTATCATATTTAGTGATATTATCTTCTTTATGGAGTCATTGTCATAAAAGACGGTTTCACAGCAAATGTCTTGCTATTGTGGCTTTTCAAACCTTTGTGTCTTCTGTAATGATGCCCAAGTGATAGATACAGGAGCTGAGATGTACACTTAGCCGTTTGTGTCTGGCTTCCTCCTGATACATTGATCTCTGCACCACGTGCAGTTCCAGTTCTGTTTTGCTGTGATGGTGTCCTTCGGTTGTAATAAGAAGCTTCTTCAATGAGGGATGATAACTATACTTATCCAGCAAAGGTGTGCTGCAGTGTGTGAGTGTGTATGTGTGTCTGTGTGTGTCTATGTGTGTGTATGCGTGTGTATGTATGTGTGTGCCTAAATACATAAATATAATCTGCTCAGTCTATTTGCTTCTTGTACATGTATGTTTTCAGAACTGTATGTTTTCATGTGGTATTGGATAACAAACTGGAATGCTCTTCCTTAAGGAATGTGATTTTTCTCAAAGAAAAAGAGGTTAAGAAGTTGAAAGAGGGTAAGGTACAAGGGAGCATTTGGAGGGAGGATAGGGAAGTGATAGTGATGCAATTATATAATCTCAAAAATAAAAACATCATTAAAATTCTTTGCCAACATTACATCTGACAGAATAAGTCAAACAGCAGAATTAAAAATTAGTTATGGAACTGAACTATAGATGTTTTCAAAAGAAACACAATGGTCTAATGTGAAGTAAATGTAAAGAAAAATTGCATGGGCATTTCTTGTCACCACACTAAGGGGATGGAAGGCAGGCAGCAGAGTCTGAGATGTGGGATGGGATGAGGGGATTGAGTGGTTAAGGCAATGGACCAGATTTGCATTTTTAAATTACGTCCTTTCAATCCATTTTACTTGTTGGTTTGCTTGTTTGTTACTGCGTGAGTGTGTGTGTGTGTGTGTGTGTGTGTGTGTGTGTGTGTGTGTGTGTGGTGTACATACCATTGTCCACACAGGAAAGTTGGGGGACAACTTTCAGGAGTTGGCTTTCTCCTGCTTCACTCTAGGCTCTAGGGATTGAACTCGGGTTGTCAGACTTGCATGAAAATGTTTTTCCAGGCCGAGCCCTCTCAGGGACCTGGAAAATCATTTTTTAAAAACAAAACAAAGCAACATTCATTGAAGAAAGAAATTTGTATTGTTATAAACATTTTGTTTTGGCAACATAAATTTTGATAAAGATTTTCTCCCAAAACAAATTCTAGAAAGAAATTAAATTGTATTTTACTTTTCTAATAGTCAAGGGTAATGAAATTATTGAGGGCTCAGAAATACTTTATGTCAATATTTCTAAATAATATGTATTAAAATTATTTTATTGCTATGGTTTTGTTTTTCAGGAATATGCAAGTTTATATATAAAAAGGTGGGCATCTATATCCACATACAAAAGTCTTTTTTACTAATTTTCATTTTAATAATGGGAAGAAGAGGAGCTATAACCCCAACAAACCATGATATTCAAGGTCTATGTAAGCTAACTCTGTATGTAATAGAAAAAGAGGCCATGCTTTTAAATATTACCAAATTAAAAGCTAACTAAATGTGTGTAACATTTCCAAGATTTTATGTTTTTATCATGACAATTGCTTGGTTCCTACTGATTTTTGTCAGGCATTGACTGCTTTGTGAAATCAATATTGCTTTGTGTTTCAAAAGTGAAAGGCACGCAAGGACGCAGAGGTATTAAACACAAGTGGATTGAATAGTTATTTGTGAGGGGTTGCTAACGATTACTATTTTTATTTTAATACTAAAAATTACTATTTTATTTTAATGTCATTACTATTTTATTTTAATGTCATAACAGCACTCAAGATTACCTTTCACTTCTAATCATACCATTTACATGGAAGTGGGAAAATGCTTCTGAAGTGGCCAAATGCTGTTTGCTGAATGGATCATGGTAACACTAGAAATTACCCTAGAGGAAAAATAATCAGATTCCCTGCCAGGCTCTTGAGAAAGGTTAATGTCTGTTCATTGAAATAAAGGAAAGCAAAAAAACAAGATCCATAAAGCACACATTTATGAAGGTAGGAAAAAAAATATTGGCCATAAGATCTGATCTTATTACTTAACAGTTCAGAACTTGACACCATGATTCTGATTGGCTACTGTCAGTGGTGGCAGTTTTGGGTTTTTGTGTGTTTCATTGTGTTATTTGTATGTTTGTTGGTTGGTTGGTTGTGCATTAATTAGTAATATTGTAGGCAAATATGTCTACCATAGGAAAAAATACTAAGTTCCAACACATCTGTCAATCACTATGTTGTGATAGTTATGACATGGTTTGAGACTGATGTAATATCATCATTATCACTTTACAGAAGAGAGTGATGAAACAGAGTTTGCAAAATTTGCCCATATCTGAAAAGGAAGAAAGCAAGAAAGATTTCTTGGAGGAGCCCATTTAGCCCTAGGGGAAGGCAATGTGGCACTGCCATTACAAACTCTAAGCAACTCTGTTAGAGACGGTGCATCCCTGTAGCGTGGTCTAGAGATCTTCATACAAGCCTAAGCTACTTTGTTAGCACACAACTCTCAAGTCTTTGCTCAACTGAACAATACTTAGGTGGGGAGTCTGAGATTTAAATAATAGAACCAACTCAGAATTCCACAGGGATGCTCATCACTATTTACTGACCTAAGCATGATGAAGCTAAGCCCCTGGGATCTTATGTGGCTGAATAGTTCAGGATGTCAAATAAATTCAGGCAACTTCTTTCCATGTGGGAACACACAAGAGCAGCAGCAGCAGCAGCAGCAGCAGCAGCAATAACAACAAACCTCTAGTTTTCTTTGTAGATTCATTCCTTGCAGCGGGCTCATGAAAGCCTCCTTGTTTCTATAACAGCAAGCACCTGTCCTTTACACATGTTCTGCAACAACAATGCTTGTGCCAAGTGGCTTATGAATGCATAGTTCTAATAAGTGCTCACAGCATGAGTGGTGTGGAATATTTGTCATGTAAGTGACTCTCAGAAAAATTTCTTGGTAGGCAGCATTTAATGACAGATAATCTTGACCCTCTGTAACCAGAGGGTTAAATTAGCTATTTCCTCAGGCACATCAGAAGTAGTCATGGTGACTCTCCAATCTGCATGCCTGAAGATGAAGCAGGGATGGTAATTATGTATTTTCCAAAATTTGCTACCTTCTGCTTAATTATAAATATAAACCATAAAAAATAAATAGTTCAGTTGTTGAGCAATTCTTTCTAAAAATTAGCTTTGTGGAAAAGGTATTTGTTATTCAATACCAAATTGCCAGCTCTGAAAATTTACAGAGACACAACATTATACAGACTGAAATAGTTGTGTGTGTGTGTGTGTATACAATAAAATTGTTCAGTCTATACAATATTAGCAATATATATGCACATAAATAAATATACAGAGCTTTATGTAACAATGATTAAAGACAAAAAGAGGACATATATTTGAAATAGAGCAGGGAAAAAGATGTAATATAAAGATATACCGCATTTTATGGCTTCTATGGCTATTAACCCAAACTAAATCCACAGAAAGCCGGTTTCTACTTGTATCTTCTCAGCTATAGTTTAAAATTTAGGCATTGCCTCAGATGTATCATTGAGGGCATGGGATTTTTTTTGTAGGTAAGTCTTCATAGTTGGTATTTAAATCATGATGAGCATGTGCTCAAAACAGAGTATGAGTCCCTTGCATTCTCAATAGAATTGAGTTTCTTATCTAAAAGATAAACTGAAGCCCCTTAATTTGGAGGAAATTTAATTGAAAAAAAATCAAATTGTTTTTGTCATGTACTGGATTGTGTAAAACGATTTTGCTCTATGAAAATTATTTTAGATCTCTTGTAAAAGTGTAGAAAACCAACTAACGCCACCCTCTTTCAATCATCAAAGTGTTTTCATTTGCCATTTTTGATGTCTGACTTTCCTCCCCAACATTCATTCAATTTTGAAAATTTGCAATTTTGATATCTTCCTTCTCTTAGGTCACACTTAAGCCTATTATTTATAGGAGTGTACACAGATACGATCTGATGAATGATAATCTTCAGCCATGACAAAGGAAATGCAAATATTAATATGTGTTTGGCTACTCAGTTTTATAACTCTATATAGCCTCCTCTTAGACTGTTTTTTTAAATCTCTTACCATATTGTCTGAGCACATGATGCTCATCTAATACAGTCTAATATAAAATACAGTGGATTTCTTCTCAATACTCCTGCTGATTGATTCAGGATCCTGGCTTTGTCTATTACATCAGATTTCTTTGATAATTCATCAGAAGAGATATAAAGTATTACTTTCATTCATCAAATATGTATTGGTAGCAGATGATATTCATTAAGCCTTAAGGGTGTTTTAAAAAGCATAGATAAATAAAATGCATTCCACTTTGTGCTGAAGAATATGTACATGCAGTAAAATGTCATAATATTTCAAGTCTGTAAACAACCAGGGTAAGTAATACAATAATACTGCAGTTAAAATATTGATCTTAGTTTAGTGTGGCTGGCTAGAGGTGGGTACATGTATAATAAAATATTCCTGAGAATCATTTGGCTGCTCTGAGGCCATGACATTTATTGTATTTTCTTACAGTGTGGCTTCTTCATAAAGTCTGTCATTACGTCTTCATAAGCCTGTTGCAAAGAAAGATATGTACTCCACTCCAGACTCAAACAAGTGGAATCCGGCACTTTAAGTGGAATGTAGAACTTTCTAATGCTTACATAACAGATCTTTGTTTCTGGTTTCTTATATCCTATCCTTTGTGTCTCTAAAAAGCCATAAAAACTAAGAATTGGGACTCAATCTAAGGATAATCAGAGTTCATTCTTGGGTATCTAACAATATCTGTTACTTGAGTTTTGTTCAAAATTGCCAAGGGTAATTGAAGTGTCATTAAGTTGGTTTTAGTACCCCATACCTGTGATAGTAGGTTTTGTTGTCTACTTAATGGAATTAAGAGACATTTAGGATTGATTAAAACACACACACACACACACACACACACACACACACACACACACACACACGGTGATGAACTTGCATTGAAAGACTGAAGAAGTCTGTGTCTGATGTCATGAGAAGATTCCAACCCAGTGACTTTCACACTTGGTGTCATGCAGGAAGGAGGAGAAATCATGATGGGAAAAACATCACAAAACATGTTGGGGCCCATGTATGTGTCTCTGAGCCTATGTCTGTGCCCCCATGGGTGTGTCTTTGTGACTATGTCTGTGCTTCCCTGGAGCACTGATGCATAGGAATGACTTGTCATTATTAGAAGTGGTACCTTCTAAAGGACAACCAAATGAAAGGAAGAAAGAAGCAGAAGTTCATCCATGATGTTTCTCCCTCCTTCCTGCATGAGACAAAGTCTGGGTTGGAATCTTCTGATGACATCAGACACCGACTTCTTCAGCCTTTCAACTTAAGTTCCTCACCATGCCTTTCCATGGAGTTTCCAGGATTTTAAACCCAGACTGAGAGTAGTGAGTTATGGAGATTCCTGCCTCTCTCTCCTGCATAGCTGGCTACTGTCAATCTACCCAGGCCTTAGTGTGCAAACACCCAAACAAATTCTATTCATATATATATATATATATATATATATATATATATATATATATATATATATATATATATACAGAATGCAAAATTTGGACCTTGGATATTACGACTCACCTTTCTTCTCTTCCCGTCCTGCCCCTCCACCCCCGGCTTCTCATTCTGAGGCAGGATCTCACTTTGTAGTGATGTATTTTCTGTAAGCAACTGTACAGATCAAGCTATCCTTACACTCATGGCGTTCTTCTTGCTTCATGATCACAAGTTCTAGGATCCCAGGTGTGCTTCATCACACTTGGCTTATAGTTCACATCTTTTGCCTTGATTGTGACCACACTGATTCAGTCTTATGCAACATTGCATTGCCCAGAACAGAATGGGTCTGAACAATAACCAGATTCTTTAAATGCTAAAACTTGTGATGTCCTACCGAAATCCTAATGCTAATGTCCAACAGCATTTAAGAGTGGGCAATGTGAACATTATTGGTTATATTATAATGTTTTTTAAGTTTTGAATATGGATTTATAAACTATAATTTGCTGGAGACTATTCTAAAAATATATCATCCTTTGCTATTCATGTTTTTATATTTGTTTGATATGGAATGTGTCATAATTACTCAGTGTAATTAGGACTATATCAAAATGTTATTATTTAATATTTTAATTGACACCCAAGACTTACTTAGAGGCTTATTTATCACATAGTATTGAATATTGAATTCTCTATTGAATATTTTGAATAAATCCATTTTGTTTTTCCCCTAATGACAAGAATCACATCACATACTGCTAATATATTTTAGTTATCATTAGGTCTATTTTCTCAACAATTGTAGAAATACTCCTAGAACTTCCAAAACTATTGAAAAACATTTTTTTCTAGTTGATTTAAATAGGATCTTACAAAGCCAAAGCTGGCTTCAAGCTGGCTGTATTGTTGACATCATTCTTGAATCCCTGCTCCAGCCGCCTCACCCTTGTATGTGCTACAATTCCAGGAGTGATCGAGAAATTCCAGCTTTGCCACTTTAAAACTTAGCCTTCTCTCAGACCCGGTTTCAAGGTTAATACAAGGGACATTTTGTCATACATTAGAAAGATGAGGAAAAGGATGAATGGGCTTAAGAGAGGAAGAGGAACTGGGCAGAAACAGGATAAAGGGACAGGAGCTGACACTTTAAAATTGTGAATTGTAAGAATCTAACTCAGAAGCAAGCTGACTTACTTTCATGAGTCAGTTATATTTTTCCTCTTAAGAATTCTTTCTGTCTAGAAATATTAAGTAACAATTTATATATCTTTATGTGTACATAAATGCTGCTTATCCTCTAATATTACAAAGTAGCAGGATAGCAACCTGGCCTCTGCTTAAGAACTTTAATAAAGGCAATCCAGGCAAACTATCAGCAACCTGAGCCTTCTCTATCAAACCATAATTTGCTGGAGACTACTCTAAATAAAAAGCAAAGATGATTTTCCATTTCCTTCAGAGCCATGTGGAGTATTCGCTGACCTTTAGTCTACTGCTGATGGTATCTTCAGGATCCTCTTCTTGTCAAGACCTTGTTCTACAAGAACACAAAAGCGTTAGTCCAAAATGATAATGGATTCTGGCCTGCAACTCATTGCATGTGCAATTATTGCTGTACTGCTGACTCCTTAGCTACTCAAGAAATTTCTAAGCCTGTACTGTAGGCTGAAAATCTCCCTATCTAGTCACTTACCCAATTTTTTTCCTTTCTCAAGTTAAAATATAGATGTGGTATCTTCCTTCTGTTGTAATCTCCTGAAAACATTGTGTACAAAATGTCTGCCAACGTATTTTTTTCTTCACGAATATTAGTATCTGTTTCCCAGAAGATCCAATAAACACAGAACCTCTACCCTATTCTAGCCAGTGATGACTTATTTAGAAAAGGCATTGCATATCTATAATCTTAAACTCTCCAACTAGAGGTGCGCATGGATATGCATACTTGTGTGCATCTAAATTTCTGAATTTTATGTGAATATAAATGTGTTATATTTCTGTTGTTTCCTGTACTTATTTACATTTGTACCTAGATCAGAATCATGTTCTGCTTCTCTTACACTGTTTAAATATACCACATATTCTTAACATGTGTTCTATATAATAGAATAAATACTGTTTCTGTACAACACCCTTGTTGTATATAATTTCAAAATAAAATCCTCTAACTGAGAAGCTGTTGTGTCTAACACATGAAAGCATATTATGTAGTTAATTAAAAGTTCTAAGTCTGGAGCTGAAGCTCTGTGGTAGAGGGCCTTCCAGCTATATTCAGGGGCATGAGTTCAATTCCGATGTCAAGAGAAGTCGTTGTCCTTGTTTGGAGTATTTGTGGCTTTTATGTTGTCTCCCATGTGTGGGCTTGTCTTTCCATCTTTGTCCTTGACATTTCTTTTAGAAACATTTGCTAGGAGAACACAGAATGTTTTGTGTGCCAGTGAGCAGCACTGTTAGTATTCTGAACCACCACAAACTTTAATTTCTGTTCTATTTGAAGACTTCTATTAATAGAATCAGATCATGAACTTCACTTTGAATGAAGATTTGCTCAAAACTCTGCAGCGTCTTTGATAAGAGGGGAGACTGCTGCTTTGCAGCTTTTATTATAACTCCTTTTTCCTGTCAAAATGTCCTTTAATAAGCCTGTTTTTAATCTCTTTAAATTAATGAATCTTGTTAAATTAAGGAAATCATTTTGATAGTGGGTGACAGTTTTTTTTTTTAAACAGAAGGGAAAAGATCATTTCCAAGCTGCATTATCATCTCTGTCCCAGAAAAGTACCCACCTCTGCCAGTGTTGGTTCTCTGGTATGTGACCACAGAGAAATTTAGGCAGAGTAGATAGAAAAATAACTTAGACATATCACAAATAAAGCATCTCAGGGACAAAGTTTTGAAATAGTTAGCTTGTTTACCCTTCAGCCTATCTTGTTTCTAGGCCTAGAACTTTTATTACTGGATTGATACAATGGACCGATTTTATTTCTTAAACTATAACTGTTAGAAAAGCCTCAAAATGACTGTCATTTTTTTAATTCTAATAACTTATTTGAATACTCATGATACTACACTTTAATTTATGACTTTTGTAACCTTTCAATATTTTAATTTGTCTGGAATGTATTATTTGACCATAAGAATGTTATTTATTTGGGCCATTATTTCATAGGATTCAACAACTACATGAAGGAGAATGACTCAAATTTCAGGTATTTGATCTCTCACATTTAAATATAATCACTTTCACAGAAAGATCTCAATCTTTTAGTGGATTTCTGTCTTCTGAGTGGACTGCCCTTAATTACTCTAAATTTTCTCTCCCAGTTGTCTCCATTACTATTATAATATAAGTGTTAAAAATAGCATAGATAAAACAGTATGAGTTATAAAGTAATACTAGATCATGAGACCTTGCATAATGTAGGTATTAGATCCAGCGTCTACACAAAGAAGAGATGGGGAGAAGAATTGTTAGAGAACTCAGGGAAAGGAAGAAGAAGCAAAAATATCCAAGGGAGGAAGATACAAACAGTTCTGCATGTCCGTGTTAGGAAGAAACAGCCTTTAGTTTTCAATCTAGGTACATATTTCTTCCTCTGAAACTTCATTAAGTCACAATGAGAAAGGAGTGAGATGTTCTATAATCCAAAGAAAACTGTTATTACTATTGTGTCTCTTTTTGTATATGTTTGTGTCTGTGTGTATATATGTGTGTGCACATATGTGTGTGCATGTATGTATAAGAGTATAATGTACACATTATATATATGAGCACGTAAGTATGAGAGTATAACGTACACATTATATATGTGTGTGTGTGTGTGTGTATGTGCTAGTCTGAATGTGAATATATTGTGTGTATGTAATTGAATCTCTGTACATTTACATGTGTGCGTCTTTGTGTCTATGTTCTGTTTGTTGAGTAGACAAAGACTTCTATTAAACCTCAATACTTAATTTCAGAATGAGATAAGCAGATATTTACTATTTCTCTATATTTGATATTAGATTTGTTCTTTGACATTTTCATACCTGTCTGCAAGTCTGCTGTGCATTTGATTTCAGTCACTACCACTCTCCCTTCTCTGACTTCTACCCCTCATAGGCCCTATTCCAGCCTATATGACCTCTTTACATATTCATGTTTATCTGTTTGTTTTCTCCATTGATAATCAAAAAGTTTAATCAGGGCCATCTGTATAACAATTGCTTTAGAATTCTACACAGGAGCCTGGAGAGCTTATTCAGTTGATAACAGTAAAACACAGAATCTGCCAATGGCCACCAGTTGGTTGGAAATATGAAGAAGCAATGCTTTTTGTCCTTTACAAGGTTGTGGTTGCCTGTTGAGAGCTCCCATTTGTGCAAGTGTAATTGTGCAATATTCATAATTATAATGGATGTACCTGGACCAAAATGTGGTGTTCCAAAACCTCATTATTTTCTAGATCTTATATTCTTTATGTTCCATCTTCAACAATGTTCTTTGAGTCTTAGAGAGAAATGTTGCATAATCATAGGGTATTAAACAAAATTGCCATCTCCCACTGTGGGATACTTCCTTTCTTGTTGTTGGCCAGTGAAACTTCTCCTTACACTCAAAACAGAAAACCAAAAGTATGTGCCAACTTTCCTTGTTTCCCCAAAATATTACATGAAAAGAATTTTCATATTCTTAAGAAGATAATAGAGATGTATATAATACTAACACCGCATATTCTAACACCTCACAGAATAGAAAAGTAGAGCAATGCCTTGTATGATAGTTAGTAATAAGCTCATCATAGAAGATTATTTCCTAGCATCTTAAGTACATGCCTAGGACTGTAGGTCTTAAAAATATAATTATTTACTATATGAGCTATTTCATCATCATGGGTAAACTAGAAAATCTGGTCTGACATGACCTTGGTAGGGACAGAATGATATGGTTCCTGAGGACATGGTCCCTCCTCACCCTCCTGGGACAAGCCAGCAGACATAGACTTCCAAATGTGTCAGTAACTGCTGTGGGGATAAAGTGTGTTTGTATAATTATATGCATATTTTATGTTCCTTCATTGAGGAAAGTGTTATGTTTTATAAAGTAAGAAAGAGGCCAGGATATGCTTTGGTATAGCAAGGTATGCCCATGCTGAGGCACTTCTCCCTGAGGTACTAGTCATAGAACAGGTTTAGTATAGAATAGTTTATTTATAACATGGGAAATGGAGTTGGGAAGGGAGTGGGGAGAGAGAGAGAGAGAGAGAGAGAGAGAGAGAGAGAGAGAGAGAGAGGAGGGGAGGACCAAGAACATGGTAGGGATGGGGAGAGGGGAGAGCAGGAGAAAGGGGTGAATGAGAGAAGGGGTAAAGATGGGGAAAGACAGAGAGAAGGAGAGAAACAGCCCCTTTTATAATAAGCCAGGCATACCTGGCTATTGCCAGGTAACTGTGGAGCAGAGCCTAGAAGAAATGATAACAGAATGTTCTCCCTGTTAACATTAATAACTCCATGGTAATCAGAGATAGCATGTATGTAAGAGGCAAAGGTGTGGCTAATGTTTCTGGAAAAAATGGTAAACCCTGGGACTTCAGGATAGCCCTCAAGGCTGTAGAAAAAAAACTCTAAAAACCTAAGTTCAAAAATATATCATTTCTCAACTATACAAAAGATAGGGATGCAATATAAATTATATGAGGGACTTTGTGGATCTAAAGGAATAGAAGCAGCTGCATTAATAAGGCAGCTTGTCAGAAAGATATAGGCAGATACAAAGGCAGGCAGATTCCTCAGTTCAAGATTAGCCTGGGACATAGTAAATCCCGGCCCAAGTGTGGGAGAAATGGTGATTTCAAGACTGGGTCCTACCCAGCTAGTTTATCTATGTTAGCCGAGTCAGGCATATTTCTAACTTATTTTGCAAAGTTAAAAGAAAATGTGTGTATGCTGTCTCCCAAGAATTAAAGAAAGAAGTCACAGGATGCTAATTCATAGGATAATTAAATGGAAATCTGAAGTAAATGACTGGATTGATAGGTAAAATAAAAAGTCCAGTTTAAGGTCTACAAGAGGTGAGCTGCCCAGAGAACATTTTTCTAATAGCAAGAGAGAACTATTTGAAGAACTGTCTTCAGCAGAAAAGAGAGAAGGAGAGAGAGAGAGAGAGAGAGAGAGAGAGAGAGAGAGAGAGAGAGAGAGAGAGAGAGAGAGAGAGAGAGAGAACTGTCTGAAGATCTCCAGAATAAAGCAGATTACAAAGAAGAGTTCACATGGAGGGACCCATGGCTCCAGTCAAATATGCAGCAGAAGATAGATTTGATGGGCATCAATGGGAAAAGAAGCTCAATGCCCCAAGTGTAGGGAATGTGAGGGCTCAGAGGTGGGGAATGGGAGGATGGGTGGGTGGGGGAACACCCTCAGAAACAGGAGGAAGCACTAGAGATGTCATAGGAAATTTCAGGGTGGGGGAGAACCAGGAAAGGAGTTAACATTTGAAATGTAAATAAAGAAAATATCCAATAAAAAAATAAAGGAAAGAAAGGCAGCTGGAGAGATGTCTGAATGTCTGAGCAGAGACAATATCAATCCAGAATTTGACTTCAAGTCATTTGTTTTCCCTGTTCCCAGATATCCCTTCCTCAGAACCCCTCTCCAAGCTGAGGGTGGACAATGGCTACAAAAAAAATGTATTGAAAGAATGAAGCCAACAAAATTGGACTTGGATTTGTAGCATAACTTTTTCCACCTTCCTAGATCCATGAGGAATATTGATCAGTTGACTCTGGTTTATGTTTTGCAGCACTGTGATAAAAAGGCCAGAAAGTAAATCTCTGGAAATTGACTGAGGCATAAATTTAACACAAACTATCATGGATGAGTGGGTCTTTGGAAATAAGAAAATGTCTTTATTTAAAAATTCAGAAAATGAATAAATGGCTCAGTGGTTAAGAACACTGACTTCCCTTCTAGAGGTTCTGAGTTCAATTTTCAGCAACCACATGGTAGCTCCTAGCTATTTGTAATAGAATTTGATGCCCTCTTCTGGTATATACTCACATATATAAAAGAAATAAATATGTTGAGCAATAGTTGCACATGCCTTTAAACCAAGCACTTGGGAGGTAGAGGCAGGCAGATTTCTGAGTTCAAGACGAGTCTGGTCTACAGAGTGAGTTCCAGGACAGCCATGGCTACACAGAGAAACCCTGTCTTGAAAAAATAAAAAAAAATCATTATGTGCATATTGTATATATGTGTGCATGTTCACATGTATGCACCATTAAATATGTTGTTATATAAATATGCATGTGGTGTCTGGAGAACGACCTCACATATGACAATCATTGTCCACCTCCTTGAGACAAGATCTCTCCATTAAGCTCCACATTTAGACAAGACTAGCTCCTGTCTCCAATGTCCTACTGTTCATAACAGAAATCCACATCATAACCTTTGACATTTTCAAACAGGCACTGGAGATAAAATTTAGGTACCTGTGCATGTACAAGCAAGCATCTTATCAAAGGACTCTTCAGAGAGTAATTGTCACTGACAAATGGGGGTCAATAAACACTTAAATAGAACTGGAGGAAGAAGTCAGTTGTATATTTCCTTCAAATATATTCTTTAGTATATGAGGAAGTATTTTGATGCATTTCCACAGAAGGTAAAGTCAAGTTTAATCAGGAGACAAACACACTGTCAAATATTGAACAACAGGATATCAATGTATATGTGTGTGTGTGTATAAAATGCTGATATATATCAGCATTAACCTTAATCCATTAATTTTATACTCATAAGAGAAATGGAATAATTAATGGAAGCTTTGGGATATATTTTATTATTCATAAGAATTTCACATCACATACACTTTCCCAAAAGATTTTCAACACGAAAATTGCTGCATCCTAAGTGCAGCAATTTTATTTGTGGACAAAAGAAAATAAAAGGTGAATCTTTTATCTGCCCTTGGAGTTTCCCCAGCATAAATTCATGCATTTTCGTGCTTTATCCCCAGGTGATAAATTATCAGGGGGCTGCTGAAAATCCCAGGGCTTTTAAATAATATATTCATGAGACTGCCAGTAAAAAAAAAAAAAATAACTCAAAAGTTTGGGAGAAAGAAGAGCATGGAAGAATGTGTGAGATGTGAACTGGAGGAGTCATTGTCTTTAACATTCAATGTCAATCAAGAGCTCTCCATCCATCAGACTTGGGCCTTCGGTGATGTTGGCTTCGGTGTGTACAAAAGGCGCCAGCTATGTCTTCTTCATCCCTTCTCATCATGGGCTACTCCAACTAGGCAGATTGAACAACCTTATGTATGCTAGTAAACTTGCAAGGATTAAAGAAAGCATCCATTAGGAATCGTCTTCTATGTTTTAAATTGTGTTATGAAATTAATACTTTCCCCTACATATTTCTGTCAAAACCTTTTCTGCAAAGGTCTGTAATTTAAATCTTAACACTGAAATTAAATATCAGCCAGTTTTCTACCTTCATGTGTAGACTGAGAGCTAAGAATGTACTGTTAACGTTCAGATTTCCAAAGTAGCCAAGCATACCTACAACTTGTATTCACCCTTATTAGCACTGACTGCTTAGTTTTCATTGACAATGTTGGATATCATTGGGTTATCTGAGAAGAAATCTAAATTGAGGGATAACCCAGATTATGGGTATGCATGTGTAGGATTATCTCAACTGTTAAATGAGGTAAGAGGAACCAACCTGTGGTTGGCATAACAAACATGTGTACATGTGCTCACACACACACACATACACGCAAACACACAAATGCACACACACATACATACACACACATACATACATATACATACACACATACACACAAACGTACACATACACACATACAAACACTTGCACACAAAGATACATACACACACATAGACACATACACACATACACACACACAGAGGGGCAACTTAGTATATACACACATGTATACATATATACATTCATACATACATACACACACATATATACTACAGTCTCAGAAATCTGTAGAATTGAGGCTAATGCAGCTAATGCAGAAAACAAACAAACATAAAAGAAATGAACAAACAAGCAAACAAAGCTATTCCATGGGCAGGTGATCCTGGAATGCTTAAGAAAGTTACGCACAAATTGAAGCAAAAGAGAAAGACACATTCTTCCATGCTTTATGTTTGATCAGAGAAGCAGAAAAAATTTAAAGAAGAATTGTACAATTTTCTTTCTAAATCATGGCCCTGTAGGTTTTCTATAGGTGCCAGACAATATGTAAAATATAAAAATTATGCTAAAGCTATTCTTTCTTTGCTCTCTCTGAATCATTCATCAAGCAAAAATTATCTGCTATGGAATTAAATTTACAACATAGCATTGAAAAGGATGCATTATGAATAGCTTGGAGCTGAAAGTGAATTACAGTTTAGAGCTACACGTGGTTTAAAATCTTCTTCTTTTCTGTTTTAGAATATGGTAGAATATAACCCTTGGTCTTAATCTTTCTGCTTCAGGAGACATATGTTTTGATTATAGCTGACCATAGTACTTTATAATAATATCAGATCAGCACACAATTAATCACCACTTAACATCAGAAAAAGATGTAGGACTGGTGAACAGGACTCATACCTAGCCAAGATACTACAAGATTTATACAGTCTTTAGAATAACCTGGTTCTTTATTATTATTATTATTATTATTATTATTATTAATTATACCCAACCACTGTTTCCTCCTCTCCTCACAGTCCCTCCAATACCTCTTCTCTACACCCTCTAACCACTTTTCTCTGACACTAACAGGTATACCCAGAGATGACCACTAATGGTTATCATAGACAAGCCAGTGTTAAAATTTGGTGGAGCACGTCTTCTTCTTCACATTTGTAATTTTTGTTTGCATTATTTGCATAGACTACATTTTAGTGTTTAAATACACAAACACTTTAAAGGATTTGTGCACTGGGTTCCATCTGTGGGGGAAATGCCAGTTGTTTCCCAGGGCTTCACACATGCTAAACATAAAGGTACAGTTCTATTTATTTTTTGTTTATTTTTTATACTTGCAATTATAAGTATACATACACATTTGCTCTTTTTCTCTCTCTTCTCTCCAAACCTCCCATATACTTTCTTACCCTTTTCAAAATTCATACTCATCTGGACATTAATTCTTGTTACATGCATATATGTACATATACAGAAATATATTTTCAAACAACTTTGTCAGTTTGTATGATGTTACTAAGGAACACACCACTTTCGGCGGGCTGCCATTCCTAAGTCTCACTTAATTTGCTATGTCTCTTTGAATCGTGTCAAAGACAACATGATTTGCAGGCCCTGCTTGGATGTGCCAAGGAGGAATTTGAAAGTAGCTCTCTAAGAGCAGAAAGTAGTCTAAAATAAAAGGCAAACTTGGTAGAATATAATCATACAATCCAATTAGATACTTATAGCACCTGTAAAGGAACAATGTTAGGATTAAGGAGGTGTGTGTGTGTGTGTGTGTGTGTGTGTGTGCGTGTGTACATTTGTAGCAGATAGTAAGGAAACAGATAAGTTACATAATGTACAATTCTATCCCAGAATTTTCTCCTTAAGTTTCTCATAGCACAGTTTTAGAACTGAGGCAACAATATAACTAGTTTTATATACAAACAATATATAATACTAAGCAACAAAGTACTATATAATACTATAAAATATAATACTATATAAGTACTATATAATACTAAGCAACAAAGAAGTTAAATTGCTTCCAAAGGTCACTTAGAACTTATTGGCAGACTATAAGTCATGTTCAGACCTGAAGGATGCCAAGTCTATGTCACTGAAATAATAAACAGATTTTAATTAGAAAGTGCTATATGCTTAAAATTATAATTAAAATTAATTCTACTGCATAGTGTAGAGTATTCTGGATGCAAATCCTTCCAATTTCTATAACTCACTCATGATGACAAAAATTTAAACAAAAATAGTATCATTTTTCAGGGACTTAAAGCTTTCAAATCCTATCAGTTTTAAATTTATAGTGATATGTTTTATTTCTTCCACTTAATGAAAAAATGAAAGTATCCTCATAGATACACAGATATTCATGAACAGTGAAAGGATCATGAAAAATGACAACATTAATCCAGGAAAATCATCTCATTGTGGGTAACACAGGAAACTCCATCCATTCCTCATTTTCTAGACAGACCATTCAAGTATTCAGGCAATATTTGGGTGCAAAAACTTGTGGACATTAAAATGAACTTGCTAAATATGAAATTGGTGACTAGTTCATGTCTTTTAAGTTATTACCAGCCCCAAAGTGAATGGTGAATAAACTGACTTATTGCAGAATCAGGGACAATTGATCAGTTGTCTCTAGATGTTAGTCTTTCAGGTTGGCAACATTAATTTTCCCCTGCCTACCAAGCACTGAACTGACAGACTGATTAGACAGTTACAAAATTGCATTAGGATGACAAGGCAGTTTCTGGAGAGGATTCTACCCTGCCTATTTTTAGAATAATTGTGAAGAACTGCCATTACTGTCTAGTTGAGAGCTGTCTTAATTTGTCAGGAGGGACAGAGAGAAGCAAATCTGTGATATAGTTTTCTGATTAATGGAAACTCAAAAGATGAGTAAAAATTGGGATCATGGCTTGAAAAATCCTGACCTAACAGGGGTTGTTAAACCTCTATAGTGGTTCCTATGTTTATTTGATATTTAATTTTAAGCCCAGCACATCATTTGCATTAGGCTTCATTCCTTCTTCTCAAAGTATCCCAGCTTTCTTCAGTTTTCTTTCTTTCTCATTTATTTTCTATCACAGAATGCTAAAGAGATACAACTAAGAATATAACACAAGGATTGATACATAGGTAGAACGTAAAGAGCAGGAATCCATACATGTTCATATCCATCATTATAGGATAATAATTACAAATACATAATATTTCTAAATTATTTCTTAATTTCTAATTTCCTGATTCTCAGTTGTACCAGCTTTAAAATTAGAATTATGATATCATTTAGTAAGATTATAATAACATTTTGGAATAACTAATCATTCTAAATTAAAAGTGATAAAACTTTATATTTTGTCTTTAAGCTGCAAAGAGTTACCAGTATAATTGTCTATATTTTTGAGGTGGAATGTGATAATTTGATAGATATGTTTTGTATATAACAAATCAGAGTTGCTAATATTCCATTTTTTAATCTTATTATTCAAAATTATGTATATATGTATGCATGTATACAGTATGCTTTGATCATATTAACTCTTCCACTTCCTAAAACTCTCTCAAATTTCTATCACACCTCCTTCCAAACATTATGTCCTCCATTTGTAAGTTTTAAGCATTTCCATCTTTTTGACTTCTGCTTTAAAATTTGGTTAACACTACAAATATATATATATATATATATATAAAAACTGAGGCTCAGTAGTGAAGCTCAATATATGCAGAGAAAGAAGCAATCCATTCAAATGATTAATGATATCATTGCCAAAGTGCATAGTGATTGAAGCATTCAAGTTCCTTTTTGCTAGTTATTAATAAAATGTGTAATAAGATATTATAAATGGCATTCCCTCCTGTACCCTCTGCAGTAGGAGTTGTGACTAATGCTGGTGAGGCATAGATAAAGGGAAACTATACTATAAGATAAACAAACAAAGCAAAACAAAACAAACAAAAAAACAAAAAACTGCAGTGCATTGTACTTTCTCAGACAACAGAAAATAAAACCCTGTCTTTGGGAAAATGAATTTGTCACAAAGAAACACGTACTTGGTCAAGCAGGCATAGTTACAAGACTGGATCATGAAGAATCACCTTTCTACCAAGGCAAACATGTATATGGCAGCCCCATTAGGTCTCAACACTGGTATGATCAGTGTCTTCCTCTGATTTTTACATTGCCCTAATACTTCAAATACCAAACTTCAGACCCAGATTTGTTATCAGTACGCATTTATTAAAATATACTTATGTGAAAGAGTTATAGTAGAATTATCCTACAATGGAGAGACAATACCCCTAGTAAACTCAAACCTTTGCAATACGACTCCACTACCAGGAATCAGCAAATGTTTTGCAGTTGTTGGCCTGTGAGTTCCCATAAATCCCTCCACAGCTCAGGCTATTGCCATGACTGTTGGCTATTCCTCAGAAATTGACAGTAAAATCCCTATTGCTGTATGTGTCACATATCTCAGTAATAAAACATGATAAATCATGCTGGAAATGACCTGGAAGCTTCACCCCTACTGATTAGAATTCACAGTGTTGGATGTATACATCTATCTCACTCTACTGTGAGTAGGTAAATCACAATAATACCTATCCCTGAAACTGTCCTGCTCACTAATGAAATGGTACCCGAAAGTGAGAGACCTTTTTGATTGCCTTTAAGGCCTATTCTACAAAATGAAACCTATAGGTGGTATCATTAGTGGGGCCAAGAAACTGCAGCAAAATATATCATCAGCACTAGCATAATATTCTTTAAATTGGACATTAAGATTAATGACTTATTGCTATTCTCATACAGTAGTACATTTCTCAACCTTCATCAGAGATGCTTCATCTTGCAGTAGATAGCAACTAACACAAAGATCCACAAATGACTACTATTCATAGTAAGAGACTAAGGAACATTCAATCCTAAGTAGAGTATCTGTATCACAGCCCTTCCCATAACACTTAGAGATCATCAAAAGTGAGCTGATTACAAGGAAACAGTGTTTTCCAGACACAACAGGGAATTCTCAAAATAAACTCATCATGACCTTAATATCATCTGAAAGGCATACGCAATTTCATTGCGGATGACAGTATTAGCCTTTGTGGTGGGAACCACAGAATAGGACTTCTATTAATCCCAAAAAATATTGGCAATTGATGGCTACTGAGAAATCAAGAGCCAGTTTTCTTTAAGTCAATGATAGGTTAACCAAAACTAGCAGTATATGGGCAGCACAAACTGGGCTCAATGTTTTGATAATGTAGAGAGAACATAAAATTCAGTTGCTTGAGATTTAGGGGTTGAACTGGGAGGATTTGGGAGGTAAATGTAATTGAGTACTTAAAAAAACAAGGAATCTGAATTAATAAATGAAATATGAAAAAAAGTATGGTAGAATACATCTCTTATTGGACAGCAATGGTAGAGGCAGAATCACGATTTCTAAGCCAGACTGGCGTCCATAGTGAGACACTGTACCAAGAAAATGAAGACTCTCTCTCTCTCTCTCTCTCTCTCTCTCTCCGTCTCACTCTCTCTCTGTATATGTGTCTATACATATATATATATTCTACATATATATATATGTATAGACACATATACATATATATCTATTATATATACACACAGATAAAAGTCTATTGTGCAATTGTGATGAAGAAAGAAAGAAGCAACAGTGAAATAAGTACAGGAGAGAAAGAAAAAATAAGAAAAGTTATGACAATTTCTTCATCCTTGAGTGTGACAAAGTCAATTCTCAAGTCACTGCTAACATAGAGGGTGATTGCCTTGTGCATATGTTGAAATATGCTCAATATCGAACACTGACATAAAACAAGCCTGCTACATGTTTCAGTTTCAGTTTCTTCTCCACTATGTTAACTGTCCCATTAATTTTATTTTTTACATCAAAGTTTGGCTCCCAAATCAGACAGCTGTTTCATGTTAACCCCCAGTGAGATCATTCGCATATACTCAATATATTTCTCACGGGGTTATATTCCTGCTATGAGGCTCCATTGGCAACTGGGGAGTAGAGGCAGTTTCCCAAGTGGATTCTATTTCCAGATTGAAATTTAATATAAGGATATATATTTCTGGCCAAGTATCATCTTTTAAAATACCTATATTGTTTTCAATTTTGACTCCCAAAGATGGTCTAGAAATTGAAGGAACATGAAACTACTAGGTGCCTGTAGCTGAATTTGTTGGCTTTACTTAAAGAAAAACCAATAAGCCACTTGGATGTTTCTGAGTTCTAAATGTGTTGAAACATTTGATTTGAGCATTTACAAAGAAGGACTAATTTCCTGTGGCTCTTACAGTTTGATGCCTGTCATTATAATGAACAGGTAGTAGCATTCAAATAGTAGCTGATGAATGAATAAAAATACATACATGAATCACATCTGTTTCTAGGGTAAGTGGGTTTGTGATATTGGGTAAAATGTTTAGCTGCTATTGGAAGCTTTTAAAGAGGGAAGAAGTATAACTATCAAAACAACAATTTTTTGTTACTACCTATACCTCTAATTTTGAAATAAAAAACAATGTATGCATTTTATAGGTAGCATGTCTGTCCTATGCCATCAGGATATAGGAAGAAAGAATAAGACTATTTATATCCTTTCCTTTTCCAAATGAGGTGCTACATTGAAAAGTCTAGCACAAGATGGGATTTCCTAACAGAACTGATTTTTTTAAATAAATAAGTGTTCTTGTATTATTTTTATTCCTTCCTGTAACAAGACCTTTCCTCTTATTATTAGAGTGTGCATTTCAGTAACATAATCAAAGGTAAATATCAAGCACCTGCCTTCTGGATAAGACTCAGAAAGTTGGAAATTACCAATCCACTCAGCTCTTTGCAGGCTTTCTCCAACTATAGCAGGTTGGGGATTGTCTTCCATGTCAGGGATTAGATTAAACTCTTCCCTGGAACAAGTTCAGGAGGAAAATGTGGGCTAAGAGAGTAAGCAGAAGGAGACAAGGGAGGTGGCATATGGACTCTGCTCCACACAGTGAGAGACAGAGAGCTGAAGTTAAGACATGCTTAAGTTTTGATGAGGAGCCCACTGTCCCATGAGTCAGAAAGATGAACAGTGCAGGCAGCTACAGGACTGTGTGACAAATGCTTGGCAAAAACCCATGAGTAAATCTTTATAGGTGTATTGAAAGAAACTCCTTTCTTGTCAGAGGTTTGGGTATTAAGACAGGGTGCCCAGGGAAGGGCTAGCACAAAATAACAAATGTATAGTAAACAAGAACACAGAGACAAAACCCAGAGGTATAGTAGAGTCTCTAGAAGGATGTTTCATGAGTGATCTCTTTTTAGGCGCAGCTTCTTACATGAGGTGCCATACCTTTCCATGACAGAGAAAATGGGAGATTCTGGAGTTTCCTTAAAACTGAGCATGCATCAGAGGTTAGAGGAAAATAATAGGAAAGAGATCAAGTTAAGATGAAACACTCATCCTGAACATTTGAAGAATGAATTAGATGCTCTAGCATCAATCTATTTGAGTAGAAAACACAGTACAGTGCATTTTCGGCTTCCAGTCTCATGGCCATTGTGGTCCTTAAAATGAAGCCAATTGCTACAAAAGGGGCAAAAACTGCACAAATCAAAAATATAAGATGTAACAGGGATATAATGTGAGTTGCAAGATAAGCAGGTAGGCAGACACTTTATCTTTGACAGCCTGAATCTGGTTTGTTTTGGTTCCTCTCTTTGACTATAATCCCCTTCATTTATGTAGGAATGTAAAGTGACTGGCATTTCCAGTGTATGTCAAGCCTGGGTATTGATTAGGAAAGTGACAAACATCAGTTACTTAGGGGTTTCAGCTTAGGCACAGAAATACATTTTAAAAGAAATCAGATGACTGGACTAAAATTTCTACACACACCATAATGAGACAAAGCAGGATAATCACAAACAAATTTATATGGTGTTTAGTGGGCAAACGGGAGACAGATTATGAAAGGGAACCATCATAAGAAAAGATTAAAGGATCGTAAACAATATATCAATTTCAGGAATCATATAAGGAACTTACACAGAAAAATTAGTTATAGAGGAGGGAGTAAGTATTGTACTAAAGTTACAAATATGGCTTTATATGTTGCAAAAAGCTTAATTAAACAATAAATGAGGAAAACATATGATAGACATATGCTAAGAATTTAAGAATTAATTATTTCCTCTTTGACACATGCAAACTTTTATTTTCTTACATTGTATCTTTCTTTTTGTAATGTTATATTTTCAACATTCATTAAACATAGTTTGCATTTAATTAGTTTATACTCTATCAGATAACAATGTTATTTTCATATATATTTTATTTTCCTGATTTCCTCTCCTGCTTTACCCTCCCATGCTGCTTCAATCTCCTGTGAGTAGGGAGCTCTGAGCTCCTGGAGGGTCATGGCACACACACACACACACACACACACACACACACACACACACACACACACATTATACTTAGGTATGCCTGGACTAGTTCAATAGCTGGGAACTTCCAAATCTCTCCAACGCTAGCATATACTCTGCTACTGTGTTCTTGAATTAATACTTGCTAAATCTGTATTTTATCGTTGCTACCATAGACCCAATTGAGGAATTGGCCCCTTGGGCCACTTTCCCTGATTCTTACAGGTCTTAAGAGGTAGACTCTTAAGTCCTACCTTCCTGCTTTTTCTCAATGTTGATCATCCATCCTATGTCCCTCTCATTGGCAGAATCCTTCTTCCCCTCCCCTTCTTCTCCACCTCCTTCTTGACAGGGAACCCAAAAAGCCCCGCCTCTTTCTCTCCTCACAGACATTGGCTTCTGGCTCTTTACTGATCAACAGAATACTGGTTGGGGACAGGGGCCCTCCGCATCTGGACATATGGATTCCTGTGTGATGTTTGGAGCTGAATTAAGACAAAGCATTAGAATCAATCCCCAACACTCCTGCTTTTGCCTTTCCTCTCCTCTTAATCCCAATATCCTTTCCACTTTCATATCACACGTATTTGATACCCCTCCATACTAGTTTCCTTCTGTGTTGCTGTGAAAATTTCTGTTTAAAACTAAGTGAGGAAGAAAGGAAAGCGATCCTTTCATCTCATAACTTCCATTTGACAAGCCAAATATGAAGGAAATCAGGGCAGGAGTTTGAGGCAGGAACCTGGGAACCTGAAGCATAAACTAAAGAAGCGTGCTATCTGCTATTTGCTAAACTGCTATCTATGCTTCCCAACATGGTTTTCTATATAATCCAGGAGCACCTGCTCAGGGCTGTAATTGTCACAGTAAACAGAGCCTACAACTTCTATTGTCGATTTTGTCAGTCCAATGAGGGTATAGAGAGACTTTTTGGTGCAATGTATGGAAGCTTCACCTGTCGATAGAAGGCTGTTAGCCTATTAGCTTAGGAAAAAAATAGAGGGTGAATTCCTGACCAGACTGAGGACTTCTGAGATAGAGATGGAGGCCTGGGAAAAGATTTGCCTAGGAACTCTGAGGAAGATAGGCACATGAACTCAGAGAAGTAACAAGGCATATGGCACTCCAAGAATAGAACAATGGGTTCTATATCTCAGCAAATGGTTGCTATGAGGTAGTAGGGGAACAGGCCCCGGCTGATGGCCTAAGCATTTATTCATATATACATCAGTCTCAGAGTCATTATTTTGGGGATCAAAGAGGATGGTTGGAGAAATGTGCAGTTATGAAGGCGTTTCTCACTTGAGTTTCTCTCTACTCTAGTTTGCATGAATTGAAGGAAACAACCAGCACACTCTCCTTTTTAGCTACCCCATTTTTCCCTCCAATGGGCCCCTTTCTTGTAGCATTACTTATGCCTACATTCACACAGACATAAATTTGAATACATACCATTAAGAACTGTCATTCACCACCTGTAAAAAATAATGTGTAACACGTCTGGTTGAATATGGGTTTCTTCATTTAGTAAAATAAATTCCAGATTATGGTGGTTTGAATATGCTTGGCCTAGGGAAAAACACTATTAGGAGGTGTGGCCTTTGTGGAGTAGGTGTGGCCTTGTTGGAGTAAAGGTCACTGTGGGGGTGAGCTTTGATGCACCTATCTTAGTCTCTGACCAGTGTAGCATAGGTCCCCTCCTGACTACCTGATGAATAGAGACTCCTTCAGATCAAGATGTAGAACCCTTGCCTCTTCTAGCTCCAACTCCACCCATATAATGCAATGCTTCCCATCAAGACGATAATGGACTGAACTTCTGAAACTACAAGCCAGCCCAAATTAAAAGTTTGCCCTTATAAGAGTTGCCATGGTCTTGGGATCTCTTCACAACAATGAAACCCTATCTAAGGCACAGATCCATTCATAATCCTGAAGATTTTATAATTTTAGTTATCTTTGAGCTTAAAAAAACTTCATTGTATATTTATAGCACAACTGTATCATCTGAGTTTCAATTGATGGTGATTTATTTAGTATTCGTGTGGATTTTGTGATTGCTAGGTAAGTGTTCTGCCACTGATCCAAAGCAGTTATTTGGTAGACTTCTATGGAGATTTCTTACCATTGTCGTTTGAAAACCAGGAAACAGATGTACAAATTCCCTATGGTAGCATTTGGAGTCTTTAAAAATGGAATAGCTTCATTTTATAGCAGTCTTAATTTTAGTTTTTTGAGAAGTCTCTGTATAGATTTTCATAATGTCTGTACAAGCATACACTTTTGTCAGCTGCTAATAAGGGTTCCTCATTTATTTTCCTGCTAAAAGTCATTCTAGATGCTCAACATGGTGTTAATTTTCATGTCGTTCTTGGTTAAAGATGTCTAACACTTTCAAATATGTGTTATACAGTTGTGCTTTTTCTGAGAACTCTCTCTTTAGCTCACTAGTCTACTTACTGGAAGTTATTTATTGATGCTCATTTATTTTGATTATTTCACCTCTCGGTATATTTAGGCAATAACTGTGTGTCTGAAATCAAGCAGGAAAAAAGTTTTCCCTACCTTTCCAGCTCTCTGTTCATTCTGTAGATGGTTTCCTTTGATGGGCATAAAAGAAGCCTTCTAATTTTATGTAATCCTATCATTCAATATTTGGCACTATTTTTGTGTTGCAGAGATTTATTCCCTATACCTATACTTAGAAGTGTTTTTTCTGTTAATTCCTCACATTTCCAATATACTAAATTTTAAATTCTTCTTTTTGGTAATTTAAATTGATTGGCTTTATCAGGTAAGAGATATGGATCTAATTTCACTTTTCTGAGGGCAACCATCTAGGGTTTAGGCATCATTTACTTCATCAAATATGAGAATGCCTACTCCTACTTTTTGAAGGTATTCCTTTATTAGTATGTAATATGTAAATTTAGGTTTTTGTTGACAGAGTCCTGCTATTTTTGTAACTTAAGGCATTGTGCATTTCACATTTTATATTCAAAAAATTCTTGTCTATTTCAATGAACTGTCCAAACTTTTAGACTTTACCTAAGCTCTGTCATCTACCACATAAATTTCAGAGTTCTCTAAAGTTTAGGTAAGATTTGCTCACTTAATTTTTTTTTATTATTTTATCCTTTAGTCTGTACCAATAGTCTCAAAGCAATTCAATCTCTGGTGTTTTTGACAATTATTTTGTGTAGGCCTATATGTGATGGAGATTAAGAGAATGTGGAAGCCCTGCCCACATGAGTTTGGCTTTTGTTTATCCTACTCCAATTCTGTCAGGATATTGTACAAAATTCCCCACAAGTGTTCTATGAGCTTTCTCTAGATGAAACTAGTCGGATGGAGGTGTGGAAAACCACCACCTTTTTAACCCCTGTCCACAATTTTCCGTTGATTCCTTTAGCATTTGTTTGTTGCTTATGGAATTTGTTGTTTCCATCAGAACAATGTAAGATGTTCTGGGTTTCTCCATGAGTAGCCTGTTGTTTGAATTTCTTGCTGGTTCTGTCAATGGTAGGAGCAAGCCAGTGGGGGGCTTATAGTACTTTCAACTTGACAGACCCGTACCAGTCTTCTTGTGGTGTGTCTGCTTCCTGATGTGCTCTGCTCATTTTCCAACACTTTCAGCCTTACAGATCTCTCTCCATAACTTTGAGCTCTCACATTGCTCATTGTCCTTGAGCATAATTTCTAGGCAGGCCCTAGCTCAGCTAGAATCCTGTTTGCTTGTTGGAAGAACCTTGCTCTTGTAGCCCAGTCTGGTCTTGAATTCTTGGTAATTTTTCTAACTTGACTCTCAGTTGATGATATCATAAGCGTGCCTTAACATGCCCAGGTTTCTTTTGTATTTGTAGTAAACCATAAATTGTTTTGAAAGAGTGCTTCATCTTTAGTAGAGATAATACATATAATACACAGATGACATGCTGAAATGTTATTAGTTGCTTTCTTTTTTATTCTTCTTGTTCTATTGTTTTATTAGATATATTCTTTATTTACATTTCAAATGCTGTCACCTTTCCTGGTTTCCCCCCAAACATTCCCTAACCCATCTCCCTCACCCTGCTCAGCACTCAATCCACTCCCACTTCCCTGCTCTGGCATTCCCCTATACTGGGGCATCTAGCCTTCTCAGAACCAAAGGCCTTGCCTCCCTTTGATGTCCAACAAGCCCATCCTCTGCTCATATGCATCTGGAGTCATGGGTCCCTCCATGCATACTCTTTTGTTAGTGGTTTAGTCCTTAGGAGCTCTGGGGGGGGGGTACAGGTTGGTTCATATTGTTGTTCCCCCTATGGTGTTGCAAACCCCTTCAGCTCTGTGGTTCCTTTCTCTAGCTCCTCCATTGGGGACCCTGTGCTCAGTTCAATGGTTGGCTGAGACTGTTCCTCTCTGTAGTTGTCATGCATTAGCAGAGCCTCCCAGGTGACAGCTATATCAGGCTCTTATCAGCAAGCACATGTTGGCATCCACAATAGTGTTTGGGTTTTGTAACTCTTTATGGCATGGATCCCTAGATAGGGCAGTCTCTGAATGGTTTTATCCTCAGTCTCCACTCCTTTCAAAAGTCAGATATGTGAGGCATGAGCAAAGAAAAGACAAGAGGAAGACAAATGCAACATCATGAGTCTAAGTAGTGAGCATAAAATCTTGGATCTCTTCCAGAAAATAAATTATTATTGACACAAAACAATGTTATTTATTAGAAGAAATATATAAATATGCTTGATCTCATCAAAACGACCTTCAGCTGATAAGATTATTTCCCATTTCAGAATGTGGAAGCAACTCAGCAAATCCACATAGGATCTATCTCTAAATGACAAGAGTCTGTTTCTGAAGCTAAAGTGTAGTTATTATGCAAAAATGACCTTTATACTTGCAAATATGGTAATTCTATATAAATGACACTCATCCAGATTTAGTTATAAGTAAATATTTTCTAATGTAAACCCAAACCCAAGATCAAACCAAGATATCCTTTCTTTATTACGTTGCTCTATTATTCTTCTCTTAAAGTAATTTAATATACTTAAACTTCCTACTCTCACTTCACTTTAAGCAGAAGGAATGCCTCACTTAGGTGGACTCATCTCTGTAATGAAACTCTCTGGGCTGCTTCTCAGCTACCTTCTGGATTTAATGTTTTCAGAGTAGTCTAACACCAGCTGGATTCTTACTCATTTGCTCAAAGGTAAGACATTTAGATCATTTCCATTTCTCAGCCTTTGTAAATTGTGTAATTATAAATATGGGTGGTGACTTAATTTGGGTTATTATTGTCTTGACAATATACCATGACAATTGCTGCAACAGTATTCCATGACCAATAGCAACCTGGGATGTTAAAGTCTATCACTGAATGAATTCAGGACATGAACTCAAACAGTGCCAGAACCTGGGAGAGCTGATTCAGAAGCCATGGAGGATTGCTGCTTACTGGTTTGCTCCCAGTGGTTTGCTCAGCTTGCTTTCTTACAGAAACCAGGATCTCCTGCCCAGGAATGACCCCATCCACAATGGCCTGAGCCATCCCCAATTAATCACTCATTAAAAATGAGCCAAGTCTTACAAATGGTTCTAATGGAAGCATTTTCTCAATTGAACATTCCTCTTTTCAGATAACTCTCACTTATGTCTGGTCATCTTAGAAATAGCCAGCAGAGGTGATAAAAGAGTTTCTTTAATATACAGATTTCATTTTCTCTGGATATGCACCGTGTAGAGGGACTGCATTTTCATATGGTAATCTAAGCTTAAAGCCATACTGTTTCCCACAACGGTTGTTATTAATTAACTTTTCAGTCTCAGTGTCAAGGTACAAGATTTCCATTTTTCTTCACATTTTGACAAACTTTCTCTTTTGTTGCTTTGATGATAGTCATTGTAGTGAGATGTAGTGAGATGGCATCCCATTGTGGTTTTGTTTTTAACTTCCCTGGTGTTTGCGATGCTGAAGGGCTGAAGGGTTTTTGCACACTCACTGGTCATATGTCTGTCTTCTTTTAAGAAATATCCACTTTTTTCTATTACATGCTTTTTAAATTAAGTTATTGGGGGGGTTACATTTTTTTAATTCTTTAATTCTTTTTTATTCTAGATCTTAGCCATTTGTCAGAAATTTGTCAGAAACAGCCATTTTCTGTTTGCACTCCAATGATTGCTTTCTTTGCTCTACAGAAATCTATTTGTATGACATAATCACACTTGTATATTTTTATGTTTTTGTCCTGTGTTGTGTGGTTAACTGCTTCCGAAATTCTATCCATTCAAGTATCTTGAGAACTTTCTATATGTTTTTTCTAATAGTTTATGATAATATATGTAATATACTAAATCCATATTTACTTGACATAATAAGCTATGAGAGATAAGGAACTAGCTTTAATCTTCTTGATGGGATAATTGATTTTCAAGCAACATTAAATGAAAAACCTTATGCATTCTGCCTACAATATGTTCAAGACATATTTTGAAAGTCAACAGACTATAGATGCAAGAATTTGTTCTGTTGATCTGTATGTCTGTTTTTTTAAAATCATTATTGTTTCTTTGTATCGTATTTTAAAGATAGCTAACATAATTTCTTTCATTATATTTTTATTTTTAGACATTAATATTATTTTCTCTTTTGTAAGTTGGGAATCTTACATTAAGTCTAAAATACTGATACTATTTTAATGTTTCTCATTTATTGCCAAAATGTAATATCATAGGAACATATTCTCGGTGTTACATTTTTAAATCACAGCTGGTTATTCACAGGATAATTTGATGAACATTATCTAAAATGCTATGTATTATTTTTAAAATACTTATAGTTTTTTTAATAAATAAGAACCTTTTATTTTCAATATGATAACTTGCTATTGAAAATGCTTTTATACCGAATCTTTTTCCTTCAATTCTTTATATAAAATTGATTTTTGTATTAGTAAATGAAAACTAACAAAAATTATAAATAAAATTCAAATGATAAAAGATAGAATAAGAATAATATGGTTTATCTTTTTTAGGTATTTGTTATCTTCTAGAATATTACTTTTCAGTAATCATATAACTAAAATTCAGGAATATTTAAAGAAAGAAACAAGACACTAATAATTGAGTAATTGCTCAGAGATAAAAGAACTTTTTCTTTCAAAAAGAGGACTTTACTTTTCAGATAATTCAAAACAAAATTGTAGGACAAAGGTGAAAGTTTCTCAGTGAGTAAAGATTTGGACTTGAGCTTAGACCACAAACACGTACACACTCTAAGTGTATAGATAATGGACATGAACAGATGCCATGGGCTGTTGGCAAGCCAGTTTAGCCAAAATTATTAGCTCCAGGTTCAGAGTAAGACAATGTCTCAAAAGATAACATGACTATCATTAGGAAAAGATATTCAGTGTTAATCACTGGAGTCCATACATGCATGCATGGGGAAGTACACCCATGTATACCTATACAACATACAACCACACACAGCACAGCATAAACACAGACATACACATACACACAGCACAAACACAGACACACAAACAGACACATACACATGGCCCAAACACCTACTACACACACAGCACAGCTGAAACACAGAGACACACATGCACACACAGTACAGACATATAAGCAGACACACAGCACAAACACACACACACACACAGAGCATAAACACAGTCACACACACACACACACACACACACAAATATACATACAGCTCATTCACAGAAACACAGACACACATACCACGAACACACAGGAGCAAACTCTACTAAATCTATGACCTATCACCACAAACAGAAAGCATTTAAATAAATCTCCCCACATAACAGAACTCATGTAGAAGAGCTGAGATTTAATCCATGGTAAACTGGTGACCCAAGAAGTGTTGTATTTCTGTGTTCACATGCTCACACCTGTTGTGTCGGTAGCCTGGAGTAATCCATGAGAAAGCATTTATGTCAAAAAGCTGACAACTGCTACACATTGGCTCATTCCCAAGAGGCCCTGATTCCTTTGCCAGCCTAGAACACTCTAATCTAATGACTTTACTCTGAAAATTACAGACATCTTAAGCAAATAAATGATGGTTTTAAACTATTGGTATAAATCACCAGCTAGGCAATGCCTTAACTATTCCTGATAAGAGCAATAGTAAACTAAAGAGTGAATAATCACACTTCAGTTCTAAAGTAGATAGCATTTAAATGTTTAATGGAGTGATTAAAATTATTTGGTCTAGAATTATTTGTGTGTTTACAATCCTAAGATTTAAAAGAATTCGCCAAATGCCTTTATAAAAGAAGAAACATATCTCACAATTTGCTAAGTTTAAGAATATGCCACTCCAGTAAAAAAAAAAAATGAATACAAGATTACTTTTTATGATGTTATCTATCAAGAAGTAGTAAATGTGCCTATTTTAAGGCCAGATTTGCTGAAAAGGCGGATATTCGTGGGGAGGTATGTTTGAAAAAATAAAATGATTTTTACCTGGGACAATTAGTAAGGCACACTTATCTTCTGTGTACCAAGGCAAGGTGGGAACAAACTACTAAATGTTGGTCTTAGTATCTCATTAGGAACTGGTTAGAAAATATTTCTTAACTTTTATAACCTGGTTCCAGGGATAGGGAAGAAGGCACAAAGGCAATTCTCAGTTTTGTCTGTTTTATGAAATGTCCAAATGCCATGTTTCAGGGCTCTGGGCTATGTCAACAAAGTTCATAATATGAACTGTAAAGCTTTCACTAAGGAAAAAATTAGTTGCTTATGTTTGAGTCAATATAAAGTTTAACTCTGTACATCATTTTAAAATTATCATTTTTGAGTATTAAAAAACTCTAAAACCATTGTCATCTTGTTTCAAGCCAGAAAGCTAACTAATGGGCCAGATGAAACATTTCTTAAAACAGGTAACTGAGGTCTGGAAGGGTCATTTTATTTTGGGGTGCATACCTGAGAGTCACATGGCATTTTCTTAGAGTCTTGTTTTATATTGTAAAATATTGTACCTAAGATGAAAGCTAACGTTAGCAGACATTAGAATCTTTAGTTTCATGAAAAAAAAAAGTCCATGTTGGCCTTTATACAAAATGCAAGGTCACAGAGTACAAACATATTGCTTATTAAAAGTTAATTTAAAATTCATAATATGTTTAATGCCTTCACATAAAGAGGGACTGAGATAGAAGAATATATATCTATCACTATATATATACAGAGAGAGAAAGAGAGACAGAGAGAGAGAGAGAGAGGGAGAGAGAGAGAGAGGGAGAGAGACGTCGAAGGGAGTGATAGGGTTAAATACAAAATATTCTTCTGTTCCTGTTCCTTATTGCTAGGCAGCCTCTGATTCTCACCTGTGAATGTGTGCTAGTAATAATGCATGGCAGGGTCCCTTGAGGTAGGGAACCTCCAGGGGGAGAAGTGCATCTGACCCTTGCTATTTCCCGTTTGAAGCTGCTCCAGGCACATAACTTTGGAAGATAATTCACTGCTGACCTTGATCACAATGATAGGATATCAATGGTTGGACTTCTCAGCTACCCCTGCCCAACACACACACTCAAAGCCACTTTGTCCTTTGTTTGAAGGATAAATAATGTTTGTTGTTCATGACACTCCTTGTTTATTTTCAAGCATGATGAGCATCAAAAGTGCTTATGGGTCAATGCTACCATTTAAAACAAGCCTTGCAACTATCCATAAACTTGCCAAAAAGCCATATTAGAGTTTTCCATTTTTCGGTTATTAAAGATTGTAAATAGCTTGATACTCAAAAGTTCAGAACCTTTTTCTCTGCCTTCCCTAAATATAAAGAAAAGAGGATAGTGCAAAGAATGTAAAAGAAGTAAATAGAAAAAAATAAAAAGAAGCAATAAAATATAAATAAGTTCTGTTATATATTTCTTACATTTTAATGGTTTAATATTAATATGCCAATGGGAAATTTTTCTGAGAAAATATGTGATTATATGTAAATATATTTTCTTTGTAGTGTAATATATGTACATAATATATAACAAAACAAAATATTGTTGATTATTTAGAATAAAACCATGCATAAGGAATGTAGCTGTTTAACTATAAGAATCCCATTGGCAAAAACATTCAACTTGAGAAAAGCCTGACTTTCAGCAATTCATTTATAATAAACCCTTCCTCTTAGAGTTAACATATAAGTTTGTCAGTGGGTAGTCTTTCCACTGTCCCAGTCTAAAACCTAAACTACCTCTAGCCTTTATAATCTAACAACCTTCACTTCAGCATAGATTCCTGGGCCTGGCGAGGGGAAGGTTTGCTTAAGATAACCCATTTAGTGCTGAATACTCCAGAGTTTCTCATGTTCTGCACATTGTCCAGTTGTGGGTCTCTCTGTTAATTACCATCTAGTACATGGAGGACACAGGAGACAGTTTCTTTGCTGATGGCTGAATAAGGCACAGATCTAGGATTATAGCTGAATACCATTAAAATAATTATATTATTGCTTTTTTAAAAATTTTTAGACAAGTATTATTTGTTTTTACTCTAGGTCCACGGGCTGTCTAATTTCAGGTTCTTGACCAACAAAGCAGTGTGAGGCATGGGTTCTATCTCACAGAGTAGGCCATAAGTCAGATTAGTGATTTGTTGCTTACTCCTACTGCCTTTGTGTCACTATTGCTCCAGTGTGTATTGCAGGCAGTACACCACTTTAGGTAAATGTTTTGTGGCTGGTATGCTGTTTACATTTCCTGTTTGATAGTATGCATAGTACGTTTCTGTAATAACCATCCTGAAAGATGGAGAGGAAAATGCCAGGGAGTCACCAGCTTGATATCTTCATGTTCAGTGAAGTTGCAGTTGTCGACAGGAATTGGCCTTGCTTTCAGTTTTTGTAGAGTGATCTCTAGTCTTGTCAACACCCTGGGTGGTTTGGGCATTACAGTGCAATCCCTTAGGACAAAAACTCAATTAGATGTCACCCAAGCCTGGTACTGGAAGCTTTGTTTGGTGATAAGAGATGGGCAATTGAAACTATGTCTTCCCCATTATTTGGCAATTTCTCTTTGATTACTTCATATATGTTTATTTTGGGAAGTTTCTACTCTATTAAGTTTCCATACAATTGCTCAAATATCCCTTGATTTTAGCTGTCTCAGTGTGGGTATATTCCCTCCCATAAATCAGTCTTCTCCCTCTCCACTTGATCCCCATTCCAGCCATCCCCATTCATCCATAACTTTCTACTCTATTTCCCTTTGCTAATAAAATCTATCCATTCATTCAATTTCAATTAACATTAGGACCTTTCATGGTATGGACTCTTAAAATCCACAATGCCATCAATATGTCCTGTACAAGCTCTTGCTTGGTGTTTGGGGTTTTCCTGCACAACAGAAATGTGGATCACAGAGTTTTATAACTGCTTCTTCATTAGATGATACCACAAAGGTGTCAGATACACTAATTGCTATCATATTTTTTTTAGGTTTTTGTCACGTATTTTATTGTATCATTCCATATTAACATTTTTATGTTTTTATGTTGTTAAACATTACTTGAAAGCCAGATTTTTTTATTGGATATTTTCCATATTTACATTTCAGATGTTATCCTCTTTCCAGGTCTCCCCTTCAGAAACCTCTCCCCCACCCCTCCCCCCTGCTTCTGTGAGGGTGCTCCCCCACCCACCCACTCCTATCTTCACACCCTGGCATTCCCTTATAATAGGGCACGGAACCACCTCAGGCCCAAGGACCACTCCTTCCACATCAGTCCAACAAGGCCATCCTCTGCTACATGTGAGGCAGGAGTCCTGGGTCCCTCCATGTCTGTTCTTTAGTTGGTGGTCCAGTCTCTGGGAGCTGTGGGGGTCTACGGCTGGTTGACACTGTTGCTCTCCCCATGGGGCTTCAAACTCCTTCAGCTTCTTCAGTCCTTTCTCCAACTCCTCCATCGGTGACCCCCACACTCAGTCCAATGGTTGGTGATCCATCCCATAAACAGTTGCCAAACCCGCATGCTATTGAGTATGCTGGGAAGTGCTTGCTTACAGGAGCCTGATATGGCTCTGCCAGAGACAAATACAGGGCAGATGCTCACAGCCATCACTTACTCTTTAGTCTCTATTACATTAAAGTTCTGAATTGTTTGCAAGCTCACCACTCTTGATATTGTCAGCTATCCCCTTTCTCCCAGTTTAGTATGTCTGCTCCATTCCCAATACATTTTTATTACATTAAATATTTCCCTGGGTTTTGTTATGCACATTAAATGAATAGAACATAAATTATTGATAAAAACAAACAAAGCAATTGGGTAGAAGTTTACAGGTGATTACGCTAGATGCATATCTGTACTCCTGGACATTTGGATATTTGAATACATTTATGGCCACCACTTCAAATCTTTAAAATGTGGAGAAGAGCTGAAATTGAAATTCTTTCTCCAAATGTCCAAAAAATGTAAAATAAGAATGAATTTATTTCATCACTCAAAGACAATTATGACCACATGTCCTAAAATAAGTTTATGCTTATATTATTTTTCCCAGAGAATTCCAATCCCAATTTTAAAAATCCACTAAAGAAAGATGGAAATAGCTGGTGAAGTTATCTCCCCTCTCATGAAGGTATTAGCCGAACTTACCTGCTCCCTCTGAGGTCATCTTCACAGTCTAAGTCTAATCTATAGTTTTCATGCAAATTCAGTTACCTAACATTTAAAGAAACAGAATTCTCAGCAGTTATGACTCTTTGTGGATCACAACAACTTTGAATACCCAAGACATAATCCACATATTAAATGATATCCAAGAAGAACAGAGGAGTGGCTCCTGGTTCTGGAAAGACTCAGTGCAGCAGTGTAGGGGAATTCCTGAACAGGGAAGTGGGAAGGAGTAGATGGGGGAACAGGGGGAGTAAAGAGGGCTTATGGGACTTTCGGGAAGTGGGGAGCCAGAAAAGGGGAAATCATTTGAGCTGTAAATAAAGAATAATAAAAAAAACTTTAAAAAAATGAAAAAAAGAATGTTTTTATGCCACGAACAGTAGACAATCATGACAAACATTATACAGCTTCAATTTTTCTTTTGAAATTTATTAAGAACAGAATAATTCAGTTAGCAGCATTGACTATTGAACTTGTAAGCATGTCTTGAAGCTAGACCTATGACTTTTCCCTCCATTGGTGTCCTGGTCTGTATTTTAGCAGCATTCATCCACTATAGTCTTAACTAAGCCTGATGGTTTGGAATTATTCCATTCTCAGTAACTTCTAATGGGGTACAGAGTTAAACAAAGAATTCTCACCTGAAGAACTTCGGATGGCAGAGAAACATCTTAAAAAATGCTCAACTTCATTAGTCATTAGGGAAATGCAAATCAAAAGAACCCTGAGATTTCACCTTACACCAGTCAGAATGGCTAAGATTAAAAATTCAGGAGACAGCAGGTGTTGGCCAGGATGTGGAGAAAGAGGAACACTCCTCCACTGCTGGTGGGGTTGCAAATTGGTACAACCACTCTGGAAATCAGTCTGGCGGTTCCTCAGAAAACTGGGCACCTCACTTCCATAAGATCCTGCTATACCACTCCTGGGCATATACCCAGAGGATTCCCTACCATGTAATAAGGACACATGTTCCACTATGTTCATAGCAGCCCTATTTATAATTGTCAGAAGTTGGAAAGAACCCAGGTATCCCTCAATAGAAGAGTGGATGCAAAAAATGTGGTATATCTACATAATGGAGTACTATTCAGCCATTAGAAACAATGAATTCATGAAATTCTTAGGCAAATGGATGGAGCTGGAGAACATCATACTAAGTGAGGTAACCCAGACTCAAAAGGTGAATCATGGTATGCACTCACTAATAAGTGGTTAATACCTAGAAAACTGGAATACCCAAAACATAATCCACACATCAAATGAGGCACAAGAAGAATGGAGGAGTTGCCCCTTCTTCTGGAAAGACTCAGTGAAACAGTATGGAGCAAAATCAGAAGAGGGAAGTGGGAAGGGTTGGGTGGGAAAACAGGGGGAGGGAAGGGGACTGATGGGACTTTTGGGGAGTAGGGTCCAGAAAAGGGGAAATCATTTGAAATGTAAATAAATAAATCAATAAATTTTAAAAAATGATACCAAAATATAAAGACTTTACATTTCACTGTTTCTCTGCCCCCTTAATAGACTAGTATTCAAGAATTTTTCTTTGATCTTTTTCTCATAACCCTATTATTATTTTTCTTCCCCATTTAATCTTAAATTTGCTTTCCACGTCAGTAAAACAAACACAAAGCTGGAAATTTGTGGGACAGCTCTAAAAGGCAAGCCACAACTCATTTTTAATTTCTGGAGATATTTTATATTGAAGTCACAATATTGCATTATTCAGTTAACACTTAAGAAATTTTATCCTATTTAAATGTATAGACATAGTGTTGGCAACAGTAAATTTATGAAATAGGAGATGAAGATACATTTTTTCTTAGTTGTTAGAAAGGCTGTTCAAATGATAATAAGTTGGAATTATCATTTAAAAAGATCTCTTATTTTCCTGCAAAATTACAGCACCCCCCTTTAAAATATTTTTTTCAATCTCTCAGAAGAGAGAAATGATTCATCATTATGGTTATTGAGAAATTTTCCACCTAAACTAATGAAGGTAACCCTTCTTTTGTGTGATAAAATAATGCACTGATTTTAAAATATCTAGCCGCTGGAGTTTTTCGTAATATCAAGAAACAGTACATGAATTCATTTCAAGAATTAAAATTATGGTTTCCCTTGAAAGGCAATGAGCACAGAGTGTTTAACAGGATTCCAGCAGTTCAAGTTTGACTTGCGTGGTTGGGTGGAGCACTAAAGTCTCAACCCTGAGCAACCTTTTTGTTTTTAATTAGTTTCTTTTTCAGCTTTAGATCTCTGCCACAAGATCAAATGTGCTCACGTTGTGCAAAAAAAAAAAAAAAAAAAAAAAGTAAAATTACTTTTACATATAAAGGGTAATTTTACAACTTTGCTCAGAGCACTCTTTCCATGATTTTTTCTACTTTCAAGATAGCATGTGCATGAATTAACTCTAAACAGCTGTTCCTTTATGGAATCTCATTATTTCCCCCTTATTTAGAAGACGGGCTTATGATATGGTAACAGAAAAATGACTTTATGGTTTCTGACAGAGAAAAATATGTGTTTCTTTATATGTAAACATGTAATGTCAATGTCAACCAATTGCTTTATGCCTAATGGCCTCTTAAGACATTTACATTGTTTGGGTTTCCATTTGAAGATCTCCTTTTCCCAGAATCTACACTTTCTAATATTCTCTCTGGTAGATGCTGGAGTCTACCTCACTGTATTTACTATCTTCCAGGATATTCCATTTCTTAACTTGCTCATTATTTCCTTTCAACCTAGTTATTACTATTGAGGACTTTGGAGTAACTCAAACACAAATGTGATCCTGGCTCTGCTCAGATGTGTACTAAGTCTGAAACATTGTCCATAATGTCTCTGTGCATGGTTTACAATTTGGGAACCTAAGGCTAAAAATGTCATATACTTCACAGGACAGAGAGGTCTAGCTAAAGAGATTAAATAAGCTTTTAATCATACTGGATTTTTGTCAAATAATAAATGCTCAAAACTGCAACTATCATGTTTATCTTTGTCCACAACTATCTATGCCAATTGTTATAGATATTTTTGAGAACATGCAGATAGAACTGTTTATACAGGCTTCTTCCAAATGAGATGAACTTGGCACAAATTAAACCTTAGGGTGAAATTTTATTGTGATTTATACAATTCAATCAAATAATCATGTCTTCTTGAGTATTCTGTATTTCTATCCTCAATCATCCTGACAGTCTTTCTACCAGAGTCTTAGTTCCTGCACCATTTCTGTCTTGTGCCTAGTATTCTGTTGCTGCCCTTATTCCCAGAGTTTTATCTTAGGACATGTATGGGCCGGAGAAATATAGTCAAAAGGTGTTGTATGAAGAAACTTACATAAAAAGTTATGAAAAGTTAAACCTTGAAAGGATTTCTTTTTTTTAATTTTTTTTATTCGATATAATTTATTTACATTTCAAATTATTTCCCCTTTTCTAGCCCCCCACTCCCCGAAAGTCCCGTAAGCCCCCTTCTCTTCCTCTGTCCTCCCACCCACTCCTTCCCACTTCCCCGTTCTGGTTTTTCCGAATACTGCTTCACTAAGTCTTTGAAAGGATTTCTTATTTGAAGCATGAATCACTCAAAAATAAATGGACTGCTTCAATTATAAACCCAAGTCATGGGTAATTCAATACTTTTATCAATAAGTATGCCCAAACCCAAGAATTTAGAGGGTAGTTTGACAATTCATTTAGGGAAACATCTTTTATTGAGTGTCTAATGACTGAGCTGGTTGCTTATAAGGTTGTGCACTGGATACTAGGTGGAAAGAAGACTTCAGAAGTAAAAACAAAAGGACAACACCAGAAAATAGCAGGTAGGGTACATAAAATCCAGGTGTGTGCGGGTGGTGGTAGTGGTGTGGGGTTATATATTGCCAAAAATATAAACCTCCTCATATCCATCAACTTCTTGGTTTTGGTTTAATGAAAAAAAATTATTATTTTCAATCAAACCCTTTCCCAAGTTTGTATAAATTTTGTATTAACATATTCATTGTATAAAACAGAAATCTTTATTTTGATATTTATATTCAAATGTGTAATATTCATAGATCATGGTACACATATAATCATTCTCTTTTGAATTAGTGCATATTAGTTTTAGAACACTCTAACATTTATGAGAAAATACGTACTCACTAAGCACAGAAATCCAGATATAGGCTCTGGCATTGGTAGTGTACCACATTAGTTTAGTGTCTTATTTAAAATTATTAAACAAGTATGATAAGTTGACTTTTACACACACACACACACACACACACACACACATATATATATATATATATATATATATATATATGATAGAGAAAAATATCACAGTCTACTCCATTAATAGATACAATTACTTTATGCTAAAAATTATAAATTATAGTATCAGGTTAGGGATGTACCTCAGTGGTAAATTATGTACATAGTGGTATAAGGCATTGGGTTCAAAATATAACACAAACACATATGTATATGTTTATAAGCATTATATATGTTTATTATATATGTTCTACATGTAATTAATGTCTTATATTATAAACACTATTTTATAAGTTGTATATTATATATCATATACAGTATATACAATATTTAAAAATATATACTTCATACATATTACATGATATATGCATACTCAGGCATACACATATACATACATATATACTTACATACAGATATGCATACATATATACATATATGAATATATACATACATATATAGCTACCTATATATATACATATATACACATACATACATGAACACATAAACATACATATATACACATACACACATACACAAATATATACATATACATAAATATACAATATGCAGATATACATATATAGACATATATACATGCATGTATATATACATAAACATTCACATACATTTTTATACTTATATATGTATATTCACACATATAAACATTTATATGAACATATATATATTTACATGTAGACAGATGTATACATTTACATATATATAGTGCTCTAGATTGAATTCAATGCACTGTACCACTGGGTACATACTGAATATTTACATATCTACATATTTACCACTGAACTACAACCCTAAACTGATTTAAAATTTTTAATTAGCATATACTAATTGTAATTATCAATGGAGTAGGGGGTTCATTTTGCCCATGTAAATGTTATGTTATGTAATAATAAAATATGGATAATTAGCACATCTGTTATCTTAATCTATTTCTAGCAACTGAAAACCATCTTGCATGCAGGAGTTCATTTTTTAAAATCTTTTTTTTTTTTATTTCACACCATACACCCTTATCCCAGTCATTTCCCTTTCCCTTCACACCTACTCCCCATCCTAGCAACTTCTGCACAGAGGAAGACAATATTTCATTCTGGAAGCTGTAGTGTGTGACAGTGTGGTATACAGTTACCCCTTTGTTCACAATTCTTTACTTGCAAATGTTCATTGTAATGAAACATGGGTTGATTTGAGGTCTCTGTCTCCTGCTACACTGTCGATATTAGGTCCTCACCAGGATTTCTCTCAAGTATCTTGTTGTTATCCTGTGTTATGGAGATCATCCTGCTTCGGATCTCTAGGATAAGCCCCTTTTGCACCCTCTAGCAATTCATATATGGAGTAGATGTTCAGGTGGGCCAACTCAAAACCCTGGATCTGGGCCTGGATTGTAGCTGAGTTGGTCAGGTTGACAGCTCTTCCTCATCCACAATAACAGGGTGAGCTCTCTAGCTCACTTTATGCTGCTGAGCAAAAGGCAGAGCCAGTTCCCTGCTCTCATACCCTCAGGGTGGCTCAATTGAACCCAGGCAAGGTACAGGACCTCCTCTTCTGAGTGGTACAGCCAGCAAGGGGCTGGGAGAACTTTGCTGCTCTCTTGTTCTTGGTACTGGCTCACCTGCCACCTGAAACACTAGGGATAGATCTACTGTCCTGGCCAAAAGAGGTACAGGGTCTTCTCTCTCAAGAGTTGGGCCAGCTCTCTACGCTTCCTTGGGTGAAGAAGGATCAGGTAGGGATGAATTGTTTTCCTAATCCAAGCTACAACACTGCAGAAAAGTTGCAGGGCCAGCTCCCCTGTGCTCAGTCCCCCAGCTCACCAGCATCCCTGCCATCAAGAATCATCTCTACTTTGCTGCCCAAGGCAGGTGAAGTACCTGCTTGCCCAAGTAGGGCAGCCTATGACGGGGTAGGACCAGCTTTTCTGTTTGCAGTAGGTGGCAAGGAATAAGAGGGGGAAAGTATCTCTTCCTCGCCGCCATTGCCACTGCAAGGCAGAAGAGTGGCAAAGCCAGCTCTCCTGTGCTCACACCCTCAGGGCCAGTTTGCCTGCATCCCTAGCAACCAGGGCCAGCTCTACTGTGCTTCCTTTATGAGGGGCAGGCTCAGCTCTTCTGCTGTCCTGCCTTGGGGATAGTACCATACCCAGAAAGATGGGATCAGCTTTGTATAGTCCTCAGACATCAATTTGGCTCCAGGTGGCAGCCCAAACCATAGACATCTGCTGAACTTTAGAGGTAATGGAACCTCATTGCTGCAGGGTCATGGACCCAAATATGGCCTTCTGTGGCAGCACGGGGCAGGACTTCACCATGGCCCCCTTTGGCACTGCTGGCCACTCACTTAGGCTGTTCCTCACTTTGAGTCTCTAGCTCTAACCCCCTTCATTGTGCATACATACACCTTTCTGCATCTCCCGCTTCTCCATCTCTCCACTCCTTACTTGTTCAGTTTAGTGGCACCCAGGCATCTAGGTGTCTGGCATCATCTCAGGAGTGTTATGCCCTGTCTATGCACTGGGCACGGGTCACCTCATCTGTGTGCTGTCCACCCAGGCCCTATGGTGCCTGACTATGTGTTGTTTCAGGCTTACTCTGTAAACCAAGTCCTGTAATCCAGGGCAAAGTTTTTCTCAGGCATGGTCTTCCTGTTCTCTAGAGTTCATGTTTTACGTTATGTGTGTCTCTGTGTTTACATATATTCCTACAATGTAATACAGCATGACTTCATGGTTTTGAACAAAAGTTCATTGATTCATCAAAATGCAGGCATCCATTCTTTAACCTCTTTTAAGAATGTCATAGAGCTGGAATTATTTATTAATTTGGATTTCCTGATGGCTCCTTTCTTTTTGCAGTGAGCATACAGATCTGTCTTTGTTTTACTACTTGGTTGCTCACTACAGGTGTGGTGTAATATTATTTAATATAATATGCCAAGTAATTTGTCTGCTCACCAATTGAAAATATTTTTGTTGTTCCAAAGTTAGGAGAATTATAGATAAGTATAATGATATAGTCTTGCCAGATTTTTGCATGCATATGATTCTTTGGAGTAAGTGCTTAAAGATCCAGTTGTGTGTCATGTATGAAGACTGCATAGCATTGATAAGAAACCGCTGAGGATTTCATTTTTTCTTTCTCTACTCATAAAGAAAACCATTTACTCTTTCTCTGCCTCCTCAGGTCTATTGGCTATTGCACTGTTGATGCTTTAGCCACCATCATACAAATCTAGTGTATCTCATTATTAGGTGAGCATTTAGTTTTCTAATGGTACATTGAGCTAAGCATTTGTACTGTGGGTTTTTTCCCATTTGCACAATATCTTGCTAAAGTATCTATCCAGATAATTAGTCAAATATCTCTTATTTACTCTTCTCCAGTTTTTAAATCTTCATTGTAATTATTAGCCATCTATAATCCAGTTATTGTAGTTCTGGAAAAAAGCAATGGAAATGATTTCAGAATGTAAATAATAAAGAGCCACCTGCATATATATGTCTATGACTCAGTTTGTCCCACAAGGAATCTATGGCAAATAGTCTAAATACACATCGATGGATGAAGAAAACATGATTAGTTCCATTTAATCAGAAAGTATTCAAATGGGGGATAAGAAAACAGTGACCAAGTTTCCCTTTCACTTTTTCCTGACATATACATAATTGGAAGAATGGAAAGATGAAATTCACTAGTATGCACTACAACTGAAAAGACCACTTAGGTTTAACCTACAATTTATCTACATGCATTTCTTTTTAAAATATTTTTACTCATAATCATAAGCAATCATATTAAATATAACTTTAAATTGCAAAATATTGATGACATAAACAATCATAATTAGTATGTCAAATGTCACAATGTTTTGGTACAGATTAAATAAGTACAATATAAATGAGCGTGGATATCTAGATGGATAGATAGATAGATAGATAGATAGATAGATAGATAGATAGATAGAAAGAATATTCCCATAGTGTTAAATAAAAACCCTTATGTTGTAGAATTATATGTGTAATGGTAATAACACAAATTCAAAATATTTTGTTTAAATAACAATACACATTTTGAAATGCATAGTATAAACCAAAGATTTTAGGAAGAGTAAAATAGAAAGTCTCGACATATTTTTTCATCCAACAGACACTTGTATTGTGCTGCTCTGCCTTTTTCAACTTCCTTAGAACTTCTAGGGTTTATAAAAATGTTTAACTTTCCACAGAATGGAGGGATGCTATATGAGGTTAACTTTGGTCACTGAGTTCTTGAGAGAGGGTATATTTCTTTTAAAGGAAATTTGGTGCATTTTGTGAAGAGTGTTATTTTACAATGTAACCCATCTCATTCATTGCATCAGTACAGCCAGTCCTGAAGAACACAGCATCCAAACTGAAGTGCACTGTAAGATTAGCTTCTGCTGTGCTACTCCTTCAGGCTTTGTTATAGAGGGGAAAGATCATTTTCTTTTTAGGGAGTTGTACTCTAATGTAGGACTTTCCAGAGCATTTACCAGTGCATATATGTTCGAGTAGTGGCTGCACACTGTTGTCTTCGGAATCCCTGCCCTTTCCTCTGCAGGGAGCATTGCCTGTTCTTTTCAGCTAAGTCATCCTTCACCATTCTGGGCTGCAGGAGTGCTGCTCAAATGTAACACCAAGCTAATCAACAGAATAGCTGTCAGGTCTTTGCTGGAAACTATATTAACCTTGTCTCTTCATACTGAGAGCAGAATGAAAGTGACACAAATAAAATGTAATGGGATAAAATATATTGTTCATGTAAGGTAACAGGGAACTATAAGTTGACATTCTTTCTCTCTTCTCTTACTGTGTTTCCATACCCTTCTCCATGATCTCTTCTCTGTATCATGTTTATGTCATACACATAGTAGTAGAGATACAATAAATATGTTTTAAATGATAAGAAAAAATAAATGAGTTAAATAAGATTCAATAAACTGACAATGGAATTTCTTGCTAAGAATACAGACTATCAAATCTGGAAAGATATCCACAATAAAACATTTGTTTTTACTGAAAACCAAATCTTCCACCCCAGGTTCCTTACATGCATATATTCTCATAATAAAATATGTTAACACGGGCTTCATTTTAATTCTAATGACTTATAACAAATGTCAGATTCTCATATTAAAAATAACTTTCATCCCTAAGATAGCACACACTAAATCTCTCAAGATGCACTGCAAGGATTTGAGAAATATAAAAACAATTATGTAAGCCAACATTATTATTTTCTTTGGTTTTATGGAACTCATGATAATTTATAGCATGCAGACAGTGTGTGCAAGGTCACATAACCAGTAAATAATAGAGCTGACCCTTGAACTTGTGCCTAGACACCGAGAAAGTTCTTGCTTAAGTTTGTCTGCCCTGTCATTTAGCTATGTTTATAATTTCTTTCCCCAATTGCATCAGAAAAAAATTCTAAATATATTCTTGGCAGAGGCATCGCTTGGTAAAGCACACATGCCGTTGGCGTCGGTTTTCTCTCCCCTTTAACATTTGTGATCGTGTTTGCTGAGCGAAGAGAAATGCTAAGACTCAAGACCACATGTTTACTGAGCAGATTATTCTTGATGGCATTCTGCTTAAAAGTTTAAAATTAAAAATAGAACCTCTTCTGTCGCAAGTATTATTGTCACGTGTTTGAAAATATAACTTGTTTAGACCCTTTAGCATTCTATCCAACATTTTATCAATAAAAAATACTGATTCTTCTACTAATGGCGTAAAAAAGCACTTTAAGACAAACACTGACATTGTGGAAAAAAATGTCATGGTGTAATTTCTACCTTTGACACTTGATGACTGAAAGTTTTAAAATATGCAAATGATTCTAAGGATCCCATCTTTACTAGCTATTTTATGTGGGACAGAATTAACATTGCATTCTATGAGAATGAACTTAACAAATACAAAAAATTAAAAAGAATCCCATGCCCCTGTGTAGGAGAATGCCAGGGCAAGGAGGTGGGAGTGGGTTGGTGGATGGGGGGAGCACCCTCATAGAAGCAGGGGGAAGGGGATGGGATAGGAGTCTCTGAGGGGGAGACCTGGAAAGAAATAACGTTTGAAATGTAAATAAAGAAAATATCTAATAAAGAAAGAACCTACATGATGCTTAATTAAATTTGAAATTCAGATAAGCAGAAGCAAAACAAAATTAGTGTATTTAAGACACAAATACTGAATGGGACATACATATTTTAAAATTCTTTCTGGTTTAATAGATTTAAATTCACCCTGAAATTTTATATTTTATAGACAATATCCCTTGGACAACAGTTGCATAGTATTTGATATGTATTGTTTAACAAAATTTGTCTTACTCTTCTACCTAGTATATTTTTTAATTCATGCTCCATAGAAGCACTCACATTTGTACATTTTCAGTTGGTTGTTTTCTTTATTTACATTTCAAATGTTATCCCCTTTCCAAGTTTCCCTTCTACAAACCCCGTGCTCCCTTCCCTTTCCCCTATCTCTATGACGGTACTCCCCCCAAATGAGTCAAAATTTAGTGGTTTTTCCCTTTAAGCCACATATTAGTAAGATATCAGAAGCTCTCGTTATTGAAAGATTGCCAAGGATGTTTTGTCTCTTGGCATCCAAGACTCCAGTAAAGTCCATCATCTCAACATTGAATCTCTATAAAGAACTGACTCAGGAAGTGTCTCAAGTACTTATATGGGGTCACATGAAAATATTGCCTAGGTGTCTGTGACACTACTTCTGTTGGACATATAGACATTTCATTTCATGGTGTATCTGTTGTACAGCAAGGATGGATGACCAGAGAATGTCCTTTACATTTCGGGTTTGGAGAAACCAAGGCTCTGATGACCTCCTGAAGAAAGGGCACACACGCACACAAATAGTCAATCAGTCAGAATGTAGGAAGATTATAAAATTAATTCAAAGCTAGTCCTTGAATTCTAACAATCTATTTTTCTATATTTGGCACCAAAGGATGAAGAGAAAGAAAAGAATACAGAGCATGAGGATGACTGTTAAAATCTTTAGAAAGTGGTAGAAAAACTGAAGGCATCATTGTAATGTTCATTGTAATTGTCATAATTAGTCTCTTTGCATATTTCCACATTAAAGTGGAGTAGATGTAAGCTATACTTAAGCAGAATTTAAATTACATTAATGTGCATAGAGATTGGTAACATGAAGCATAACTCTAATTTTTATTTTACACTTGGATTAAATCCAGTCTTGTATCAATGTTTTATTGAACTCAATTAAGCATTCATTTTACTGATAAAAATAACTTTTTTAAAAGCACAATTATCAGAAAAGTACACATTTATTTTAATGTTTATCGATTAAATTTAATAAACACTAAATGTTATTTTATTGATTGTTAACATAGAGACTAAATTGAACAATTTTTACTTTTAAAGGCCTGATGTTATAGCCAAAGATGCATGAATTCTTAGTGGCTTTTGGCAAAAAATGTTTGGTCCACGTCCCAGTGTGTCTTTCTATTTCCCACATGTGAAATAAATGTCATTTTATTTTGGCAGGCACTTGTAATTTCTAGGCATTTGTAATGCTCTAGAAAATAAACACATAATGAAAAGAATATAAACGTGTGGGAAATATAAGCTCACACTTGTTTTAGAAAGGGTTTCTACTTATTTTAAAATAAAACTGAATGCATGTTATCATATAAAATAATGGGAGGAAATTTAAGTTCCAGTTGGTGCCAGAGAGACATTAAAGTAATAGCATAGTATTAGCCTGATGCCTGCAGTTACATGCTTCCTTATTCTTCATCATCTAGATTTATAAATGAATAAATAACTAATTAAATAATTAAATAGAAAGAAAAGAAAAAAGAAAAGGAAAATAAAGAAAAGGAAAGAAAAAGAAATTACATATAAAACAGCAACAACAAAGCCCAGACTATTGAATGGTGCCCTGCTAATGCCAAATATTTGTTTTTGGAACTGCTTTTCATGCTCTAAGTATTTCACTTTTTGTTTTCCTATAGCCAGTGTGAGGCCCACAGGAGGAAGTCTACAGCTTTCATCTTGATTTATAGAGATGATGATAAAAGTTTAGTCTCACAGCTTGGTGTCCACTGCTCTAGTAAAATGCAGCCTACAGCATATGTTCAAAGACAGGTTAGCCATAGCTGAATGTAGTTTGATTCTAGTAAACATAGCCTACAGTAGAAACATATTGGATACAGGTTCAATGATAGAAGAAAGAAAACTAAAAAATATTCCAATAAACAATGTGTTTTCCAATTAATGTTGCACCTTAGATCTTTGTTTTTTTTTTCTTGGTAATCCCTAGGAGATTATTCTATACTATGGTTAATGTATAATTTAAAATAGTGATAGAGTATTTAGCCTGTTTGTGCGTTCTCTACATAGTAGTCACTGTATTTGGGTAATCTCTATGCTCTCTCAAGCATTTATTAAACCAATAAACTATTGCGAAAAATAAATATGCAAGTAAAGAAACAGGATTCAATGAGAAAGTGCAGGATCTCCAAAATAACATGGCATAATTACTAAAGACTTCTCTGAGGACATGATATTTCTCTTAAAACTACGAAAGAGGAGAGTCAGCCAAGCTAGAAACAGAAGGAAGGCTGTGCCTGTCAGAAGATGGGGAGCTTGAAGACACTTGGCAAAGGGGTGTGGCACTGATCAGAGATGGGAGCCAGAGTGGCTAACCTTTGGAAAGTCACTGGCAAAGAAATGACACATTGATTTACATTTTCCCTTTCTCTGCTGCAGATAATGAATGCTCTCTTTTCTTGGCAAGGGTTCCAAACACAGAATCTGATTGAGCATGCACAGTAGCAAAGGAAATGGAGAGAAGATTATGTATTATTCTGACTGTGGAAGTGAGGAGCATACCATAAAGAATATGCATAAAACTGACTGAAAAATATATTGGGATGTTGCTGTGAGAAACATCTGAGCATGGAAATTTAGAGGATGCTATTTGGTGTCAGTTTCAGAAGTTTCAATCTGAGGTACTGTCTTTGATACTGTTTCTTTAGATCTGTGGCAAGGTTGAACATGTGACTGAAATCCCCATCCTCAAAGTAGCCAGGAGCTTAGACAAAGAGAAGGTCCAGGAACAAACTCCAGATGATACTGCAATAATATTCTTCCTTCTGTTAGACCTGCCTCTCAGTAATGGAATACAAATCCATTGAGTTATTACTTCATTGACTACAGCAGATTCTTCAGGATACATTTCTTCCAGTAGTTAGAAGCAGAACATACAACATTTGGGTTTTCTGAGGTTACATTTCATATCAAAGTCACACCATGAATAATGGATTGGTGTTTCACAGAATTGCTCTGTGAAATTTTTCAGAGAAGTCTGAAACATATGCAATCAAATCATTAAGGAAGCTGACTGAATTAAATGGTAATAAGTAATAGGAGATGCTATGTGCTATGAAAGGACCTTATTGCAGGAAGGATAAGTGGACGATCCTTCCTCCACAGCACACATTTACTAGTGACACCCTAACCGGATGCGCAGGAATGAGGTATTCCTATTGGCCATGCAGGGGGCTTTTTATTCATTTCCATATTTTCTGTCATTTACTGAAGTTTTATTTGTACTTTTCACACTCCAGAAAAGGACTGTATCTATTTGACAAGACTGGAATTACATACAACATTTGGGTTTTAAAAAAAATAACAGTGGTTAACAAATAATTTTACACTAAGTCAAAATACAGAATGCATTGATCTCATTGGTCATAGTAAATTAGGATAAACATGTTATTTTACACAGATAGCTAGCGTGACTAAGGAGCTAAGTGTGGCTTTGATGGGGACAGAGCAACATGGTTCCTGTCCCTAGAACAGGGCTCCAGTGTAAGCCTCCATGAGTGTGGATGGTGGCTGTGGGCATAAGGCTTGTTTGTAGAACAATGTACATATTTTTTTTGGAACCAGTACTAGCAGCAGAGGACTCTTTCCTTTCAAGGAATGTCCTCCAGGTTACTGTCAGTGACTCTAGAATAATTAGAAACAGTAGTTCAGGAGTTGAGGGTCTGGCTGTGTCTCAGGAGAATGGCAAACACTTGTACCTCCAGGACAACCTTAAGGTTATGGAAAAGAACTCTAAATACATGAGTTCAAAAATGTGTAATTTCTCAACTATGCAATACACAAGGATGCAATGTGAATTATATGAGGGGCTTCATGAATCTCAAGCAACAAAAGCTTCTGTACTGTGAGCCAACTTTTTAAAAAATTGCTAAAGAAGGAGATAAAGAGATTTAGGGAGTTGTGAGATGAACAAAAGATCTATCCAGCTAAGTTTTTTGTTTATGCTTATAAAGATAGATAGATTCCTGAGTTCAGGATCAGCCTAGGACAGAGAAAGGTTATGCTCAGGCATGGTGAAAATGGTGATTTCAGGGCAGGGTCCCACACAACTACTTCATATTCTGTGTTTAACAAAGGCAGACAGACCTCGGATTTCTTTTGCAGTGTTATGAAAAAAAAAAGTATATGCTTGCTTGGCTGTCTTGCTGTCTCTTTAGAATCAAAGGGTTTGGGTCAAGGGATGCTGGCTCATAATCAAAAGGAAAGCTGGGGTAAATAACTGCATTGATATGTAAAATAAAATTCTAGACCTGTGTTCTGCAGGAGATGAGCTATCCAGAGAATTTTTTAGGATAAAAACAGAGAACTTCTTGGATCTCTCTCTCTCTCTCTCTCTCTCTCTCTCTCTCTCTCTCTCTCTCTCTCTCTCTCTCTCATGCATGCACACACACACACACACACACACACACATACACATGCACACACAAAGAGCAAGTAGGATTTGGAGAGAGAACACTAGCTTTCAGCTGGATACATGATTTGACTTCAAGTCTTCTTTTCAAACCTCTCAGATACCCCTTCTCTCATAACCCCTCTCCATGCCAACGTTGGTCTTTGGCAAGTTACCACATAAAACCTTATACTGGCAACTATGAGTTGTGGTTTTGAACAAAATGGACTACCAATAAGAACTTTAGCAAAAGAGCCAGAGGCGGTGGATGAGTATAATGAAGAGTGTTTTCCAAACACAACAGAAAAGCTGCAAATGTGGGCACAGAGAAGTTGTGACAGCATATCAAGACCTTTGAAATCTTGAGACAAATACATTTTCAGAATGGAGGAGGTGGATATGAGAGCTAGTTGAAGAACTGAGAAGTTAATGGAAATTGATAGTTACTTAATGAGAGAAAAGAGAAGAACAAAGGGAGAGAGAAGAAAGACATACTCACTCACTCACACACACACACACACACACACACAGAGAGAGAGAGAGAGAGAGAGAGAGAGAGAGAGAGAGAGAGAGAGAGCACTCTTTAAGGCTATAAGCCCCAAAAGATCCAATATGTTCTAGCATACCACCCTTCAACCAAGAGTATATAGGCAATACTGACTGTACTCAATGAATTTCTTTTTAAATGAATAAAGTCTCTGTGCAATGGTGCTGGATGCCCTTAATCTTAGCACTTGGGAGGCAGAAGAAGATGGATCTACGAGTTTGAGGCCAGCCTTGTCTATAGAGTGAGTTTCAGGATAACCAAAGCTATACATAGAAACGCTGTCTTTAGAATGAGGCACGTGAAACTTGAGGAAGATAGTGATGACAGATGAACATGACCAAAATACAATGGATGAAATTCTCAAATAATTTTTATTTGTATTTTAACAGTAGTGTGTGGTTTTGTGCGAGGTCTGTGGGCTATCTAGCCTCTGGTTTTTGGTTACTCATACAGTGTTGAATTTGTGCTTCTTCTCATAGAGTGGACTTATGTCAAATCAGACACTGGTTGGCCACTCCCACAAGTTCTGTGCCACCATTGCCCTAGCATAATTTGCATGCAGGACAGATTGCAGGTTAAATGTTTTGTGGAAAGCTTATAGCCTGTAAAGTAGCCTCCTAGATTAAAAATGTCTATTCATCTAAGGCTTCATGTAGGTAGCAACTCAACTTCTTCAGTGTGTTGTCTGGGTGCTTTCCTAGGCAATGGGGTCCTGATTTCACTTTGTGGAAAGCAACCCTTTGTCCAGGCAAAAGTGTGGAATGTTAGGAAATTCCCATGGAACCCCCTTGGTCAACCACTCAATTGAAGGTAACCTTGTCCCACCCCTGGAAGTCTTGCCTGGGAACAAATGATGGCCAGCTGAGATGATTAAAATAGTTATTATTGGTATTGTGCTATACTCATAGATCAGCATGTTATCCAGTAATTTACAGAAAAGGCCTCCTCTCATAGCAGATGTGAGCAGATGTAGAGGCCCACAGTCAGAAATTAGTAAAGAGTGTTTAAATGGGTTGTTTTAATCAAAGCCCTTCCCTCAGAATTCAGAAAATGACCAAGCCATCTCAATCAACAAGGTCTCAAGCTAGAGAGTGAGCATTGAAAAAGAAAAATGGTTATACAAAATTATTACATGACTCAAGATCATACTGAGGCTTGAAGCAGCTTTATTTCTATTCTGTCTGCTTCTATATCTTTCTAGGTATATCCAAAAAACATGATCAGTTCTTAGATCAAAGACAAAATAATCAAGAAAGTAGTAAAAAATAAAATCATAAAAATAGGAATAAGTAAAGTAGTAAGCAAAAGGATCACACAATGCAATAATTAAGTAAAGTAGTAAGCAAGAAGATCATATAAGATTCAGCAAAGTAGTAAGCAAAGCTCCTCCCATGGCCACTGTTTCTAATATTCTTACCTGAGCCTACTTCCTTGTCTGAGTCCGGTAAAAAAAAATGTCAAACTCTTAGTAGTAGCACCCACAAGAAAACATCATAGAAAAGGAGGCAAAAAGATTGTAAGAGCCAAAGGTGATTGAGAACACCAGGATTCCAAGATCCTCTGAATCAGTTAAGCAATTGCATATAAGCATACAGAGACTGAAGCAGCAAGCAGAAGACAGGTCCTCTGCATATACGTTATAGCTATTAGCTCAGTATTTTTATGGAGCTCCTGACTGTGAGAACAAGTGGGTCCCTGATTCCTTTGCCTGCTTTTGGAACTGTCCTCCTCTTGTTGGGTTGCCACGTCCAACTATGATATAGTTCATTTACATTTTATTTTGTCATGTTTCATTGTTATCTCTTAGAAGCCAATTCTTTTCTAAGGAGAGTCCAAAAGGGAGGTGCATCCTGAGAAGAGTGGAGGTGGGGAGCAATTGGGAAGAGCAGAGGGAAGGAAAACTGGAATGAAGATTTATTGGATGATAAAAAGAATCTATTTTCAATAAAGGGGGAAATAGATAAAATGAAAGAAAAAAATCTTGAAGAGTTAACAAAAACTTATTGAGCAAAACAAAGTTTTATCATTTTAATGAGAAGAAAGATGAGGGGAAAGCTCTGTAGATAACTTTGATATGATTTAAAATAAATGTTTGATTTCTCTAGATTTGGCAGACTGACTGTTGTCATCTTTTTGGAGTGATGTGCCCTAGAAATGCCATCAACTTTCCTAAATTGTAAAGACGATTAGACACCAAAAATAGTAAAGATAATAGGAAACATAGCAATGAGTGATAGTTTCTTACTCTAACTTACATCCAAGTCAACAATGTAACAGGATTACAGCATGTTAAAGTATGATATCCCAAGTGAATGGACAAATGACAGACCTTATTAGAAATTCCATAATTATATCTCATACTGTAGCTGTAGTCTCTAAAACTGTTACTGGAAGCGCATTGACATGTCTTTTGTTTAATGAACTTCATAGAATTTACACAAAGCAGAATGGTTCAGTGCTAATGGACTGGCACCTTTAACACATATAATAACTTGTCTTTAAATTTGTTTCAAATGTGTGTGTGTGTGTGTGTGTGGGTGTGTGTGCGTGTGTGTATGTGATTTATACATGTTCATTATTATCAATGCCTGCAGAGATCAGAAAAAGGTATCAGATTCCCCTAGAGCTAGAGTTATCAGCATTTGGGAGTGCCTGGTATATGTGCAGATTCCAAACTCTAGTTCCCTGAAAAAAAAAAAAAAGCGCCTGAAACTGCTGAGCCATCTCTCCAGCTGCCCTTTCTATGCATATTTTAAAATCTCAATCATTTACTTCCCTTAGTCCTACAACAACAAAAAGATAATCATGATAGATAATTTCAAAAGTGTTGATTTTTCACTTAAACTGGAAACATTAAGAAATTTAAGTGTCATCAGTGGATGGCCAAATACCAGTTTTTAAAGAAATAGTTGTTTAATGGTGTTGATGGATAAGAGCGATTACTTTGAAATTGACCGTATAATTGAATATTAGAAATATTTGAACAGTCCAGGGACTAAGTGTACTGCTGCAACCACTCCTCTTTATTCCCCGTGTGAGCCACTAAGTGTCATCTCTTTAGAGCACCATTGATTAACCAATTAAGCCATCTGGTTTTTTAAAAGACCGAGTGTGATGCCCCTGTGAAATTAATTGATTTTTTCCTAGTAGCCCAGACAAATAGAAGCTCATAAAAACATAAGCTATACATGCATACATTTGAGTTGATGTTTACCTTTCTTGTACCATATGTATGGATATATGTCTTCCCAAATTCCTGTTCATGAATAAGATGCAGTATATTGCTCTCCTCTTATTAAATAAAAATAGAATTAACAATAAAAGCCATTTTTACATCATAAACAATTCTTTAAAATACCAGAAATATTTTATTAGCATGCTATTCTTGGGGAAGTACAAGATATATAAAAATGTTTTCTAAGAAGCTTATATCAGAGCATCAGAAACGGTGGAGAAAGAAGGCTGGTTGATATATGTGATGAACACTGTCAGGAACAAAATATCTTTTTTTTTTTTTTGGTCTTTTTTTTATTCGATATATTTTTATTTACATTTCAAATGATTTCCCCTTTTCTAGCCCCCCACTCCCCGAAAGTCCCATAAGCCCCCTTCTCTCCCCCTGTCCTCCCACCCACCCCTTCCCACTTCCCCGTTCTGGTTTTACCCTATACTTCTTCACTGAGTCTTTCTAGAACAAGGGGCCTCTCCTCCTTTCTTCTTGTACCTCATTTGATGTATGGATTATGTTTGGGGTATTCCAGTTTTCTAGGTTAATATCCACTTATTAGTGAGTGCATACCATGAGTCACCTTTTGAGTCTGGGTTACCTCACTTAGTATGATGTTTTCTAGCTCCATCCATTTGCCTAAGAATTTCATGAATTCATTGTTTCTAATGGCTGAATAGTACTCCATTGTGTAGATATACCACATTTTTTGCATCCACTCTTCTGTTGAGGGATACCTGGGTTCTTTCCAGCATCTGGCAATTATAAATAGGGCTGCTATGAACATAGTAGAGCATGTATCCTTATTATATGGTGGGGAATCCTCTGGGTATATGCCCAGGAGTGGTATAGCAGGATCTTCTGGAAGTGAGGTGCCCAGTTTTCGGAAGAACCGCCAGACTGCTTTCCAGAGTGGTTGTACCAATTTGCAACCCCACCAGCAGTGGAGGAGTGTTCCTCTTTCTCCACATCCTCTCCAACACCTGCTGTCTCCTGAATTTTTAATCTTAGCCATTCTGACTGGTGTAAGGTGAAATCTCAGGGTTGTTTTGATTTGCTTTTCCCTAATGACTAATGAAGTTGAGCATTTTTTAAGATGCTTCTCCGCCATCCGAAGTTCTTCAGGTGAGAATTCCCTGTTTAACACTGTACCCCATTTTTTAATAGTGTTGTTTGGTTTTCTGGAGTCTAACTTCTTAAGTTCTTTATATATATTGGATATTAGCCCTCTATCTGATGTAGGATTGGTGAAGATCTTTTCCCAATTTGTTGGTTGCCGATTTGTCCTTTTGACAACAGGAACAAAATATCTTAAGGATACACAGAATACTTCAAAGGAATGCTATTCCCTATTAATGCTATCCTCCATCTCTAAGGATCTGCAGAGCTATTCTTTGTATACTGTACATTATGTAGATGGGATAACTAGCTATTAGAACCTTAGGGGAGGTAATTGCATGTGCACAAAGGGTAGTAGGCTAGTTGTATTTAAACTTCCATCACTGGTAGGGAGCAATGGGGATGGGGGAAATCTCCATTTACATGAAGTACCTATATTTAAGGTGAGTTTTGGTGTGCGTATAGTTTTCTGGCATATAATCAGATCAGAAGTAGGTTGGATGCTCAGGTCAGCTAGTGAGCAGAGAGGAGAACAGACTATAAGTATGCAAGTGTAGATATTTTCAGATGCTTGGTCAAAGTTCAGTCAGTCCTGCTGAAAGGGTAGGATCACAGGGGATACCAGTGGGGGGGTGGAACTCTCGTCATCTTAATAGTCTTAGATTATTACTGTGAAAATGTCCCAAGCCAGGTGTGGTGGTGCACGCCTGTAATCTCAGCACTCTAGGAAGCAGAGGCAGGCAGATTTCTGAGTTCAAGGCCAGCCTGGTCTACAGAGTGAGTTTCAGGACAGCCAGGGCTACACAGAGAAACCCTGTCTCAAAAAAAAAAAAAAAAAAAAAGAAATAGAAAAAGAAAAAGAAAGAAAGAAAGAAAAAGAAATAAGAAAAAAGAAAGAAAAAAGAAAATGCCCCAATGAAGACCAGCTTTGTTTCTTGATACACTTATGACTCTTTCTCCAGACTGCTCTCTTAATTTCCAAATATGCTTGAGTTTTGGTGACAAGATTTAGGCAACCTCATTTCTGTACTTAAGAAAGCTTAATTGAGGAGAAACTACATTTTAGCACACATGCATTCCCAGAAACTTTCCTTAATTGGTATTAGAGAAATTTACATATTTACTAGTTACTGCTTGTGGAATTTCATAATAATATCATTGAATGAATCTGAATCCTTGGGTACCTTTTACAGACATTAAACTATTGCTCCCCAGTGGAAATAAATGGATCAGGACTCATGGTTAAAATAGAAGGGACAGTTTTTGTCTTCCTTAAAGAAGCGAAAGGTACATTGAAGAATTGTAGTAGGCTGGTGAGTTCAAGAAAAGAAATGTGCTCACAACATTCTGAGACTCCTGACACAGAACTATAGATCAGCGACATAGCATTCATTTTTCTCATGCTTATCTCAGGTTTCTGAGGGTGTGGGATGTTCTATTCTATTTCTTGTATGTAGCCCTAATGGGGAAAGGGATTTTAGTCTGCCTTCCAACTCTTCTTTCATATGTTAGTCCTTTGAATTTTCTCCTGTAGTTCCCCTCCTACCACAAGGACAAAGCTAATTATTGTTGGTGTATTTGTTTTCCAATTTTATATTATTCTATTCCCTCTACTGACAAACCTTATTCTAACACTTCAACACTAAGAAAGAGAGAAAGAAGGTTAGAGAGCAAAGGAAGTGGAATTTGGGGCAATGGGTTCCTTGGGGCAATTCCAACCTTCATAGTCAGGATATCTCCAACGTCTTCTTGTGTCTTTGCCTACAACCACTTGATAAACCACAGCAGCAACCAGGAGCAGCTGCCTCTTCTTCAGAATCCTAGCCACTTTAAGCCCCAGCTACTGGCCAGCCCCACCACTACTGGCACTTTAAGGACCCTGGCATTTTTACCAGAATCCTCAGAATTAAAGTATCTTTGGCTGGCAGAATCACACCCCTGCCACACTCAAGAGCAAATAGTTCACTGCTATGGATAATCTGAAGCATTCTCATATCCCACATCTAGGAATAAAAGAAAAACATATTTACATAACATAACTTGGGTTTTTGTTTTGGATTTTTGTTTTGTTTTGTTTTGTTTGTTTTGTTTTAAGAAACCCAAACTCTCACCACAACCAGTAGCACATCTTCTTTGTAGGAACGAGATATCAGCAGACACTTAATTCTGAAAAACCACTGAGATGAAGATGCACATCACAGTCTTTGATTTCAGGACTGAAACATTACAGAGGGCAATTCCTTCTTCCAAACTTGTCCCCATCCTTTCTTTACCCGAGTGGAAAAGCAGTTCCTTTATTTACTTCTCATTATCTGTTTCCCAAGTTGGGATCAAAATCCATTTAAATTTTTGTAATACTCTGTGCATTTATGAAAACTCATGGTATATCCTGGGTTGGATCCAGTGTCCACTGAAAATGCAAACATTGCATAGTTACCTGGCAGAGCAGGAAAGCTCGCCAAGAAGCTGGGGAATCTCTCAGGCTGCCCAAGCAAGTATTAAATACTGAGTCAGTCAGTAGAGAAGAAATTAGGGAAGGGAAAAAAAGTGTGAAGGTTGTGTTGGAACACAGTTGTAAGCAGCATGTAGTAACTGTGAATGGTTGAGAAATCACAGCCATTTAATAGACCTACTGGGCATATGCAAGGAGAGAAGCATGCTTTTTTCTTTGAATAGAATTGTTACCTAGGTCTGTCTGCACTGTGGGAGCTGGGGGATAAGACTGAAGACCAAAATAACTATTCCGAGCCTGTTTTGGATGAAAAAGACTGCTACTTTTTATTGTTAATTTCATCCACAAATAACAATCATAGTACTAACAATAACAAGAAGAAAAATAATTGCCCATAAGCATCATATTACGTAATTTGAGGATGCAGTTCTCTGGGTCTTATTACATATTATTAATAGGAAAGGAAACATGTCACTAAAAAGCACAGAATCCAGAGTAGCTTATCCAAGAGGGAGTATGTATTGCTTTGTGTGAATTAAACACTTCAGATGTGGCTCATTCGGGGAGGTTAGTCACTCTCAATAAATATCAACAATGGCTCAGACTTTCTTCTCCTTAGGGTCCCCTGTTTCTTTTCAGTCAAGCAGAAGCTGGAAACTGCTCCAGATCCTAAGAATGTCTGTTTTTGAGTTCTAATCAGAGTTTAATTTGAGTTCTAATCTTTTCCTATTTTTTAAACACCCAAAGAACTTCAGGGACTACTACTACCTTTTATTCACCACCCTCGTTAATTGAAAATAAATTCTTTTCTTATATAGTATATACTGATTTCCCCTTGCCATATGCTTCCCAGTTCCTCCCCTCCCCAGACCCTTCCCCAGACCCACTTCAGGTTTTTTACTTCATTACAAAAGAGCAGGCTTCTAAGAGATAACAAAACAAAACAACAACATCACATCAAAATTGGACAAGTCACTCCAACAGAATGAAAATGGCCATAAGAGAAATCATGAGAATCAGAGACCCACTCCTTCACACATAGAGGAGTCTCATGAAAATACTAAGCTAAAAGTGTGTGTGTGTGTGTGTGTGTGTGTGTGTGTGTGTGTGTGCAGTGGACCTGCTGCAGACTAGTGAGTATAGGTGCTGTGCTTGCTATTTCAGTCTCTGTGAGTTCATTTGAGCTTGGCTCAGTTGATTTAGAGGGCCTTGTTCTCCTGACATCCTCCATACCTTACAGCTTTTACACAATTAGCAAATATACTTCCTGAAAGTTCCTGATCTCTGAGGGGAAGGAGCTGATGGAGTCACGCCATTTAAAGTTGAGTGTTCCGATATGGCTATATGCAATGTTTGGCTGTGGCTGTCTGTATTTGTTCCCATCAGCTTCAGGAGGAAGACATTTTGATGATGGCTAAATAAACAAGGCTCTGATCTGTGAATTTAGCAGAGTATCACTTGGAGTCATTTATTTTTACTTTTTGTTTTTAGACCAGAAGTGTAGTCTCTGGTTTTCTTCACTCATGTAGTATTTGGTATGGGTTCCATCTTGTGGATTGGGTCTTAAGTTATATCATATCGGTCACTCCCACAAGCTTTGTGCCACTGTTTCCCTAACTTATTCTGCAGACATCACTTTTCTTAACTCACTTGTGCTGTTTGTCACTGAGATGTGGACAGTTGGACAAGGAAAGCTTGCCTTGTGTGGAATGAGAAGGAGTTGTAGTGTGTCATAGCAGCCTTATTTATAATAGCCAGAAGCTGGGAAAAAAACCTAGATGTCCCTCAACAGAGAAATGGATACAGAAAATGTGGTACATTTATACAATGGAGTACTACTCAGCTATTGAAATCAGTGACTTCATGAAATTTTTGGCAAGTCAATGGAACTTGATAATATCATCCTGAGTGAATTAACCCAGTCACAAAATAAGACACATGGTATATGCTCACTGCTAAGTGGATGTTAGCTCAAAAGCTTAGAATACTCAAGATAAAATTCACAGATTATATGAAGCTCAAGAAGAAGGACAAGAAGTGTAGATGCTTCAGTCCTTCTTGGAAGGGAGAACCAAAACCTCACAGAAGGAAATATGGGTGGCAAAATATGGAGCAGAGACTGAAGAAAAGGCCATCCAGACAATGTCCCACCTGGGGATCCTTCCCATCCAGACACTATTGCTCATGTCAAGAACTGCTTGATAACAGAAGGTTTTAGCTATCCCATGAGAGGTTGTGCCAGAGCCTGACCAACACAAATGTGGATGCATGCACCAACCATCAGACTGAGCATGGGAACTGCAATGGAGAATTTAGGCAAAGGAGTGAAGAAGCTAAAGGGGTTCACAAGCCCAAAGGAAGAGCAATACTATCAACCACCCAGACCTCCAGAGCTCCTAGGGACTAAACCACCAACTAAAGAGTACACATGGAGGGGCCCATGGCTTCAGCTGCTTATGTAGCAGAAGATGGCCTGATCTGGCTTCAAAAGGAGGACAGGCCCTTGGTCCTGTGAAGGCTTGATGCCCCAGTATAGGGGAATGCCAGGACAGCGAGGTGGGAGTGGATGGGTGCATGAGGAAGCACCCTCATAGAAGCAGGGGGAAGGGGGTGGGATAGAGGTCTCAGGAGGCGGAAACTGGGAAAGTGGACAACATTAGGGAAATGTAAATAAATAAAAATATCAAATAAAAAAAAAGAAGCTGCTCTGTAGGCTCCATGAGTGATGACTAATGCAAATAGATATCCCTAGCTCATTTATATTGGGGGTTGAAAAGGTGGTTCTGCTAAGGTAGAAGTATCTATCTAAAGGACTCTAGCCATGGACAAAGAAATACAGTCAATTAGTGATCAATGAGAGAAGGGATGATAGTCTTTCTTATCGGTGAACCTTATCATTTCTTACCCAATACCAAGTGTTCAGCCTTGAAATCATATTAAAAACAAACAGTGCTAAGCAATCTCAGCACATTGCATTTATATACTTATACATATATATGGAAAAATAACAATCAAAGAAAATGAGGCAATGAATCTAAGAGGCAAGGGGGTTGGAGTGAGAACCAGAGGGGTTAGAGTGAGTAAAGAAAAGAAAATAATATAATAATAGTTTAGATAAATGTTTTCTTTTCTTTTTGATTTAAAAAGAAAAAGATTGAGGCTTCGTCTAGAAGGATGAAAAATCTAAACCAGAACCAAGGCTTTCAATACCAATATGTGAGCAGGTCAACATGTTGTTGTCATAGAGAGCAAAGCTGAAAAACATAATCCCATAAGAGTTGTATGTTTTATGTGTCATAAACTAATTTAGTGATTTCCACTGGTCTAGAAGGAAAGAAGCATGAACATTTTAGAAGTATATTTATTAAAAAAACCTAAGATAAAATATGAATGCACAAAATATTTTCCACGATTTTGTAAGCAACATCTTCCAGTAGTTCACTGTATGTAGGTTAAGAAGGGAGGTAGGAAAAGAACAGATGTATAATACAGCGTTCTACTTTTTTACCTTATAAATTTATTTTTATTAATTTTGGTTACCATAAAAAAAAATCAGGTTTCACTGTGAAATGTTCAGACATATATAACATATCTGATACCCAACCAACCCCATCCTGCCGTTGCCTCTCTTTTCTGCTTGCTACATAGACCTTATACTCATTTCAGAGGTAAAAGACCTCATCATGGGAGAAACAACATATGGTCCCTAATGTCCTATGAAAGAACAGGAATTAGATTTCAGGTTTACCTTTTCTAAAGGAATTTCTAGACGAGAACCAGCCACTGCCATTCACTGATACTGAATAGTAAGAAAGAGATGAGTAAAGACATTACATTAAACATAGATGGTTCCTAATGTCATTTTTATTCTTTTCTTTTCCATTAAAAAAAAAACTGTCAAGAGGATGTTACCAGAGTCAGGCACCTAACATGTTGATCAATGTACACTGCTCATGAAGATGTAGTTCAGGCAAAGATATCATCAGTTTGTAGTCTAAAGAGACTAAAACTACTAGCTGACAGTTAGGGATATGTTTACATTTGTACAAACTAACATATTGGTAGAAAGAAGAAGAAAAGCAAGGTTTTTTAACAGTTTTCATATGGAAGATGACCAATTTTCCTCCACATATTGCCTCAAGTGCTATACACTGAGTAGTTAATGTGAACCCTGACGAGTGGCTGTTTAGGAAAAGCCAGCAATACAATTGTTTAGAAGGTGAATGTGCTGCCTTGTATTGCTCTATATTCAACATCGCTTCTCTCCCCACTTTTTTTGTGACTAATGTGAATGAACATGTCAAATAAGAAAAATAACCTTATTTTTCTACCCTTGACAGTGCAACCATATGGCTCCAGCATTTGATTCCATCCTTCCCACCCTCCTACTATTTACTTATTTTAATTACACTTTATAAGTGGTTTAAAGGAGCTTTTGGAAGGTTGATTCCTGGCTCATTCTCACTCACAGCTTGGACTCAGATCATTCAGTTTCTACTCTCGGCAAGGGTCTGCCATTTTTAAGTGAGCACAGTGTTGTTCATCTATCGAATGAAATAGTTACAAATGATATAGTTTCTTTTACTTTTAAGAGGATTCCTATTATTGGCATTTTTTTTCCTCATAAAGTTCCAGAACCATCTGTGCTTTCCCATTCATGGCCAAGACTTTTTTTTTCCTTCAAGTTCCAAATTTGCTTAGAACTGACAAAACCCAAAACATCTGGAAATCATCTAGATTTCAATTCAAGAAGGAAGGCTCATTTGAAAGCTTTTTTAATGCCCCTGGACCACAATGAGATCAAACTGAAGAACAGTTTTTATGAACTGAGTGCAAATGAATTAGAAGCATGTGGATTAAATTTCTCTTAAATCTCCAAGGGAATTTAAATATTAAGGAAAAGTGCTTTGCGAATGGCTTCATGGCTCCTGACAAAGTCAGAGCACTTGGGAAAAAAAAAAAGAAGGGGTCGGGGTGGTGGCGTTAACTCTCACATCCAAAATGTGCTCAGGCTTCTTTTTTCACAAAGGAAAGGGACATTTTGATCTTTGCATTAAAAAAAAAAAGAGTAGAAATAGGGCTTGCATGTGGCTTAAGAGGATTCCTATTATTGGCATTTTTTTCCATTTTTTTCATTTTTTTCTGCTTTTAATTCGAAAATAAACATGCTTGTAGATTTGAGTCTTTCTTTTTATAAGAGGATGTTGCTGTTTGGTCAGGAGTAGTTAAAAATATTTAGGAGGAGGACATGATGGATTACATAATGCAACCCCCTAGTCATTGCATGTATTATATTTTAGATATCAGAGAAAGTGATTAATACATATTGATTTTACACTTTTAATGTATGTCCATTGTCAGTCTTAGTTTTGCTTCAATTTAAAAAGTTTTTGTGACAAATGAAACTCCATACCTCCACATCTCAATATAAATGATACAGATTTCAAGACCAGTAGTATCCAAACATTCATGAATGTGTGTGAGTGGGGGGGGGGAGGGGTGTTATGGAAGCATATAGCAGACATCCAAAAGTGAAATATAGTATTAATTCTTCAGCTCAGTATATCTGACTTTGAGGGTTCTATGCACATTAAGTAATCCTATGTATCTACATAAGTAAGTCTACTATGACTGTAGACCCCAGGACAGTCCCTGCGGATGACAACCCTAAAGAAGACAGGCAAGGTCAACAGTCACCAATGCACGAGCTACAATTTCACCAGGTGCCTGAGCTGGCAACAACTTCCAGTGATCTCTGCTGGTAACCACAAATGTTAGTGGTGACAAGGAGCAATTCCTTTTTTCTTTCCATTGTTTCCTCTGAGAGCCTTGATCTATGCTTATCCTGAGGGTAACCAATGTCTCGACATGTCTGCACCCTTCCTTATCATCATTGCTAATAACTGACTCCTGCCTGGAGACAGAGCTTCGGGGACAATTTTTAAATAGTCTCTTCTGGCACAAAATGATTTAGTGAAGCAGCCCCCACAGTTCAGGCAAATACTTGCAAATGTCATAGCAATAACTCCAGAAGTGACTTGATATACATGTAAAATGTTATTAGTGACAAGTTTCCTGCCCACCCCTGCTCCATCTTGCATTGTAACACTATACCTTCAGATTCATTCTTCTATTACCACTGAGAATTACGCTAAAATGCAGCTTTTTAATCCAAGTGAAAAAAATCACTCCTATTCTCTGAGAGTAGAAGGAGGGTAGCTGTGGCTAGTTGAAGAGAAATGAGTGAGCAAGCCAGTCCCAAATTGGAGGAAGAAGAGGGTGATATCCTCAGAATATAGAGAGTTAATTTTCTTCACAACAATATTGATATTGGATATCCTTAGATAAAAGACTAGTCTTACATAATGAATGTTTCCACTGGGAAATAAGACAAAATCTCTAAAGGAGACAAAAATTCTCATGCTCTCAGTTGGCTAGAACACATTGGAATAAATGCTTACTAGAGTGAGCCAATCCAAATGGTGTACCATGTGACAGGTCTCCTTCTAATTCTCTGAGACATCAGAAGCAGGCATATGTCAAGAAAACAGTTTCGCAGGGAATTATGTCACTATATAGAACCAAGCAAGTGAAAACACACCACTCTTGGGTAGAAAAACTCATTGTCATAATAACTTGCTAAAAGTTCATGTTAAAGCATAAATTATTAATGAATAGAATAACATCTCATACTTTATTTCTCTAGGATATTTCCACATCTCTACAAACTGATGGGTGATGTGTTATTTCTCAGCTGGTGAAATTAGTCAATTCAAGATAGATTTGAGTATCTAAAAGCAGGTTTATTGGAAAGCCACTCTCCGGCAGGTTCACTGGTCCTAAAAATGAGGAGAGGGATGTCACCATGGGGAGGAAGACAGAGGAGAGCTAGAAGAGAAAGAGAAAGTGGGAACACTGAGAGAGAAGAAAGAAGGGAGAGACCAAAAATGTCTGGATTATATAAAAAAAAGTGCCTCCAGAGGAGGGGAATCATAGCTCTTAGGCTGCAAAATTCAGGATGGAGGTCAGAGTGCACCAGGTAGGGACTGACTGATGCTGAAAGAATCTGGAGGCCAGGTCTACTATGTTATGCTAAGTATGCGCCTCAGTTGTCACTGATCTAAATACCAGCAATGGGCAGCCATTATTTCCTAAGAGGCTATTCCTCTCTTCAAGGTTCTATATGCGTCTTCATTTCTCTTTACTTTCTTTTTCAATTTAACAAACTAGTAAGTCATGAAATCTCATACGCTGATTGTTAAGCATTATGAATTCATAGTCTTAGTAAATGTCTGAATATGTTGTGAACAGTTCCTAAAATGTCACATTGTTTGGAGAGACAAAAAGAAGAGCAAAATTGGTTAAACGAAAAAAAAATACACAGCTAATATTTGTTTATCATAATCTACCTGTGTGCTGGTTAGCATTTCCAACTAAAAGGATTTAGAATAAAAAGCTTCCAGGAACACCTGTGAGGGATAAATTAGTCTCTAGGTATGCCCTAAAGAACTGCCTTGATTATGGTAATTTAGGTGAGAAGATTCATCTGTTGTACATGTCAGGATTCCCTGGGCTGGGATCCTGGAATACATATATAAAAATGCAGTGAGCACAGGGATTAATTGTTCTATTCTTCCTGATTACAGATGTCTTGTCACCGACTGCTTCATAATTCTCCTGCCTTTACTATGTCTTGAACTATGAACTGAGGTCAACCTCCTGCCTTTATGTTGCTTCTATCAGAGCATTTTTTTCCAGCAGCAGAAAAGTAACTAAGACTGCCTGACAAACATTGAGACATCTGATATTCAAGGATTATCTTTTCCTACTGTTCTAACACTGCTTTGTAGGAAACATATTTATTCTACACAGGAAGAATAGAAGACCTATAAAAAGAGACTGAATGACTTGCTTAAGATAGGCTCTCGCTTCAGAAGCCATAAGTCTCATGTGAAGCAAAGGAGTCTAAATCCCAACCACTGGATGTTTTCTGGCTGGCACCTTGTAGCAGGAATGGTAGGGCACCTCTGTGCAAATCCTGGGGGGTGGGGCACTCAGCCACAACAGCATCTTCTTTAGGAGGACCAAACAAGGACTGCCTGAGAGACCAAGGAGTTTTGGTACAGAGAATGCCATCCAATCAGGAACTGCTGTTTAGAAGAGACACTTTCTTGGAAGAAATGGGGTATGAGTAGAGGGTAATTATACAGCAGAGAGCTTGCTGCAGCATTTCTCACCTGTTCCCAGAGTCTGAATCTTTGATTTTGAGCCACTGAACCTCCAAATCCCAAGGACAGGTAGGGTGAGGTGGCAAGTAAGCCACACGCTCTTTTTTTTTTTTTTTTTTTTTTTTTTTTTTTTTTTGTCTAAACTTAATGGACAGGCTTAAATAAACCAAAGATAAGGTTCACCCACAAAGATATTTTTTAAATAACAAAAATGTGAAGAAGACAGTTATGACTGAACAAACACAAACCAGAATATAGACTTCCTAGTGGAGAGATGAAGTCATCAACAATATCTCTTCTCTACACCTATTCTCATCATAAAGTTTTACAGCAAGGGTTATACTAATGTCTGACCCAAAGCCAAGTGAGACATGGGGACAATACCCAGAAGGTCACAATATTTGCTACATCCTCGAGCTATAGCTGGACTCTACAATATACTAATCATGAACACAAATGAATATTAACTTTAAAATAATACTAAAATTGAAATCAGTTATTCTCCTTTGGCACATTGTAAGTACTTAATCATTAAATTGAGCTAGTGACTCACAGAAAGACAATAGACATGGTGATTTTTGCATTGTAGAAATCTGTAATGGTACTGTTGCTATAAAAACATTTAAACAGAGAGATAAGATTTAAAATCCAAATCTTGAATGGAATGCAGAGCCTTATTATATATCTGCGGCATAGTATCTCTCTATATAAACAAAATATTATTATAGCTCTTTTTTTTAACTTTTTTTTTTATTATAGCTCTTATCTTTTAGAGTCACTGAAAAGATTAGGTAGTCAAAACATCATGACTACCTGATTGGTTCAGATTTTTTTTTCTGAGACAGGGTTTCTCTGTATAGCCCTGGCTGTCCTGGAGCTCACGCTGTAGACCAGGCTGGACTCGAACTCAAAAATCCACCTGTCTCTGCCTCCCAGAGTGCTGGGATTATAGCCATGTGCCACCACCGCCCAGCTAATATTGGTTGATTTTAAAGTTAATAAATATATATTACAACTGAAATTATTTAAATATTATAAAATTCAGGATTTGCTATGATATAAAGGGCTTTATCACTGATGCATTCTCAACTATATTTACCACTTAATGTTCTAGTTACAAACAGCACATAAACTTGAGGTTATACAAATATCTGTAATAAATTCTCCTTTCTGGCAGACTCCAGAAAAAGAGATAATGCATACTGTAGGGTCTTTGATAAAGTTTTGTAGAGGCAGAATCCTTTTATCAATGTAAAAGGATTCATAGGTAATTCATTAAGTAAAGTTGTGGGAATCTTGAAAACAATAATATAAATAGAAAAATTAGAATTTGCTTAGGGATAGAGAAAAGTGGTGAGGTATTGCACTGAGTTGTAATTTAATAACTGAAATACCATAAATATTCTAATAACAGTTATTTTACCTTCATAAAACTATTCAAGTATTAACACTAAATATATGCAATCTTGTAACTTATAGCAATAAGAGTAATCATGAAGCGCTGTATACACGTTCTTTCCCAAGCATTTTCAACTTATAAGTACTTGTAATATTAGTATGTTACAAAGTTTCAGTTTCAACATTTGAGATATTAATTCACCATGAACCCAAGTTTGAGACCTCCAGGGATTACATAGGAAATTAAAGAGCAGCCTAACACATTTAGCAAGAATCTATCTCAAAATACTGATACAAATAAAAACAAAACAAAACACGGTATAAAACCAATATATCAACTTGATTCTGCTACTTGTCAATATGGCTAGAGTACTAGTATAAATTTTTCTTAATATGCTTATATTAGAAGTGTGTGCTCTCCCATTTTTATTTTCCAGCAATGAATAAATAAAATGAATAACATGTTAAGTGAAAAAAGTAAAGAAGTTAAAATGAAAAGCTATCAAAATGATACCAATCAAAGTTTTTAAATATTTAATACTTAAATACTTTTTAAGTATTTGCTTAGGTCTATAAGATCTTGTTCTACCTTTAACACAGTTCTAAACATTTTTATGACCCAATATTAAAAACATTTTAATTTTTTTAAATAAATAAAGGGTAAATGGAAAATTTTCTGTTTCTGAGCTTAAATTTTCTTTTGTATTTGAATCTGAGCCTTTAGCTTCTACAGCTGTATCCAAGCGTTTTCATAACTCTTTTGTTTTTAACCCATTAATCTTGCCACAATGAGCATACCTAACATGTACTGCTTTAGCCATCCAGAGCCTATGTCAGCTCTTAACTTGTGATGTTTTGCCCTACTACAAGCAAACTCCATTCTACTCGGGGGGGGGGGGGGAACCTTAGAGTTGTTTAACTTTTTCTGTTATGCTCCACATTGAATTGCTCAAGGCTATCTGTCAGTTCTAGAGTCAGGGTATCTGATATTTTTTAACTGATTTCCAGTCTTCTCCATTTCTTTCCTTCACTTATTCTATCATTTTATTTAATCTATTAATGTAGCCAGAGTCACTTTACCACCCTTGGAACAAAACAAGCCAAAGTTCTTAGAATAATTGCACAGTTCTTTATCTTTGAAACATATTCTCATTATTTTATCTATGTCTTCCAACTGAAGATCTAAGCACTTACAGTCTTTCCAGTATACTCATTTCAATATTTCATCAACATTTCAAGAACAGTTCTTAATAAGAGCCATTCATGGACTGATTCTAGTACAGTTGTAGATAACCCATCCATCTGAGTCTCCAGCACGCTCGAATTTAAAACTTTTCCAAGTATTACTCCACACCTTCTCATTTACTCTTTCTTTGATGTAAATTTTCACCTTCTATACATATATACATTTTTTATCCTTCTTTTCCATGTTATTCTTCATAATATGTGAAAATATCCTTTGAAGTTAGTACAGTACTTGACATGCATTAATATTTATTCTCTACCTGTCTTTGCTGGAATTTAACATTCATGAGACATAAAATTATATCTGCTTTACTAATGATTTTATGTAGAGTAACTGGAACAACGACTCCAAAGTATTTGTGTAGCAATTTCTTCTGAATTAAAAATTTCATGATTGAGGGAAGTTCATTAAGTTATGGAAATAAATGAGACTCATTAGGCTTAGGAAGCAAGGAACTTACAAATTTCATTAGCTACTGGAAGTTTACAAACTTCACTATGTCTTAAGGTTATATACAAAGTAACAATTACCTTAGAGTGGAGAACCTCCAATCATCAGAGTTGACTGAAATTTGTGCTAGGAGACCTAAAGGTATAGCTGAAATATTATACATCTTGATTATACTACATTGGAGTGTGATAAGACCGTTCATAACCTATTTGTGCATGATTCAAGCACCTCGAGTATCATGTATGCATGATGACCAACGATCATGCATTTATTGCCTCGCACTAATGACCATTTCCAAAGAGGAAGACAGGTTAATTTAGGATAATTGCAGGCATGTCTGAACCTGAGAAAAATTGAGAAATTAAAGAGAAGTAAGGAAAACTCCCTGGGAGTCAAATGGATTTTCAAGAGAGAACAAGGAATTGAACTTTATTAGCCAGAGGTTTTAGGTTTATATACTGCCATGGCAGAAACTGGACAAATACCAAGGAAACTGCTATGAAATTGGCCACTTATGTTGGCTATCATTTCTCAAGATATTAACGGGCCCACATTCTCTATGTAGCGTCCCTGAGACAATCATGGAGATAACAATGTTCTGTTCAGGTACTGGACACTTGCTTAGGGATATGTGAGGAGTCTTCTGTTCATTTATTATTTCTGGATTGTTAGGTACTCTTTAGAACATATGGACTCAACTTTACAGGTTTCGTCTCTGTGGTTTATTGAACTACAGTCTCTTTGTTCTCATATTTACATGATGAGTTTATAGCTTTGCCATGGTGGAAAGTTAGCCTTATCAGAGCTACCAAAATACACACAAGTTATTTCTATTTGTCCCATTTTTATTTCTTTGTCTATGGTGTTATTGGTGGTGGGCATTTAGAGAGAACCTTCTTGTTGAAAGCCTCCCCTTCAATTTAGATTGTAACAATAAACTTTATTAGAAGCAAGGATTTAAGGAAGGCCTATCCCACTTTAACTGTGTTCCTCAAGAGCTTGGAGTAGTGATGCTTATAGGAGCTGGCCTTCTGTCACTGGTCAAGAGCCTTAACCTTTCCCTTGTCAGTTTAGCTTGGTCACATTACATGTATCTCCAAACATTTATCATCATCATTATTAATTATTTTCTGACATCTTAACTCCTCAATTTTTCTTTATATCCAAATTTCTACTCCCACTACAAAAACCATAAACAACTTGCAGTTTTCTGCACAAGATCTTTTCTTTTACTACCTAGTAAGAACTGGCTTCTGTACTACTTAGAATGGAACTTGCACTAATGTAACTGTCTTTGATTTGTTCGTGCTCCCATTAGTTATCTTTGGCCATCCTGGGTAAATAAGACCAATTAACTCATTGGATCACCAGTTGGACTTCACTGTCATCATAATGTTAATCTATCGTTCCTGGCTTACCTAGATGAGGAGATAGTTGCTTATCAAAAAAGTCCCACAGCAGAGTGTATGTGTTTAATTCATACTTCTTTGGGTAACAAATAATATGTATGCATGAAGACCATAGGTACCTGAATAGCAGTGGTAAATACTTATTTCTCTACTTCTCTACTGCTTACATGAATAATATATGTATGTACATATATGTATGTATAGATAGATAGATAGATGTATAATTTAAATGGTATATTTTCTCATAGTAGTTTTTCTTTTTGAATTTCCATCATCACTGTGCCTATAATATTTCATTTCTCTCATTTTGATCTTAGGCACTTGGCTTTTTGTGAATATTTGAAAAATTTTAAATTATCCACAATTTGAACACTTTTTTTAAAAAAAAAAATTACCGTAATCACTAATGTTTTCTAATAGCAGAAGAAAAATAATAAGAACAATCCATCCTTGAAGAACTTTTAGGAAATGTAAACTGTGGTTTTTGTTTGTTTGTTTGTTTGTTTGTTTGTTTGTTTTGTGTGTGTGTGTGTGTGTGTGTGTGTGTGTGTGTGTGTGTGTGTAGGTTTTCTTGATTTTTAAGTAGTCGTAGAAGGGCTATATATGGAACAGTTATAGAAACTGAGGTTCAGAAACATCACCAAATGTTTTCTCAAGTTCAGAAATCTAGTAATTAAAACTTTACTTTTATTGTATATAACTCACAGCATCTTTACTTTCAACAAACGAAACCATATTATACAATAATATATTGACCAATATATACTGTCTGATACCGGTGACTTCCATATGGGCTGAATATAATCAGAAGGGTTATGTTATCTTGTTTTACTAAAACATAGTTTTAAAAATAAATCATAGCTCTCAACTAAACTTCCATCTCTAGAGTTAACAATGTCTTATTTTTGTGTGCTTTTTTTTTCTGTCTTTAAAGGTTCTATCAGATAAGCAAGTGACTCTTTACACAGCCTGACTTTCTTTTGGAAGAATGCTCTTGCTGCCTTGAAAAGGAGTCATAATCACTCCGTTACCTTTCCTTAGATATGTTTGCTGGACTCCTTGGGGAGTCTTTGAAATCCTGACACTCCATGTAAGTGCACTGTGTTTGGCAGAATATATTCTTTGTTGGGAAGCCGAGGATTTCTTTATTTACTTATGGACACAGCACAGTTTACAGCCTCCCAGAGTGAGGAAATGGTAAAAAAGAAAATGGCAAAACAAAATAGAAACCAGCTACTTGGTAAAATAACCACTGTTTGTACAAAACGACATAGAGAAACTTGAAGAAATGGAAGAGGTAATCAGAGTAATTGAGGGAGGAATGTTCTTTAGTAAGGACCCACTGTGCACTGACACTGTGCAAAGTGCCTGTATTTCATACCTTGAATCCTGTTCAATAGTAACCTGTTATTTTTTATGTTTCTTGCTTTTATTGTGGCAATAATATCTAGAAAAATTTGAAGAACTCATTCAATTTAGAATGCCAGATATTTTGTAATCTTGAAAATAATTAACCTTTAAAGTCTCTATATCTAGAGAATAATCTATTGAAATATGGTTCATTCTTCATTCTTTTTCTCAATTTCAGTAGATATTCTGTCTTTATTCTTATCCTTCCTAACATATTATTCTAGAAACTTGAAGGGGAGAAATTTCCTTGTTGTTAAAGTAACACTGACATTTTTTTCTAGCTAGTTATACATTCAATACTTGCTTAATAATGCTACATTTTCCATTAAGTCTCTAAATCATGAATATCGAAGCTTATTTTTTAATAAAAGGCAATGTTACTATGCAAAAGAAATCACCAAATCTATAATTTTCCACAAAACAACATGCAAAATCTGTGAAATAATTGAACTAAACATACAACAACATACAACACAAAAACTTGAGAGGTGCGTGATCTCTATGATTCCTCAGAGTTATAGCCTATGGAATATATATATATATATATATACATATATATATATATATATATATACACAAACACACAATTGTACTGTGAGTGCAAACCCAACTAGAATTCACCCATCTCCTTGATTCATAAGAAACGAGGGTGAATCTGATGACTTTGATACCAGTTTTGCGACTCAGATTCAGTATTAAGTGAACCATTTATAAGTATTTCAACAAAACTTCAACACAGCCTCCTATTCTAAGCATGTAAATAAGGTTCATTGACTGAAAGACACTCATTATCAAGTGGTCAGCACATGGACACAGCTTATGTGTAAAAAATCAAGATCCCATGTGGTTATGCCAAGAAGCCAGTGGCATCTTTATGTGACAATGAAAAATCATTGGAAATTTTTGGTAGTGTACCCTAGTTGTTAACAGTAGAAGTTAGTAACATCATTCCAAGTTTAATGCCCAAGACAGTGTGGAGTATATATGATTGTCACACAGCTGCCATTGTCATTATTCCATTGTTAAATGGCATGTATACTTCTAGGCCCATTTTACTTGTGTGGAAATATTTTACTTCATGTTGATTTAATCAGAAGAATCCAAAAGGTATAACAAGTATATAGGGTAATAAAGTCGAAAGGAGTGGGTTACAGTGGAAAATTTTTGTAGATCAGAATAAGAGCTCCCTAGAGTCATCATTTTATCATGATACTGACACATGCATGAGAGAGAACTGATTGGCACAATTATAGAAGTATACAAGAAGTGAAGGCCTCATTCACCAGAAAACAAACAGAATTTAGAAACTGATGCTCTCTTGCAGGGTCACATAAGAGATGTGATTAGTAAAGGACAAGCTTAGTTTCTGTTGGTTTCATATCACCTAGAGCAATGGACAAGACTACGGTAATTTGATCAAACCTAGTATCACAAACAATTAGCAATTACAAAGCAAAGAAGCAGAGACCAGAGCTTTATAAATCTAGCAAACCATGATCAAGAGGGAACAAAATATCAACCAATAGAAGCAAAATCATACATAACAAGTTGGACATCTACACTAAGCCACTAAGGGAATAGGAATTATAAGAACAAAAATATCTGCTCGGTATCTGTCACCCTTTTGTTCTTTGTAAAGGTCAATTTATTGTGTAGAATTATTATGATATCTGTAATATATTTACATGCTAAATGGTGACTATAATACAAGGTTGATATCACATCAGTGGAAATGCACTGTCATAAAACTCTGCATTCTCTATAAAATATCGCAATGGTATTGAACTTACAAGATGAACATATGTCATAAAGATGATAAGGATATTTTAGAAAATGAGTTAATTTACAGAGGCCTCATTCTAGAATCTTCTACGTATTGAAAGATATAGTGAATTCATACCATAATGGAATAGTGAGTCATGAGTCTACCATAATAGAATAAATAGATTTGAAAAAGTGAATAAATAAGAAAAAACTTTTTATTTTGTTGTAAGCCTAAATTTCATACTTTAAAAATACATAGATAAATTTTTGTCACACCCATAAAAAGTGCAACATTTCATAAATTTTATTTTCTCTCATTTTTTATTCCGATTATAAACAGATTGATTTAACTACAAAGACTACTTGACGGAAGTCATGAAATAAAACTATGCATATTTTGACATGCTATATTATTGCCTCTATAGATTTAAAGCAGTCTTATTTTTAAAAATCTTGATTATGTATTTCTCACACATTTCTTTAGAATCTTGATGATGAGTTTTATCTTATAATATGCTTGAACTAGTTTATAACTAAAAAAATGCATATAACATTTAAAAAGAAGCAACTCAATTGGCACTTCAAGGTTCTAAATATACCTGTGTGCACTTGTTACTACTAAAGCTGATTTAGTTTTTTAGTATAAAATGTGTGAAAGCACCTCCTGTTTTGTCTTTTACTTGTAGTTTAAAAAAATGGTGTTTGGTGTTCCTTATCTAAATAAAATTAACTGCTATGTTTTTATAAATAGTTCCAGAAATCATATAGAAAAGCTTTGTTACTCTTCTGGAGGGACTTACCAAATAATATAAAAAATCACACACAAAAAATAGCAATTTAATGAAATAATAAATGCACTGGACAATGGAACCTTATCGCACAGGGAGATATAATAAACTTCAGGTTTGTGGAAATAGAAAAAAATCTAATTCAAATATGAAATAATAGAGGAAATTCCATTTCTCTTGTTGTGAGCTAATATCGCCAGTGTCTTTTGCACATCATCAATATAAAATTCTTGCACAAAGTGTCATCCAGATAGCCCCATGTTGCAAGGAAATCATGCCTTCTTCTTAAAATAAATCTCTAATGATTTGTAGACTATAATGTAGTTGATTGGAATGATAATTCGTAAATAATATTATTGTTAGGGACTGGTAAGGTAGCTTAGTGGTTAAGAGGACTGGCTGCTCTTCAAAAGGAAAAGGGGTTTTTTAATTGGCATAAACATGGCAGTTCACAATACCCTGCTAACTCATATTCCAGGAGATTCAAGACCCTCTTCTAACTGCTGTGGGCACAAGGCATGTCAGTGCTACCTAGACATACATGTAGATAAATGCACTCATGCATCAACTTCTTTTAAAAAGAGAGAGCATTATGAAAACAAGACAGAATGTCTTTGTGTAGATATTTTAATAAATACCAATCCCAAGACTTATTTACAAGCTATTAGGCATGCCTTTGAAAATTAGCTCCAGGTAATAAAAATAATTCCTTCGAAAGAATTATTACTAATCTTTATCCCCTTGGGAAAGAAATTAAGTAGCATTTAATCTCTAGATAAAATAGTTTTATCTCTAGATAGAGTAGAAACTGAATTGCAAAGGGGAAAGGAATATTGTCATCTTCTACAAAGAGATGGGACTGTTAGTGAGATACAGACTCCCTTTGTAGGATAGTAGTAGTTCAGGGTAACTTCAAACTCATGATCCTTCGGCCTCTAGCTCCTCTTACAGTCCCTACCTGATTTGGAAATTTTTTATCAAGTTTGAAGTTAAAATTAATGATAGGTTTTGCCACAAAAAAAGTAAACAAAAAATCTACAACTGTATGATATATAAACAGAAAAGTGGGTATGTTTTCTTTTCGTTCTTCCCTACTTTCTTTAATCCTTTCACCATAAATCATTTGAATTATCAATCTCTCAAACTCTTTCTCTGTGTGTTTCTCTCTCTCTCTCTCTCTCTCTCTCTCACACACACACACACACACACAAACATACACACACACATACACACACACACACACACACACCAAGTGTTCTAATTCAAACACGCACTCATAAAATCTTTCGAAAAAATTATATTTTAAGATGTAGAAACATGAACAAAAGATCCATCATAGTCACAATCCTGAGTAACATTGGGACATCACAGGTAAAATATATTGAGGTTGTCTAGTCATTATTGTCTTCTAAACCTCACTTTGTTCCAATAAACATAAGGCTTACACTTTAAGGATTGGGATACCAAGCCAGCCACAAAACCTTGGCCGTGCAATTTGTCCTGTTTGCAAGATGTGCTTGGGAAAATGGCACAGAACTTATGTGAGTAGTCAGTCAATGACTTTTCCAATTTGAGACCCATGCCATTCAAGGGATCTCATGCCTGACTCCAGGCAGGAGATGAAACAATGGTCAAAATGCAATATATGAGAGAATAAATAACTTAATAGTTTGATTTATTTGACAACTGTCTTAAAGATTCTATCAGTACTTTAATGTTATAGAAGTGAAATTTAGGACAGCCATAAAACAACTGATCCAAAAGTTTCTGACTAATATTGAAGATGACATATTTCTCAGCTGGTCTTCAGTATATATCAGAATTCTAAAGACTGAGGTTCTAAAACCAATAAAGGAATGCCTCAGACATTGCCATTGACAGTGAGGGTAAGCAGGCAAAATTCCAATGCTGTTTTGCTTCAGTGTACTTTATGTAGACTGACTGTTATTAAAAGGTGTAATTCACCCTGGATCTGGGTCAACATTAAATGATCCAATCGAGAAAAGTCCCTTGCAGCTGTGTCCTGATGCTCAGAGATGCTGGTACCATGGAATAACCAATAAGTGCAATGGGGATAATGGGGGTGTGGCTTGTTAAATTCTCAAGGGATGAATCAACTGGGATCACAAGATCCCAGAAGTTCTGAAGTATAATGGTTGGTTTTCTGGGACAATGGATGTTGATCAGCTAAATTAGACAAATTACCACTAATTAAGGAATCAGGATCATTGAGATCTTTTGAGAAGTGTTTATTGAGAGTTGGCACACAAAAGCTGTGTTCTCAAGGTGACTAAAGTTGAACAAGTTGCTGACTTGGTTGTGCAAGAGTCACCCAACTGGTAATGTTTTGAAGGCATGAAGGAGACCTGGAAAGGAGTTGAGAATGGATATTGTGTGACAGGGCTGAAATTTAAGAAGAAAGCAAGGAGAGGCTATTGGTGAAACAACACCCCTGTTTTAATGTTACTTTCAAACTTCCATCCAAAACCTCACAATCCATAACCCCAATATTTACATTGGTCTTGGTGATTGTCCCACAGTACCTGTATCTTCAAGAAGATGGGCACAACTGGGAGGAATTCTTTTTTTGATTGGATTATTTGATGCTGATCCAGATTTAGGCTAGGCCACACCTTATAATGGGATAATGCAGAATTTTGCAGATGCCATGGGATGAAAACAAACAAAAAAATGCACATTATGGACTCCTGGTGTTGTGAATTTTTAATATTGGGGGCGTAGTTATAACAGATCTGACCATGTGGTTTGGGGAGGTTTAAGGAAGAAATTTAGAATTTTTCGATAAAAAAGCTAATAAGGGTTGAGAATTCTGTGGGCTCTTCTGTTGGAGCCTTAGAGATAAGAATGTTGACAACAAGCTATTAGGCATTCATTCATGACCTGTGCCTCAGCTCCTGCCTCCGGGTTTCTACCCTGATTGAATTCCGACCTTGGCACCCTTTAATGGATGGTGTGATTCCATCTGTGTAAGCCAAATGACCCTTTTTTTTTTTTTTACCCAAGTCACTTTTTGGTTATGGTGTTTCATTATAGCAGTAGAAAAGTAACAGCAATACAGATAAAACAGAAGAAAACTGTTGAAATAAAGATGCCTTGTAAGTGGCAAGTAGGAAAAATTTGAAAACATGCCAAAAGATATTAAATCAAATCCAGAAATTGATCTTGCTCTAAGATTAAGTATATTTAATGTTATTAAATTTCTAAACACCCATTTGGGAAAACAGATCTTGATTTTAGACCCCATCTTAGAGAAATCGGCCTAAGGCTTAACTTATTGCAAGCCAGCACCTAGCACCAGTTTCCAGTTTACTCCCCAACAAACCTGGCCTTCAGATCACAAGCCTGGCCCTGGCATTTCACTTCCTCACAACCACCAATCAGGAGGAAAGCAGAAGTTAAGTTTATGGTTTGGTTTCCAGTATCATCCAATTATTTTAAAGGGTAACAGAATGCCATAACATGTGCTAGGCTAAAAACTCCCTTGTATGTCTGCTCATCTCTGTGTAAGTGTTTGCTTGAAACAGGGGCCAAGACCTCACCCTCCTGTCCTGCTGCATCAGAGGCACAGTGTGGCCCAAGCTCAAACTTGAATCAAAACTCTAGTACAATTACATTGGAATCGGCTCCTTCGTGGTCAGTTGGTGTTCATAAAATGAACACAACATTTTGGTGCATTTGTCAGGAACCACAACACTTCCTGCACTACCAATTTGAAGTGTCTTGATACATGTAATTTCTCTCCGAGTCTGTCCATGTGTTTGTCTGGTACAGGTGATTCTGTTCCCTGTGCTGTGTAACCGTAAGGTAATCTCTTACTGTAGGTGTCTTAGTCTGTTCATAAACTCTGAGTGGCTGCCAGGTCTGTAAGTTTTGAGAAAGGGCCTAAACATCTGTATTTCAAGCTCAACATGACTAAAAGGAGGTGCTGGAATGTCATGGCCACACTGAGCTGGAAGACATTCCAGAGCCCAATAAGGAGACCTTGATGTTTCAATCAGAGTTCTGCTCAGGCTCTGAGAAATTTGGTTGTATATCATCTGGTTTTGTTTTATTTGGTTTTTGTTTGTTTGTTTGTTTTTCTTCTCAAGGAAAAGAAAGGATGAATATTCTTGTGTCCGTATATGTTTGTTGTTTCTCTTAGGACTATTGAGTTTCTCTTCACAGGGCAACTTTGACTTTGAAGGGTGCTAACATGGGACAGGTACATTCCTAGCAATTTTAAGGATCTTAAAACCAAGAGCCACAGAGTCACAAGAGCCTGACTACTGAGTGGACTGATCTGTAAGCTATAGCAGGCAGAACAATAGACTTTGCTACCTCCTTTGCACACAGGTAGAGAAGAGGGGCCCTGCTGCCAAGATTGTGTGTGTTTGTGTGTGTGTGTGTGTACAGAATCTTGAGTGATATGATAGGCAGATTATTCTAATTTTGCAAACTAATGTTCTCAATACGAAGCACTGGACTCGTTCAGAATGAAAATAATGCTATTGATAAGCGTTTACTGAAGCAATGATTAATTTTCTAAGTTGTTTATTTTATTGATATCAATCATTCTCTTTCAGCTCAATTTTTTGTTTTTTGATATGCTATCCTTTGGAGCATCTTTTTGTGTCAGAATTTTGAAATTCATTTATTTCACTGGGTGTTTTGCCTTTACCATCCCATCTACAGCCTCCAGGGTATCTCCCATGGCAGGAACTATTCCCTATAGGCTTTGTTCATTAATTCATCATAATCATCGGTACATAATATTATACCCTCTGAACGCATTTTTCATTCTCATAACTCCTCTGCTCTCATTTCAAATGTATTGGTTTTGAGAGAACACACTCAGTATTTCATTGAACAGAGTCTATAATCAACTCTGAGTAGAAAACCAACAGCTGTTAATTGAATATTATTCTTGGTCTACAAAAATGTTTGCTAAAAATAGACCTTTCAAAATATATCCCAAGACACTTGTTGTGAGGAAATATTGAGTATAAGTGTTTAAATACATCTATATGTACTGGGTTCACAAAATTTCATTGCTTTCCAACTCAATAAGAAATAGAATGTCTATTCTAGCTGGAAACAGACTGCACATAATTTAAATAAATAGTCCCTCCTCCTGGTGCTTCTCTTTCTCCATGTCTTCCTTTGCTTTCTTCTCCCCTTTCTCTGTATCACATTTTCTTTCACCTCCTTTTACTTTCTGTTTCCCTCTCTTTCCCACTGCTTTCTTTTTCTTCTACAAAGTGTCCAAAAATGTTTCAAGGAATCTTTCTGGGAGATAAATTGTTGAAGGTGGGTTAGATAAAGAAGCTGCACCAAGCCAGGCATGAGCACAGCAAGACTGTTAAGTGGCAGTCAGGAGAATAGGACTTCCACAAACATTCTGTGGAGTTAGATTCAAAAATCACACAGGTGATGTCACTAGTTTCCCAAGATTGTCTGACCTAAAATAACATTAATCATTCAATTTGTTCATCTAGAGAAAAGGACAATGGCCAATACATTTAATGAGGGCAGGGATGGGAAGAGACAGAGGGTTTTCATGTTACAGACACAAAAAAGTGGCATTTTCTCAGTGTGTGGTTCATGAAACACCTATATATAAGTGACAAGGGATGGAGGTTTAAAATGAATATTTCTGGGCTGAAATCCAAGCGCATCAGAATATCTGGAAGTAAGCTTAGACATTTTAATTTTAAAAGTGCTCAAGATTACTTTGAAGCACACGAAAATTAAGCACAGAATTAATAATTGCTTGGCAAGTCTAAATTTATTGAATCACAGTTCCTTATATTGAGCTTGTGGATGGCCATGTCTGCCTTTCCACCAAGACTTCAGACAACTGAGACTCAAACATCTAAAGACAGTACCAAGATGCCAACGTACTATTTTTTTGGGGGGGAGGATTATTTCTTTTTATATGGTAGTCAAGTAACCACACTGAACCAATGGAGGATTTACAAAGAAGCAATTCTGGAAATTTGAACTACAGAAATACTGATAGAAGACAAAAATAAATACAAAATGATACCTCTACCCTAATTTGTTTGTAGATAAAGAGATCTTGAATTGAGTCACCTCACTTCTCTTTCTTGTCCTGAATAATGACCATGAATATATTCTCTATTTCCTGATCCTCGGTCCTAAAATTCTTACTGATCAACTAATATTTAATACATTACATTCTAAGTATTCAAACTGTGTCTAGTAGTAACATTTCTCTATTATTTTTGTATACAAGTAAGCTGTTGAATAATTTTCATCACTTAGAAAACTCCAACACCTTTGTAATTAGAATAATGCAAGACTTTTAGATTTTTAAATTAATTCATTAAATCATTTGTATAAATTAAGATTTATTTGCACACTTAAGTAATAATTAGTTGTATAAATTAAGAATAACTTTCACACTGAGGAAATAAAGATGATTAAGACTTGGTTTTTGTTTCATGGGCCACAACTTAAGACATAAGGCAAATATATAAGTTAACTTTAAATTAATAAATCATGTGCCCCAATTTCAAATTTTGAAGTGTGTATGCTTGTGTGTATTTCTGCCCCATTTACTTGGCAGATAATGATGACCTCTATAGGATCGAAACAGAAGAAATTGCTATACAGAACCTAGTTCTACATAAGATATTTGGAGAGGGAGCACAAATTTAAAACTAGCTTCAAATTTGGGTAGGTGACATATACCACTGGGAACCTTATTTTAGCAATGGAGAGGTAAAGGGCCCGTAATGATCAGCTCTGTGAATAGACCGTGCTCCTTAAATAGTCACTATGTGACATGCTTTTCCCATCTAATAACCAAATTAACTGTGACATGGTAGGATTCAGGGCACGGGTGAGAGAGGAAGGAGAGTTCTTCACTTGGAACAGAAATAGGGCTAAAGTACAGAGTTCGCTGGCCCCACCCACTAGAGATATGTCATTTGTGAATGAAAGTGCCCATCAAAGCATTGTCAGTATAGACTCCTGGGTGTCCTCTGTCATCACTCCTTCTCCTAGCCCTGGCAGGATTCTCAGAAACTAATTGCCACCATGGATTCTTAGATTTACACACAGTGCACTATGGCATAATGCATGGGAAAGGCAGAGAGATTGCAGAAAACAAATCTCTTCAGTGCAGCTCTGATGGGAAAGATAAGCAAATTTAAAAACGAAGCTGACATCTTTCCCTTTAATTGATTTAAATTAAGAATGCCTCTAACTTCCCAACGGTTTTCTAATTAAGTTCCATATAAATGATGCCCAGGCTTGCAGGTACTTGAAAAGTGGGTGTGCTACAATAATAACAGAGTAAACATGTGATCTATTTTTGCAGCAGAGTAAGCCATACTATTCATGTGACATCGCCCATGTTTTGGGGGCAGTGCGTTGACTAGTTAGTTTATTTCACCATTTAAACTAAAGATTGTGTACTCTCAAATGGCCTGCGAGACAATAAGTTCATTTCAAAATTAATTGTAAGGGGATTTTTTTCTTTAAATAGTGATAATAAGTGCTCATGTGAATATGTTTAGGATATAGAAAATATCAGAAAAAAGAATAAATTGAAATGATTATTAAGAATCATACTTCATGCTTATGCTTTTATTTTATGCGATTCTAATATCATGATAAATTCACAAGTATATGTATTTTCATGAGAATGAAAGATTTGTAATTCCATGAATCTGCAATGTTAAATAAAGATCAGTCATCTTCCTAAGAATAGTTAAAAAAAAATAAAGAAAAAGTTTAGTTTCTTTTCCCTCTCCCTGTTTCTCAAATTCATTTTTCTCTCTCCTCTCTGCAGATGGCTCACCACTTAAGTAAAATAATTGATACTGCATATTTTATTTGGCATTAGAGTGGACCCTTCCTCATAAGGTTGGCTTAAAGGCTCTGAGCACACAAAGTCTTTGTCATCTTTATCCTTTTCTGTCCACCCAATAGCTGAAACAATGGAACAATTCAATAACACTTTTTTCCCTGACTTCTTCTAAAAATGTTGAAATTAGAGAACTTTTAAAGTTCAGAAAGGGAAAATATTTAGAAGGTAGGGAAAAAACAGATTACTGGCTAGAGAATTTCTGCTTTACAATTAATTCAACCAAGGTAAGCAAATATACAAAATTAAAATAAATGAGATAAACTACAGTTGCTGCAGACATAATATTGAAAATTCAACAAGAACAGATTTTCACATCTTTATTTTCTTGATCAATTCTTAACTAAGTTTTCTATTAAAATTTGAAAAGTATTTGTTTTGATATTCCTATTGCTGAGTGCGCATTGATTAAAAAAAAAGCAAAAAAAAATAACATAAAACAATGAATTTTCTTTACGGGTAAAAGTGCACATTCAAACTACTACAACAAAAATTGTTTTAAGTCTTTGTAAGAACTAGTCACTCATATAATACACATGTGTACATGGAGGAACACACACACACACACACATACACACTTAACATCAAAAATTTTAAAAATATGTCTTTTTGCCAAACTATAATTTAAATTTGAAATATTGTAAGGAAATTGAATTAACTTGATTAAAAAGGAGACCTAAATTGTTTTCAAATTCATACTAATGTGAAAATATAATACATAAAATAAATTTTAAGTCTGAACATTAGCATTTTTTTGGTAGAAAGTGAAAACATGCAATGCTTCCTCCGTTGAGCTCCTTGTCAATTAGTATTGTTCATAGGAGGGATTTTTAATTCCAAAATCCTGACTTTATTTTTTTCAAAGGTAGGGTTGATGTTTTCACTTCCTCTGTACCTTTGTGGGGGTTTCAAGAGTTAAATGTAAATTAAAACCACAATGACTAGCATTTTGGAAAATGTTTATAAAAATGTACATTTATCAGGTATTCTTTGTTTTATATACTTTGAATTATCTACATTGTAATCCAGAGTTTTTCCATCTTATGACTTGGGCAATGGGATCTAATTTTACTTTTCTATACATTCCTTGCTAATTTAGACAACTTTATTCCTTCCAGCTATTTGCCCCTGGCCTTCTTGGCTTTCACCCAGGCCTGGATATTTCATTCAGGTTAGGTGCCTTCTACAAGTATGGATGGAGTGGAAAAAAAAGTGAAAAAGGGATACTCATGGCCATTTTGTGGGTAATGGTGAAGTTGCTGAAACAGTTGAAAAATATAGAGATAAAGTGTTTTAAAATGGGACGTATTGCCTTATGCAGTATTCATCATTTTACGATAGGCAATTGATTGTTTTATACTGGCAAAATAAATCAAGTGACTTATTAAATACATCTTGCTAGCATGATTACCATCTCTGGCTACTTTCGGGAAAAGGTGGCTGTGAGACGGCTTTGGAAAGCATTGTATTTGTAATATAATTAACATTTATGGCTTCCATGTGACATATTCAGACATTTAATCTCAGGATGATAATAACCTCACTTCATGAAATAACTTCTTTGATCACAAACCCATGAGCTAGTAGGCATAGTTTGTAATCTAGGCACTTTGGGAGGGAGCAGGATAATCTACATGTAAGTTCAACTGAGTTACAGATCATTCAAAGACACATTATATTACATGTGATTTTGTCAAAAAAAAATAAAATCAAACAAAGGAAAACAACATATTAATGTGGGCAAATATATCCTGAAGTTCTTGACTTCATGATTTATAACTTGTTAGTTGCTTACTAATAAATACTGAAAACAATGTGAAACTTGCTTTTTTCTTTTAATATACCTAGAGCTTTTTAGTCATAGGCTCTAATAATGCCTCAGATGCAGTCCAAAGGAAAACGATGGTCCATAGATACAAACAACAGAAAACTCTGAAGTGTTCTGAGATGATGATTAAGAAATAGAACTGCAGCAGCCTTTCTTCAGAAGACATGTGCTACCAAATATGAAATCAATGTAAGAGAATAAACATAACAGAAGATTCTAGAATAATATTATTTTTGATTCCTCTTTGTGACAAACCACAGGATTAAGAGTTTGGTGCACAGTTACTCACTGCAAAGTTTGGGAAATTCACTAAGTACGCATATAACATTATTTCATAAGGGGAAATCATTTGAAATGTAAATAAAAATTTATTGAAGAAAAAATAAGAAAAAATGATTAAGCAAAAAAATATATAGCTTGCTAAAACAGAAAAAAAGAGAGATAGTTCTTGGACTGGAGAGATGGCTTAGCGGTTAAGAGCAATGACTGCTCTTCTAGAGGTCCTGAGTCCAATTCCCAGCAACCACATAGTGGCTCACAATCATCTGTAATGGGATCCGATGCCCTCTTCTGGTATGTCTGAAGACAGCTACATATTTATATACATAAAATAAACAAATAGATCTTTGAAAAAAGAAATACATTAAAAAAGAGAGAGATAGTTCTTATTGTACTTGATCTTTTTAATAATGTGGAATCTTTCAAATAATAGGCATATATTTCAGCAGTACGGAAACTTCACTTGGAGACATGTTAATCCTATAACTACAGAAATTGGAACTTCATTTTTTTATGCTTGTTAATATTTTTTATTGTTGCATGTATTAACTTTCTCAAATTTTGAAGAAAAATATTGAGGAATTACACCAACCTATTTATGATATATATTGCTTCTGCCAACTTTATTTTTAGCTTTATGAAACTACACTGTGGGCTTCACTTACACTTTCATGGTTATGCTCTTTATTATATTTATGTTATAAATTTTATATACACACACACACATATATATGTATATATGTATATAGTACAACCTGTCTTAAATGCCCATATATTTTGAAGCGGTTCAATGAATCTGAATAACAATATATGCAGTATCACACATATTTATCATATCATGTTTGTGATGCAAATAATTCTATCAAACCTGCTATCAATTTGTAAGTCACTGTCTTGTACTATCATCCTCTTGTACTCACTTTTGCAACAAAGCAATGTCATACAAGGACCAAAGTATTTTGTAATGTAGCAAACTGCAAAATCACACACACACACACACACACACACACACACACACACACACACATGAACACAAACACAAAGTAGTATTTAGTATATAACAATATTCTACTTGAAAGAGAAATTTAAAAAAATCTCATTTGCAACATGGATTTATTTCTTCATTTACAAAAAGCAGTTGTAACAACCTAATGACCTATAGCATGAATAAAATGCTTATATATTCAATGCAAGCATCTTTTCAGGACCTGAAAGATACTTAACAAATGTTTGTTCATAAGTGTTTTGCTTTCTCTTCTGTCCATTAAATACATTGTTCCACGCTCTGAACCTCTTCCAATGTTTTCTAAAGTAAAGCATTATGTGTCAGTGTCACTTGAATGTGTTGTCACATACATGGCTTTCAGGCATTGATTCCTCCCCTGCTTCTCATGTGGAATCTATCAATACCAAGGGAAGTTTGAGAATTTTTCCTCACTGTGCAAACTACAAACTATAAGAAACAATACCAGTACAAACTATAAGAAGCAGTACTTATAGACTAAACAAATTACACTTTGGGGATAATTTGTAAATGATGGAATTCATCACAGAAACAAAGACTGTCTTACATGCCACAGACATTGAGTTTAAGTTTAACAGATAAAGGAGAAACTATTAATATTTAACTTTAATTTCCTGGCAGAAAGAATGTTGGAAATTGCTTTTGAAAATTTTGTTGGAGAAGAGTAAATTTTGAATATGTTAATCTTAGTTAAGGCAAGGTTAAAAAACTGAAAAAGGGTACAAGAATACTATGAATAGAAGTTCTTGTGATGAACATACATGTGTCTAATATAACAGTGACTTAGAAGCCTGCTAGTACTGTGAAAGTCCTATTCTGAAAGTGAACACACTTAATTTTTCTAGATCTTTTAATTTGTAATTCTATTTATATATTTCAATATGGTATGGTGACAGAATTATTGTAAATGTTCTGATGAAAAGAGAAAGAAACATAGGCATACATGTAAGAGAGAGAGAGAGAGAGAGAGAGAGAGAGAGAGAGAGAGAGAGAGAGAGAGAGAGAGAGAGAGAGAGAGAGAATCATGGGCATACATGGTCCATATATGAAGAAGATGCAGTAATTCACATCAAATATTGATAATGCTGTAGATACAGTTGAAAGAACTGGGCTTTAGGAGACAGGTGACAAATTTCCCAGTGTAACAGAGACAATAGATACAGGGTCAGAAATATTAGAAGGTAAATCTATTTCACATACCATGCTTTCTTCCTGGCATTTTTTTTTTTTTGGTGGGGAGCTTTGGTTAGATGATTCTATGACTTACTGTCTCTGCTACTCTGCTACTCCCTCATAATGATCTAAGTGAACACATCAAAGACATGAGGCATTACTAAACACCTAACCAGAAAACACTCTTGTCTTTAATGTCCAATCAATAAATGTACCAATCAAATAGGCTCTAGTAAGCCCAGGGAAAATGCACTATAAAGAGGTGGGCAGAACTGAATTGAATCAAATGCTTTGCCCATCTTAAATTCCACTGTGGGGCCAAACGTCTCACATCAAAAGTCTTATGCTCTTGCTCGTTTTTATACCAAGACTGTTAACCAAATTCTGAAATATGTTTCCGCACAATCAGCCGTATTCCTAAGAAGAAAAATGTAGAAACCCACTTTTTGATGCCAAGGTTATTTAATTTGGGGCTTTTATTTGCAAATAATTGGGGGTCATTATTGTAGAAACGCAACCCAACAAGTAATAATCCACATTGTTTTAAATGTGTATGTATAAAGTGCAAAGTATTGAGATCTTATAAGTGCATGGTTTTATATTTACTTTGAGTAAGGAAACAATTTTTTATATAAATATATCCTGCATACTTAACAGGTTAAAAAAATTCTAAAGATCACCCTTCTACTTAAAAAGATTTAAAAGGTTCTATTGTGCTTTATCTGTGGAAATAGCAAAACAACAGAGATAATCTATTAGAATGTTCTGTAGTAATTATATATAAATAGTGTGGCCAGCATTTTCAATCAAACTATATTTTATTTTAAAATTATTGCCTTATATAAAATCAGTGCCTTTCTGATATGCAGGTGTGTAGGAGGTGGCTCTCAATAAAACTCATAGATAATTTGTATAGTTTTAATTAGTGATCCTCTCAGAACAATTGGAAATAGCTCACACTACAGCTGCTCCCATGCCCCTGGCTGATTTGGAATTCTATTTTTGTTGATCTTAGCAGTAAAGTAGCGAGGTTTGCAGATGACTGTCATTGAAAACATGAACATATATAATCAATATTACCATAGTAGTGGTTACATGATTTTTATCCAAGAATAGAAACTATTTCTGGTGAAGATTAATTTTAATAGGAATCAATGGCTCCTTAGGTCAATTCTTGTTGACAAGCAACACGTTCTGAGACATTTATTTTCAGTTTGGTATTTGTAACTAGTAGCAATGTCTGTATATTTTTAATCCTTTTACTTATTAACTTCCTCATATTTTATTTAAATAGACATTTATATCTACTGCAGATTTACATAAAATTGCATTGAGTGACTCTATATGCAAGACACTATTCTATGTAGTTGACACTTTTCAATCAAAATTTCCATTGTTGCTGTGGAAGAGAAACTATTCCCCTTATTTTCTTTTAGAGAAAATGAAAAATTTCAAAGGCTTTAAAAGTCTCTGCAGGATGCATGAATATGCCGAGCACTGGAAAGAATCTTACAAAAGTAACTATTATTTATTGTTTATCTGTCATATGCCAGGTGTTTCATAAGGGACTAATCATTTCATCTCTCCAAACTTGCATGGAGAGATATGTTTTTAATTAAATGGAATTTGCCTCCATTCTTCTTTATACACACAAAATTCATCAGATAATTATCAGCATATAATATTGTGTTATGCTATGATAATTCGACAGCCGAGTGTGGAGTGTGGAAGGGAATGGATACTTCTCAGTCCTTTTGTTTTTTGCAGAGATATTAACATTTATAGCTTTTATAGCTGATCACAATTCAGCATTTGAAAACTTCTTATGCTCAGAGTAGTTTATCATAAGCAGACATTTTGCAAGGTCCCTGTAGGCACACAAGAGTGCTTCTGGTGAATCAGAACCAACTATATTTGCATGTATCCTAAATTTTTTCCAATTTAAGTGACAGAAAAATTGTCAAGGCATATATAAAAGTCAGCCATGCACTAGTTGCTGATCTTCATTGGAAAAATGTTCCTAATTTAGTAACTAGAAACTTATGTTGTGTTATTTTTGTTATTATTTTGTTTATCCGGTTTAACAAAATTTCAGATTTCAGTTAAGCCCTCAACCAAGAAAAGAAACATGCTCTGTGTATATACACATGGTCAGTTCACTGTGGGTGAGCTTGGATAAGGTCTCATCTAGAGTCCCAGGACAGCATTCAAGTATGACTTTGAATGTGAGTGACAGTTCCACTTAAAGGTCAGAGTTCTGTCTACTTAACAGTCAGTCTTCTTCGTTGTATTCATTCAGCTCCACTGAGCACAGTGAGGTTCATTTCTTTACCTCTTTGATTTCTTTTCTTAGTACCAAACACCATTTATTCGCATGCATATAGGATTATGGAGCACTGCATACTCCAATCTATAAGCATTCTCTCTTTTGAGATAGGTTCTGACTATGTAGCCCAGGCCAGCCAGCTGTAAGTTTCAAATACCTAGTCTTCCTCCTGCCTCAGTCTCCAGAGTGCTTAAATTATAGTTGTGTGTTAACATGATTTCTTTAGCATTTTATTTTAAACTAATCTTTTATTTATTTATTTAATATTGTTATTTTTTTAAAGCTTTGTCTTTTTTTTCTTTTTTTTAATTCGATATAATTTATTTACATTTCAAATGATTTCCCCTTTTCTAGCCCCCCCACTCCCCGATAGTCCCTTCTCTTCCCCTGTCCTCCCTCCCACCCCTTCCCACTTCCCCGTTCTGGTTTTGCCGAATACTGTTTCACTGAGTCTTTCCAGAACCAGGGGCCACTCCTCCTTTCTTCTTGTATCTCATTTGATGTGTGGATTATGTTTTGGGTATTCCAGTTTTCTAGGTTAATAACCACTTATTAGTGAGTGCATACCATGATTCACCTTTTGAGTCTGGGTTACCTCCCTTAGTATGATGTTCTCTAGCTCCATCCATTTGCCTAAGAATTTCATGAATTCATTGTTTCTAATGGCTGAATAGTACTCCATTGTGTAGATATACCACATTTATTGCATCCACTCTTCTGTTGTAGGATACCTGGGTTCTTTCCAGCATCTGGCAATTATATATAGGGCTGCTATGAACATAGTAGAGCATGTATCCTTATTACATGGAGGGGAATCCTCTGGATATATGCCCAGGAGTGGTATAGCAGGATCTTCTGGAAGTGAGGTGCCCAGTTTTCTGAGGAACCGCCAGACTGATTTCCAGAGTGGTTGTACCAATTTGCAACCCCACCAGCAGTGGAGGAGTGTTCCTCTTTCTCCACACCCTCTCCAACACCTGCTGTCTCCTGAATTTTTAATCTTAGCCATTCTGACTGGTGTAAGATGAAACCTTAGGGTTGTTTTGATTTGCATTTCCCTAATGACTAATGAAGTTGAGCATTTTTTAAGATGCTTCTCTGCCATCCAAAGTTCTTCAGGTGAGAATTCTTTGTTTAACTCTGTACCCCATTTTTTTAATAGGGTTGTTCAGTTTTCTGGAGTCTAACTTCTTGAGTTCTTTATATATATTGGATATTAGCCCTCTATCTGATGTAGGATTGGTGAAGATCTTTTCCCAATTTGTTGGTTGCCGATCTGTCCTCTTGATGGTGTCCTTTGCCTTACAGAAACTCTGTAACCTTATGAGGTCCCATTTGTCAATTCTTGCTCTTAGAGCATACGCTATTGGTGTTCTGTTCAGAAACTTTCTCCCTGTACCGATGTCCTCAAGGGTCTTCCCCAGTTTCTTTTCTATTAGCTTCAGAGTGTCTGGCTTTATGTGGAGGTCCTTGATCCATTTGGATTTGAGCTTAGTACAAGGAGATAAGGATGGATCAATTCGCATTCTTCTGCATGCTGACCTCCAGTTGAACCAGCACCATTTGTTGAAAAGGCTATCTTTTTTCCATTGGATGTTTTCAGCCTCTTTGTCGAGGATCAAGTGGCCATAGGTGTGTGGGTTCATTTCTGGATCTTCAATCCTGTTCCATTGATCCTCCTGCCTGTCACTGTACCAATACCATGCAGTTTTTAACACTATTGCTCTGTAGTATTGCTTGAGGTCAGGGATACTGATTCCCCCAGATTTTCTTTTGTTTCTGAGAATAGTTTTAGCTATCCTGGGTTTTTTGTTGTTCCAGATGAATTTGATAATTGCTCTTTCTAACTCTGTGAAGACTTGAGTTGGGATTTTGATGGGTATTGCATTGAATCTGTTTTTTTTTTTTTGATATATTCTATATTTACATTTCAAAAGTTATCCCCTTTTCTGGTCCCCTCACCTCTGCCCAGAACACCCCTATCCCAGATTACCTCCCCATGTTTCTTGAAGGTGTTCCCTCACCCACCTCACTCCCACCTCCCACCTTTGATTCCCCTACGCTGGGGCATCTATCGAGCCTTCATAGGACCAAGGACCCATTGATGCCTGACCAGGCAATTCTTGTGCTTAATGCTTATAGATATAATCTTCTAAACGGGAGAATTAGCCCACATTTTAGAAAGCTTTCCAATGAAATTGACCTTCAAGCAGACATTTTATCAGCAGCATATAGTAGAATGATAATTCTTTTGATAATTTACATATATATATATATATATATATATATGATAGGTATTTCATACATATAATTCAAAACTATCTCAGAGTGCAATTTTAATCTTGGTTAATGACAAAGGATAACTCATCTTCTTTTTTTTTAATTCGATATAATTTATTTACATTTCAAATGATTTCCCCTTTTCTAGCCACCCCACTCCCCGAAAGTCCTGTAAGCCCCCTTCTCTTCCCCTGTCCTCCCACCCACCCCTTCCCACTTCTCCGTTCTGGTTTTGCCGAATACTGTTTCACTGAGTCTTTCCAGAACCAGGGGCCACTCCTCCTTTCTTCTTGTACCTCATTTGATGTGTGGATTATGTTTTGGGTATTCCAGTTTTCTAGGTTAATAACGACTTATTAGTGAGTGCATACCATGATTCACCTTTTGAATCTGGGTTACCTCACTTAGTATGATGTTCTCTAGCTCCATCCATTTGCCTAAGAATTTCATGAATTCATTGTTTCTAATGGCTGAATAGTACTCCATTGTGTAGATATACCACATTTTTTGCATCCACTCTTCTGTTGAGGGATACCTGGGTTCTTTCCAGCATCTGGCAATTATAAATAGGGCTTCTATGAACATAGTAAAGCATGTATCCTTATTACATGTTGGGGAGTCCTCTGGGTATATGCCCAGGAGTGGTATAGCAGGATCTTCTGGAAGTGAGGTGCCCAGTTTTCGGAGGAACCGCCAGACTGCTTTCCAGAGTGGTTGTACCAATTTGCAACCCCACCAGCAGTGGAGGAGTGTTCCTCTTTCTCCACACCCTCTCCAACACCTGCTGTCTCCTGAATTTTTAATCTTAGCCATTCTGACTGGTGTAAGATGAAATCTTAGGGTTGTTTTGATTTGCATTTCCTTAATGACTAATGAAGTTGATAACTCATCTTCTTGTAGTAGTAAATTTAGCTAAATAATCACCCCACATTCTATAGCATTGAATTTGTCGTTTGAATACAATCCAAGTTATTTACTAAAAACACAGTCCAGTTCACACAGTAAACTAAACTAGCAAAATGGCAAACATTTGAAAAGGCATCAAAATTTAAAAAAAAATGTTGAATAGACAAGAAGGATTTTCAATTCTTTAGAGCTCAAATATTCCTTTGTAAAGTTGGTAACATTGTATTTATAAAATAATAATCCCCAAAAGATTTCATATCCTCTCTCTCGGTCTGTCTCTTTCTCTGTCTCTCTTTCCTTCTCTCTCTCTCTCTCTCTCTCTCTCTCTCTCTCTCTCTCTCTCTCTCTCTCTCTCTCTCTTTTAACCACACACACACACACACACACACACACACACACACCTCACATTACTTTATCTCTGTCTTTGTCGTTACTGCATATAATTTAGAGTGTCTCTTGTAATGTCAGCTTCCTATCTAGAAAAATTGAATTATCTGGCAGATGATGGCAGATGATAGTTAAGGTTTTCTTGCACAAGGTTGCTCATTAACTGTTATCAGTCCTTCAGGTGCTCAAAATACTGATATTCATGAATTGAATAAAAAAGATCTCCTTAGCCTCTATAGGTCCATGGTCATCCAGTCAGAAAAGTGAGTGTGGTGAAATGTAGATCATAGTATTTGTACTCTGAATCTAGGTTTGGATTGTGGATAAGGTCTTGCTTCAATATCCCTCCTATTGCATTTTTCTGCTGAACTTGCAGTTCTCCTCGGGCTAATCTGTTTGCTCATATCTCTGAATAATAACGCTTGTTTCTTATTTCTAAATGCAGAATTATTCTCTATATGTCATACATATCATTAACCCTAACTTTTAACACTTCATAATTGTTTCCTTTCATGAAATTCTTCATGGAGTTTGAGTAACTGTATTACAAAGGTAGGTTTACTCCTAGGAGAGGTAGAATCCTTGATAAATTAGGACTTACGGGAAGCCATTAAGTCCTAGAAGTTTTCTCATGGAATGAAATTTAGAGTTCTTGTTTCTCTCTGCTTTCTGTGTCAGGATGTAATCTGCATGCTCTGTCAAGTTTTCCTGTAGTGATATGCTTTGCTCTTGCCAAAGAACCAAAGCAAGAAGAAGGTGATCTAATCTTTATCTAGACATTCCTGAAACACCTGCTATTTAAAACACACTTTCTACTTTATAAGTTAATTTTCTCAGATATTTTGTTACAGTTATGATGATGCTGGCTAATACATATATAGTAATGTTTCCCCTTTGAAGGCACCCTTTTTGTATTGTGATTTCTTAAAACAATAAACATAGAACATAGAGGTGCTTGATAAAGTCCATTGTTTGTACCATATTTCTAATGAAATCATAAAACAAAAATAGTAAGATAGAGGAAGTGATCAACAAGAAAAGGAATGGCACTAGAAATTATGCTACAAAAATAAAATTATATTCTAAGTAAATGTAATCTATGTGGGTAGCACTGTCATTATCAACTAATAATATAAAAATTTCAAAGTATAATAAATCTATATAGAACATTCTCCAGATAAACACTAATAACTAATAAATCTTATTTTTATGTGTTCTGATTCAGCCCACTATGCTCTTTCTTTTAAAAATAGACTAACAAATGAAAATACTAATATAAATATCCCTTAAAGTAAATTGAATCTTGTTAAATTTAGGAGATCTTATTAATATCTCACAACAACCTTATCGACATCCTATATTTGCTTTCAAATGATCTCACAGTGCAGCAGTATTCCTGTTGCACCCAGTCATTTATCATGTAATGTTTTCCCCGAATTTTCATCCTACACAGTATCATTGTCTACTGCTTTCTGCTTCTTCCCATTTCTCTGTTGTTGGGTCTTCTGTCTCCTATATTATAAACTTCATATTATGCATATTCCTCAAAATCATGTTAAAGATTAACCCACCCAGAGATATATGACATAAAAAAATCTTATTTATTTATTTAATTAATTTACTAATACTACAAACCCAGGAAGGTACCACACATTCTCAGTAAATGCTCCAAGAAGGACCTATGCTTTCTACATCTTCTTAGCTTTTATATTTGAACTATAGTCTCACCCAATTGCACAGGCTGATCTGAATTCATTTTGTACCTCAGACTGGTCCTGATGGCACAGGCTAGCATTTAGAACACTAGCATTTAGAACACTGGCACAAAGAACACCAGTTTGAAACAACATTTGACTGCATAGTCAAATCCTAACTCAAAAGAAAAGAAAATTTATAAAAATGTTATAAAATACTCCTTTTTTATTATATATGTATATATACACATATATTTTTCTCTATTTTGGGGTGTTGCCTTTTAATTTTATTTGTAGTGAACTTTGGTGAATAAACATTGATAATTTTGATATACTCAACTGTAACTATTTATAAAATATGTTTTTGTTCTTTTAAAACCAGGACAGTTCAGTGTAAATCACTATAGTGTGACGATTTATGTGTATATTTTAAGATGTTTTAGTGCTTTACTCTCTTACTTTAAGACACTTATCCCATTTTGAATTAGTTCATAGTATCTGAGAAAATAATAATAAATTATAGGATGTGCACTCACTGATAAGTGGTTATTATCCCAGAAGCTTGGAGTACCCAAGACACAATTCACGTGTCAAACGATGCCCAAGAAGGAGGAAAAACAAAGTATGGATCCTCTGGTCCTTCTTAAAAGAGGGAACAAAATATCCACAGAAAGAGATACGGAGACAAAGTGTGGAGCAGAGACTGAGGGAAAGACCATCTAGAGACTACCCCACCTAAGGATCGATCCCCAAAACCCGATTTTATATATATATAATTTTATATGGGAACTAGATCAAGATTTTTATTGGATCCTAAAAGATTTATCTACGATAATATACTAAAAGGTCACTTTTCCACAGAATACATTAAAATGGCCAGGAAGCATGAAGCAAGGTGTGCCTTATTATTGTTTGTGAGAGAAAATTATGTCTATAATAAAAAAAAATCACTCAGTAATATGTTAGACAGGAAGCGAGACAGGCAAAACATTCATGCACTATTTCTGAAAATGAAATATAGTACAGCCAATTTCAAAAACTTCCTGGAAGTTTCTTCAATAGTTAAACATACAATTAGTAAAAGTTATTGTGATTTTTCTTCCTAGGTATTTCTCCATGTGGTATGAAAGAAAACAAATGTTCTTACTAAACTTACAGTGTTTTATGCTGTTTTATACCTAATGTGAAAAGATGGAAACCCCCCAATTTTGCAATGACAAATGAATAAAATTAATGTATTTACAAAATCTGGAGGGTCCAAAATGTATTTTATGCTACTTAACCATAAAAAGAATTATATATAAATGCAGAATTCAATCAAGATAAATATAAGAATCAATGAGTGAAGTTTGGAAACCAGGTAAGATAAGGCATACCCTATGTGTCGACACTTATATGAAATCTCTAGAGCAGGAATCTGTACAGGGACCAGAAGTTGATTAATGGTTAGATAGGGAAGGAGAAAATGAGAAAGAAGAAATAAAAATTATAAATTGTGTAGAATGCTGACAGAGTAGGCTGACTACATTTCATCACAAAAACAACAAGACCTTGCTCAGTGAAACAAACTGGCCCAGGAAAGATACATGAAGCCAATAATAATCTAGAGAAATCACCTAGAGTGTACAAAGTTAGATTTTTCAGGGAAAAATAACCTTCTGGGGATACTGCCTACCACAGCACAAATATTGGTAGGCAATTATATACAAAGCAGAGAGATGGCGAACTTACCACAGTTCCTCAGTGCTTAGTCTTCAGGTGATTCAGCACCCATTTCTATAGAAAATATCAAAAGCACCTATAACAGGCATTTACTTGTCACATTATAATGACAGTCATTGTGTGGTTGTCATTATTGTGACATATGTGACATATGTTTTAATTGACTGCTTTGAACAAAATTTAAATAAACAGGGGAGAAAGGAGAAATAGATTCCCCTGAAAAAGATCATGAGTAATTATTTAAAAATATTTACAACACAGAAAATAATAGAAAGCTTAAGAGAAGCACTAAACAGAATGGAATAAGAAGAAAAATTGCAGAGAGCTTTTATTAATCATTCAAAAGATAAATCATAATCTGTTAAGTCTAAGAGAGAACTTGAGGGAAGCATATCAAAGCCTGCATTGGCACTTACAGATGATATAGCAGGTATATAAAACAGCATGATATTTGATGAGTAGATAAAGCATACTTGCCTTACACAGTAATTCAGAGAGCTCTTTAGCAACCACAATTCAACCAAAATCAAGTGGCATGGTTATTATATCAAGTGCCAAGTTCAGGAAGAAAGAAAGCAGCCTTAGATTAATGGAGATGGGAGATGTGAATAGCCCCTGATAGAAAATGGCATGGATAAATATTTACCGGTATCATATTTCTAGAAGTTTATTCTACCATGGAAGACGGCAAGACTCAACTCTGCCCAAAATTATTCCTACATTAATGACAGAGAAATAGCAGAATTCATCTTTTCTACATGTGAAAAATCTTCCATCCCTAGAGAGTCTATCATTTTTGCTGAACATCATTCTCGTTTCTTCTATCGCATGTAAAGTATTATCTTCACTCACTCTTGGAACAGCCTGGTGCCTTCCCTGAAGCAGTTGATTAATTACCAAGAACCATCAAGATTTGCATGACATTCCCTAGGCATGGTTTCTCTTGCAGTCTGAAATGACAATCTGGGTGAAGTTCTGGGACACTCTATGTTCTTTGACATTGCTAGCTGCAGGGATCGTTTGCCTGGAGCCCCTTCTGGGGAAAGTGGGTTGATTTAAACAAACAAGACACTACTTCCCACCAGCCTGCCTGCTGTTGCTGTTCTTCCTGATTATCCCAAGGCAGGATCCTCCATATGTTCACCTACCTCGGCCCAGGACAGAAATGAATGAGTGAACAAGCCAAAGGAATGAACAGGGACCAAGGGAACTTAAGAAAAGATCTGGCATTGAGCCTGGTAAGGCAACAGTAAAAGGCAAATGCTAAGCCACAGAGGAATTGAATTCACATCCTTGAATGCTACTATGTTGGCAACTGAATTTCTTTTTTGTTCTGTTAAGGCAATGATACAAAGTTGATAATAGAAACAGCTTTAGCTGGATCACTGGCTATCCACAAAACTGTTGCTTATCCATGGGGTATGTTCTAGCTGGGGTGCCTTGTCTGGCCTCAATGGGAGTGGATGTGCCTAGTCCCACAGAGACTTGATGTGACAGTATGCTAGAATAACCAGGAGGGGACCCACCCACTCAGAAGAGAAGGGGAGAGGAGAATGATGGGAAGGATTGTGGGTGAGCAGGGAGCCCAGAAGCAGGGCAGTGAAGTATCTATAAAAAAGAGAAAGAAACACAGCTTCTCCATATAATAATTCTATTAATTTGTGATTTACAATCTCATGGACCTCATATGAATACTCAGAGCTAAAGACACTATTGTATGGTAACCAGCAGGTGATCCAGCAACATGTAAAACTGTTTTAGCTTTGACAGTCACCTTTGACCTCTAGGGAACAATATCACAATTGTGCTACAGTCTAAGGGTCATACTGACATTGAGACCCAACCTTGGGTTTTTCTCTGTAATCAGAGATACAGCCAAACTTTCACTCTACTTTGAAGACTCTTCAAATTTCTCCTGATTCTTCACCTAATAGCTTTAACATGTGTGGACACTTGTATCTTGTCTGCTTCCTACGGATGCAAACATTTTAGAATACTTAGCATTTGGGTATTATAAAAATATAAATACACATTCGATTGTACAATGGTCATTTTAATGATTACAAATTATACCTCATTGATATGATATCTTGAACAAATAAAATATTACAAGTAGGCTCATACATAATGCATTTATGTATAGTCATTGGTAAGAGAGATGGTGATTGATATTCCTTTAGTTTATCAAACAACCAAACTACAGGTGCAGGTAGCACTACATTGTGCTCCACAGCACATGAAAAGGAAAGCTGTTTTTTTTTTCTATAATCCCTCAGAAAGAAAATTGTTGCTAGAAATGGTAGTCTGGATCCTGTATCAAATACCACACTTGATATATTCTCCTGGGACTTAAACATGGATGCATTTTAAACTCTAGACACATTAAGGGCAAAACCATATTATGATTCATTATTTCCAGATCTCAAAGTGGTGCTAGATGAACTGTAGTTTGTTATTTGGATAAATTTCAAGGAACTAACATAGTTGAAGCAGTATTATACTTTTCTCAAACTTTCATATTATGCCCCTGATGCTATGTGAAGCAACCATAAATTAAAATTATGAAAAAAAGAAAAAATTAAGACGTAGGTAGGTAGATTGATCAAATCCAAACATTTAATTATTGCAATAATGAATTATCACTAGCCATTTAATAAATTCATTTTGTTAGAAAACCATCTTGTAAGTTTTTAATTGACTTCTTGTTCCCATCAACTAATTAACAATTCAAATACTTATTATATAGTATTTATTGGAGACTGAGTTGTATATTGAGTTAAGAGAGGAAAATTAAAACTATTTATAAATTCATATATGTTATAAATAATCCAAATGTGGTTTAGGTTTCCTGTATATTTATGGCCTCTTCAGGATGTGGTCCTATACAATGTGAATTCAGAAAATACCAAATAGACTGAGAACATAAAAATTACAGTTTATATATTTTTTAAAGTATAGGAAGTTGGGAATGTGAGGACAAATCGGAGATCCAGGAAGAGCTGAAGAAGGAAAAGGCAATTGCATATGACCAAATTCAATTTTTATGCATTTGATGTAACATATATGTACATATATGTATACATGTGTATATATATATATATATATATATATATATATATATATATATATATATATGTATATATATCCATCCATATATGTATATATTAACAAGCCACAGATTTATTTGCTAAGTAGCACTGAAGAAAATGATAAAAATCTGTTAGGGTTTCTGTGAGAGAAATAAGCTAAAGAACAGCCTAAAAATATTTCATTTAACATTTGCAACCACAGTATGTGGTTAAAACTGGAAGAACACTGGATTATTGTTCATTATTTTTGAAGCAAATTCTAGCATCTCATGATGCATATTGTAAAAGATCACACATACTTCTTTTGATTCTCACATTCTACATAATGGTCCAAACAACCTGTTCATTATTACTATTTATTATTATTGTTGTTGTTGTTTTTATTATTATTATTTATTACTATTATTATACTTTTTAATTCAAGCAAGCTAATAAGGTTTTCTTCACTGAATTTACTGATAAAACTCATGATAGAAGATTTCACTTGGTATTATCACCTGCATTTGCCCAATCTGGGGCTCTATACACTGGGTATTAGAAGCATTAGAATTGATTCTGCCTCAGTCTTACAGCACTAATCTACGTTTCATATTTCAATAATTCTTGAGTAATTCTGTCTTGAGGATAAACGGCAGGCCTTTTTTCATGGTAGATAAACTACTCATGTGTCCGTGTTTTACAGTCATAATCAGTTCACTGTAGAATTGGCAACTGGCATCCCATCCTTCCGTCTCTCTCATTCTTCTCTCCTGGTTTTTACTTCTGACCCTTGAACATGCTATACAACATAGAACATAGAACGAATGTCTCTTCTCTTCTTTCTTCATTGTGAGTATACTGGAACAGTCCAAAATAATCTCCGTGTAAAGCAAACACTCTTTGCTTCTACATATACCTGTATATGCATCAGCCTCCTGACTTCTGGGAAAGAAACATGGGCCTCCCACCCAGCTCTAAGTAATAGTATTTCCTGTCTGCTTCCATAAGCTTTCTTGTTCTACTATGGAAAGATCCATTTTATTATGTGTTTCCTTTCAGTCCCTATGTATGGATACATACATGCTTGTGGAATAAATGCTTAGGGCTTTGTAAACAATAAAAATCTATACATCATATAGAAGAAGGGTTAGTAAGTACTTAACCTTAAGATCCTTTATCTTAAAGCAAATATTTTGCTTAATTAGGCATTGCCTTTAGCAGTTTTACTGAACATAAAACATTTATGTGTTTGAGATGGGCAGAATGGCACATGCCTTTAATCCCACCACTCAGGAGGCAGAACAGAGCAGATCTCTGAGTTCAAGTCCAGTTTAATCTACAAGATAAATTCCAGCATACCCAGGAAATCTTGACCCCCACAACAAAACATCAACAAATAAACATTAAATGTTTGAATGGCTACTGCTAATAATTTTATATGAAACACTTTATTTAAATGTGGTGATACTTTTAAATTAAAATTAAACAGCCATAGCTGTACATTTAAAAGAATTATTAAATGCAAAATTACTGATTTTTTTCCCAGAAATACTTAGCTCTAGAGAGGACAGGATATGTGGTAACCAAAAAAGAGATTGATTTGGTTCATTAAAGATTATTGAAGATATGGGACTGGAGAAATGGCTCAATGGTTAAGAGCAGTGGCTACTCTTCTAGAAAGCCTAGGTTTGATTCACAGCATGCACGTGGCAGCACACACCCACATGTACCTGAAGTGCTATGATATCTGATGTTCTATCTCTTCTGATTCCATATGTACAGGACATGGGAGATACATGGATACATGCTGGCAAACACCTATGTAATTATTATTGAACATTTTAAAACAACATGCATTGCTAATTATTAAAGGGAGTCCTCATACACTGATAATAAAAATGTACTTCATGAAATTAAAATTGATTGCTTAACCAAACCCACATAACTATTCAGTATATCCCAAGGTACTTGGACAGTAACACAAACCTCAGGAAATGTTGTGTAAATTAGCATTGCAAAACGCCAACATCATTTTACACTAGTGAATTTACAGGTCAACCTGATCACTACATCCTTTGTTCTCATATCATTTGTTCTAACCAAGTTTCAACAAATGTCTTTACACAATTCAAGCTCCTTTTCAAGTGTGATTAGGGTTGCAAAGTCAAAACCTAACCTCTAGGTTAAAGATTCCCAACTGAAGTGTCTTTTATACCTGCTGGAAGAAAGAAAATCAGTTTTCTCCAATGGAGTAACATAGAGTACATCAACCATTGTGTGTGCGTGCTTCTGTGTGTGTGTGTGTGTGTGTGTGTGTGTATTTAATTGGCTACAGGTTCGTGATGGGTTGGTTTAGAGTTTGTTTGCTTCTTTCTTTTTGGGTGGAGGTTTACTGTTTTCTACATTGTATTTTTTTGTTTTGTTTTGTTTTATAAAAAATGAAAGTGGAGTGGCTAGAAATGGGCAAAGATCTGGAAGGACGTTGGAGAGAAGATAAATGTGTCCAAAATATACTTAAATTTAAAATTTATTTTAAATAGTAAACTACAATTAAAATGAAAAACCTAATATGCTAAAATAAGTCAACATCCTTAAGAAATGTGCTTGTCAAACTATCAGTGCTGTTTTTTGTATACATGATGAGTGCTCAGAGTGGAACTTTCGCAGTCCATTTTGAAATGAATTTATTCTTTTGGCATTACTGGTACTATGGAAAATATCCAAAAGCCATTTGGTTTCAATTTGCATATATTAATAGGGTAAAGCGTTGTCTCTTTAAGTGACTTCTTCTCATATAGATGGTTATTAGTTCAGAGAAAGGACAATAATAAAATTATGAAATATTTGTCTTATATGTCAGAGTTGTTAATACAATCAATAAGAATTTTGAAAGGTGTTAATGTGTAATAAAACAAGTCATTTTTCTATAAGCAGCTTCCATCTGACTTTTACTGAATCTTTTATACATAAGCCCACACACATTCATTTATTTTGTTTACATTGTTTAACTGAACCAGATTCTGCCAAGCACAGGTTAACATTTTCCTCTATTTCTAGGTTCTTGTAATTCTAACCATAAAACAGCCAAACCTGTTCTTGCTAAAATTGTGCAATTTTCTAACAATATGCTATTTAGTTTTCCCACTAAAAATAAAAGTAATAGACACATTTGATAACATAGCATGACTACACAGAATGAATGACATTTGGAAAGTAATTAGCATTATTTTCACAGTTTAGAATTGTTTCCTACATCATGAGGAGCAAGCTTTTTGATCTGTCCCTATGTTATGTGTCATTCCTATTTTATAACAGATGTTTCATCATCTTGAAACTATTTTCAAATATCTGACTTTTACAGTTCAAATTATACATTTCAAATAGAGCTTGTAAATCAGTCACTGTGTATTTTTCTTGAAGACTTAGTCATGTTTTTTATGTCTAGAAATCAGATAATGTAGTCATCATGCTCAGTGGTTATTTTAAAACAAATAGCATTACCATTATAGCAAAAAATAACCCTGGTAATTTCTCAATTTCATATCTAATTTCATATGTTACTGTCTGGTTCCTTTTGAATAATTTACAAAGATTCTATTATCTGCTAATAATGGAACCTGTAATTTTCCACATTTGATAGATATCATTCAATTTCAACTATTTTGGAGCAAAGATCTTTCTATTGCCTTCTGTTCTTTAAATAATTTATGTTATAATTGATTTTTGGTCATGTTTGAAAGGAAAAAATGAACATTTTTCCATATACTGCTATATAATCTATAAACAATTTGAACAAAATTCACTCATGGGAATTCTCTCTCTTTTTGTGTTTGTAAATGAGAGAGTGTGTGTGTGTGTGCGTGTGTGCATATGCAATTTGTCTACAAATTTCAAACTAATCAGAGGTGGTCAGGACACTGTGATCTTTCTACAACAAAACAAATTAGCTCCCTATTCTAATATGTATTGTATACTCATACGGCATAAAATATCTAGTTACAAATAGTAAAATTTTATCCGAAAAATAGATACCTTAAAAAACGCAAGCCCTATATTAAGTGAAAATGATAGAGAATGTGTCTCAGTACCATGCAATTAAGAATAACTCATAAACACACTGGCTGAGAGAAAAAGTATTCATAGATTATGAAGCTAACAAGTGTCTTATCAGAACCCACTTTAGACTGCACAGTGAAAATATAATGACAGAAAATTGACTTGAAATATGAGCCAAGGTCAGAAAACAAAAGATCTTGTAGGTGTTCAATAAAGTCTTCTTTTTTTCTTTTTTTTTTATTTGATATATTTTTTATTTACATTTCAAATGACTTCCCCTTTTCTAGACCCCCACTCCCTGAAAGTCCCATTAGCCCCCTTCCCTCCCCCTGTTTTCCCACCCAACCCTTCCCCCACTTCCCTGTTCTGGTTTTGCCCTATACTGCTTCACTGAGTCCAGAACAAGGGGCCACTCCTCCATTCTTCTTATACCTCCTTTGGTGTGTGGATTATGTTTTTGGTATTCCAGTTTTCTAGGTTAATATCCACTTATTAGTGAGTGCATACCATGATTCATCTTTTGAGTCTGGGTTACCTCACTTAGTATGATGTCCTCCAGCTCCATCCATTTGCCTAAGAATTTCACGGATTCATTGTTTCTAATGGCTGAATAGTACTCCATTGTGTCTATATACCACATTTTTTTGCATCCACTCTTCTGTTGTGGGATACCTGGGTTCTTTCCAGCTTCTGGCAATTATAAATAGGGCTGCTATGAACATAATGGAACATGTACCCTTATTACATGCTGGGGAATCTTCTGGGTATATGCCCAGGAGTGGTATAGCAGGATCTTCTGGAAGTGAGGTGCCCAGTTTTCAGAGGAACCGCCAGACTGATTTCCAGAGTGGTTGTACCAATTTGCAACCCCACCAGCAGTGGAGGAGTGTTCCTCTTTCTCCACATCCTCGCCAACATCTGCTGTCTCCTGAATTTTTAATCTTAGCCATTCTGACTGGTGTAAGGTAAAAATCTCAGGGTTGTTTTGATTTGCATTTCCATAATGACTAATGAAGTTGAGCATTTTCTAATATGCTTCTCTGCCATCTGAAGTTCTTCAGGTGAAAATTCTTTGTTTAACTCTGTACTCCATTTTTTAATAGGGTTATTTAGTTTTCTGGAGTCTAACTTCTTGAATTCTTTATATATATTGGATATTAGCCCTCTATCTGATGTAGGGTTGGTGAAGATCTTTTCCCAATTTGTTGGTTGCTGATTTGCCCTTTTGATGGTGTCCTTTGCCTTACAGAAACTTTGTAATTTTATGAGGTCCCATTTGTCAATTCTTGATCTTAGAGCAGAAGCTATTGGTGTTCTGTTCAGGAACTTTCCCCCTGTACCGATGTCCTCAAGGGTCTTCCCCAGTTTCTTTTCTATTAGCTTCAGAGTGTCTGGCTTTATGTGGAGGTCCTTGATCCATTTGGAGTTGAGCTTAGTACAAGGAGACAAGAATGGATCAATTCACATTCTTCCGCATGCTGACCTCCCGTTGAACCAGCATCATTTGTTGAAAAAGCTATCTTTTTTCCATTGGATGTTTTCAGCCCCTTTGTCAAGGATCAAGTGGCCATAAGTGTGTGGGTTCATTTCTGGATCTTCAATCCTGTTCCATTGATCTGCCTGCCTGTCACTGTACCAATACCATGCAGTTTTTAAACTATTGCTCTGTAATATTGCTTGAGGTCAGGGATACTGATACCCCCAGAATTTCTTTTATTGTTGAGAATAGTTTTAGCTGTCCTGGGTTTTTTGTTATTCCCGATGAATTTGAGGATTGCTCTTTCCAACTCTGTGAAGAATTGAGTTGTGATTTTGATGGGTATTGCATTGAATCTGTATATTGCTTTTGGCAAAGTGGCCATTTTAACTATATTAATCCTGCCAATCCATGAACATGAGAGGTTTTTCCATTTCTTGAGGTCTTCTTCCATTTCCTTCTTCAGAGTCTTGAAGTTCTTGTCATACAGATCTTTCACACGTTTGCTAAGAGTCACCCCAAGGTACTTCATACTGTTTGTGGCTATTGTGAAGGGGGTCATTTCCCTAATTTCTTTCTCAGCCCGCTTATCCTTTGAGTATAGGAAGGCTGATTTGCTTGAGTTGATTTTATAACCTGCCACTTTGCTGAAGTTGTTTATCAGCTGTAGGAATTCTGTAGTGGCGTTTTTTTTTTTTTAGGTCACTTAGGTAGACTATCATGTCGTCTGCAAATAATGATAGTTTGACTTCTTCCTTTCCAATTTGTATCCCTTTGACTTCCTTATGTTGTCTAATTGCTTAAAGTCTTCTTAATGAAATAATTTCCCCAACATTCTTAGTGTTTCTTCCTTAAGCTTCACTCTTGGCTATTTAGAATCTACCACTTTGAGGTGAGTAGTGCTTGGATGTTGTTGATACAATCATCTCTACAGCACGAAAACTGAGATTGTTGATAAGCATATTAGGTTCTAGTCACAGGGTGATTGTGTGGGATCTCTTCCCTTTGCATTGAAAGACATGACATTAACACTATTCTGCTCTTAAAAAGCAAAAAAAAAAAAAAAAAAAAAAAAACACTCTGAAGAAGTGTTGATAACATTATGTTTGTATGTTTGATAATGATGCCTGCATGCATACACACATATGTTAACTATTATGGAGGAAAAATGAATGTGTACCAAAAATAGATTTGATGAAGATAAATTAAAATTATTTAAAATATATATTTATCATTGTCCTGAACTTCTTTAATATTCTTATTAATTTCATTAATTATTTTAATTATTTACATTTCCAATGTTGTCACTCCTCCTGGTCTCCTCCAACATCCACACCTCCTTCCCTTTGCACTAAGGGGGTGTTAACCCACCCACTTACTCCCACATCATCCCTCTAGCTTCCTTCTCTGAGACATCAAGCCTCCAAAGGACCAAGCACATCCCCTCCCACTGATTCCAGAAAAGACCATGTATGTTCTCTGGTGGCTTAGTCCCTGGGAGCTATGATGGGTCTAGTCCGTTGATACTCTTGTTCTTCCTATGGAGTTGCAATCCCCTCCAGCTCTTTCTATCCCTCCCTTAACTCTTCCATTGGGGACCCCAGGCTCAGTACAGTTGTTAGCATCAGTATCTGCATCTGTCTTAGTCATGTCCTGGCAGGGCCTCACAGAGGACAGCTATACTAGGCTCCTGTCTGCAAGCACATCTTGGTATCATCAATATTTTTGTCTCCGCCTTTCATTTAAAGAAGAACAATTGTGGGTTAAATTTTTTGAGAGGGGTGGGTGACCCCATTCCTTAGGCAGGCCTCTCCTTACCATGGGCAGAAAATGCCCCATGGTAAGGACAAGGCAGGCTTAGTCTTATTAAAAGGAACAAAGCTTTTTTCTTACAAACACGAGTTTAAGTCATTTAGCATTAAGAGGGTGGAAACCTTTTCCCTCTCTATGCAGTAAAAATTGGAGCTCAATTTTCATCCAGAATGAGTGAGTTCTTTCTGCACTGATGCTTGGGCTTTTGCTCCATGTACATATATAAGTATGGATGTGTGTGTAAGTATGCAATTGTGAGAATGTATACATATGTATGTGTGTGTATAAGTATGTAATTGTGAGAATACATGCAAGTGGGGCCAGCTGGATTTGAATGGAAATTTATAAATGAGAAAGCATGAAGCTGTAATTATATTTATGTGAGATTATGCATATTCACCTATGTAAAAGTTTGTCTTCCTGCTAGTGTTATTCTCTCCTCCTGGTTCAATAGAAGTTTATTGCTCCAAACTTCTCCCAAGCCCAACAAGCAAGAGGCATCTGGACAATAGGGAAAAGGCTCTGGCAATTAATCCTTTACTTAATCTTCTGCTGTTTTAGGATGAGGTGGTAAGTGCCTGAGACTGCAGTCTCTGGCTCCAGAGGAACACAAAAGGCAGGTCAGCTACAATAGCATAGTAAAACTTAGACTTAAATAAGTAAACTTTTTTATAATAGAGCAACCCTAACTAAACTCCTAAGACAAAGTCTTAACCCAGAATCGCAAAAGCAAGTCTAACTTGACTTCTGCTGCCTCAAGAAGAACCAACATGAAAGAAGAAACATCCCACTGGGCCTGGTCCCTGGCATCCAGACAAGCCAGTACTCTGCAACATATGTGCTGGGGGTCACGGGCTAGCCCATGTGTGCTGTTTGGTTGGTTTACTTAGTCTCTGGGAGCTCTGAGGTATCCAGTTTAGTTGATACTCTTGTTCTTCCTATGGGATTGCAATTCCTTTCAGCTCCTTCAGTCCCTCCTCTAACTCTGCCATAGGGGTTCCTTACCTCAGTCCTGAAAGTATCTGCATCTGTCTTAGTCAGCTGCTTGTAGAGCCTCTCAGAGGTCAGCCATGCTAGGCTCCTGACTGCAAGCACAACATGGCATCAGTAATAATGTCAGAACTTCGTGTCTACACATTGAATGGACCCCAAGTTGGGGGAATCAACTTTCCTTCAATCTAATAAAATACAATGTGTTTTGTGTTGCAGGCCACTGAGCAATGCAATTGACCAGATCAATGGCAGAACTATGTTTTAGTTTCATATAGTTTTACTTAACTGAAACTTAAATCAACATATTTGATTAGTGTTGCCACATTGAAGAGTGAAGAGTGGATATTAGCCTCAGTTTAAACAGGTTTGATGCAGGAATGTCACTGAGGAACATCTATTACAAGAATGGGCACCTGTAGCCTGCTGTGGTTTTTTTGTTTTTGTTTTTGTTATTTTAATTTGTTTGTTGTATGTTTGCAGAAGTAAAGTGTTTCTTCGGGTGCTTTCTTTGAACTATTTTAACTGTCTAAAACCACAACGAGAAAGACAAATACTGTTTTGATGTTTTGACTGTTTAAATTCATATCTAAGTCTGGTATTTTCTCCTTTAGGCTAAATAAATTTTTATTCATTTATTGATTACTTAGTTTTATAATGTATTATACTAATATCATAGATTATAGAATTTCCCTCTGCCTACCACACTTATGGTACTCTATTTGGAGAAAGGGGTATTTAAAGAGGTAATTAATTTTAAATGATGTCCTAAAGCTAATGTCTCCATCCTATAATAGCAATATTCTTCAAAAAGAAAATATAGGTAATAGGTATCACATGTGTACAGGAAATGCAAGTTGATACAAGAATACCTCAGACTTCTAGGGTATAAATAACAAAAGAATTATTATTAAATTAACTCCTTAATCTGTGGTATTTTTTTAGTGATAATCTCTAACTGATAAGCAGCGATAATTCCTAGTCTACAGTTTTCTAAGTCATATGGATGGAATTGAAACTCATTTATCTTATTTGAATATATTATTTATTGTATGCAGAGAATCTATTGGCATTAGGTTAGCAACCTTTTTAAAGACCTAAAATTTTTTAATTAATGTGTTTTTTTCTAAAATGTAATTATAGTAATTGCAGCAGAAGGTCTTAATAGAATATTCCATAAAATAGACTGACAGCATCTAAGATATGATGATGACCATGATGATGATAATGAAGATGAAGATGAAGATAAATGGTGATGATGTAAAATTACTAAATCAAAGAAACAATCATTTAATATGTCAGAAGGAAGTATCATTAAAAATTGAGTAAGAAATGGTAAGACATAAACCCCAGAAAGAAGACTTACATGGTGAAAATTTAGCAAATACAAAGGAAATTTGCATCACCCTAAAAGCTATTGACAAGAAAATGGCTACAAATATGCATTCAAATCAGGACTCTGAACTGAGAGTGAGAACACAGCTGTGTCTGTGAGGACCACAGTGCCAGGTGAAAGGCTTCCTTCCTAGAAGTTCTATTCACAATTATAGTACACTGACTAAATTAATAGAGCAATGTTCCATTTCACTGCACCAGAAGGCTCAAAATTGGTGGGCCAATTCTTGGAAAATTAATTATAGATTTAACGCACTTTCAATCAAATCCTGTTGAAATAAAACGGAAAGCATTTGAATGATTTTAAATTTCATAGAAAACTTGCTAACATAGAACTTAAGAAATGTGTTTAAGATTTAAAATAAGAACTCTAAATTTGTGAGAAGTACATTCTTTTAACCTAAGACATGCTACAGTGTTGCTAATTAAGATAATGAACTATTTGTGTAGCATAATAAAGAAAATAAGGGACAAGACTCTTCATACAGACCTGCCAGTACCTGATGATTTACAACACGAGGAAATAAAAACTTGGAGGACATAAATTTCTATTTCTGGTCTCCTGACAAGGATCCTTCCTCATGCAAGTTCAAAGGATGTTTATCAGTGGAGGAAGGCTTTGAGTTTTAGAACTTTATGCTACTTCTAGTTCATTCTTTGTTTATAGTACTTGTGTTTGAAGATCTGGGCTCTCTCAGCTTCACATTTCTCTTGCTGTACCTTCTGTTTGCCACTATCATAATGGAACTGTTTATCTATGGAACCATTAGCACAAATAGCCCTTCCTTCAATAAGTTTTCTTGGTCATGGAGCTTAATCAAAGCAACAGAAAAATAATTAATACAGATGTCTTCCTCTATTGTTTTCCATGAGAAATTGCTGATGGGTATCTCATTTTATTTTTGAAACAGAATTTTTCACTGCACTTGGAACTCACAGACTTTACATGACAAGTTGGTTAGAGAGTTCTAGGGATCACCCTGTCTCTGTGTTCTAGTTCTAACAGTCCTTGGTTTTAATATGGTTGCTGGGCATCTGAAGTCAAGTCTTTTTGCTTTCATGTAAAACATTTGACTGAGTCACCTACCTAGCATTATTATCTTTTCTATTTCTACTGCCATTTTTCAATACAAATAATCTTTTTATGGAGACGTAAAATGCAATTTAAGTCTAATTTCCTTTATTTATGAAATTCATTAATGCAAATTTTATTTAATAAGCAATAAGGTTATTCAATAAATTATAAATATTTCTATATCTTCTTGCATTATGAGAATTTTTTCATATTCACAGGGTTCATTATTTGTTCTCTAAAATTATAATTTGTTGTGTCTGGTTCAACTTTAATTGGTTAAGTATCCCAATCATAATAGGTTATAGATTTCTGCTTCTTATACTTCTGGGAATTTTTATTGGATTTTGAATGATATACTTTGGAAGTTTTTGACATTGTACATGTATTTGTTCTAGTAAAATATTTTTTCTTGTCATCTGTGATATTCATAAGTTGGTAAGGTTACCTCCCTTTGGAGGAAGAGACAAGTAAGTGGATATGTGTAAGATAAATTCCAACCAAGGCTATATAGGCAAATCTTGTCTCAAAAAAATCTAAAATTGATAAATGCAAAAGAATGACACAAAGAAACAGGTTGATTGTAATAGCAAATATATTGTTTACACATTATACATATTGCAGAATCACTACAAAAGAGTACACATAGGTGCAAATCTACTTATTCACATCCATGTATACACATGCACACACACATACATACACACACACATACACACACACACACCTATACACATGATATTAGAATAAAATAGCAGGAGCCAAGTAGACTACTTCAGTTCAATAGTGGAAGTGAAAATATAGGAAAATCAGAGAATAGGATTAACTATCAATAAATACTTTAGTAGAATTAAAAACTTTTAAAAAATGAACTCAGTGCAAGAAACAGAAAAACAAAACCTAATACCTGAAACAGTTGGCTTCCAAAATAAAGATCATAGGAAATTGTCATAAACAAGAAGTATTAATGTGTGGGTTGATTTGTTAGGCTCATCTCAATGATTGTAGCAGATTTTAAATGGTAATTTGACAAGCTTTAACCAGTTTGAATTTGTGAAACTTCAAATACTTGGATTGAAAGGACATAGCCAATAGAACAAATCACCAACCTATAGATTGGGAAAAAATTTTCACTAACCCCAAATCTGATAGAGGGCTAATATTCAAAATATATAAAGAAGTCAAGAAACTAACCACCAAAAAAGCAAACAACCCAATCAAAAATAGGGTACAGAATTAAACCAAGAATTCACAACAGAAGAATCATGAATGGCTGTTCAAAGTTCTTGGTGATCATGGAAATGCAAAATAAAAGGACCCTGAGATTCTACCTTACACCAATCAGAATGGCTAAGATCAAAACCTCAGGCAACAACACATATTTGAGAGGATGTAGAGAAATAAGAACACTCCTCCATTGCTGGTGGCATTGCAAACTGGTATAACCACTCTGGAAATCAATCTGGAGATTCCTAAGAAAATTGGAAATCTATTTACCTGAAGACCATGCTATACCACTCTTGGGCATATACCCAAAAGATGTTCCACCTTGCCGCGGGGAACCATTTTCCATTATATTCATGGCAGCTTTGTTTGTATTAGCCAGAAGCTGGAAACCACCTAGATGTCCCACAACAGAAGAATAGATATAAAAAATGTTTCCCTTTCATTTACAAAATGGAATACTATTTAGCTATTAAGAATGAGGACATCCTGAGTTTTGCAGGCAAATGGATGAAACTAGAAAATATCATCCTGAGTGAGGTGACTCTGACTAAAAAGGAATGCATAGTATGTACTCACTAATAAGTGGATATTAGCCTAAAATCTCAGAATACCCATGATACGATCCATAAACCGTATGAAGTTTAAGGAGAAGGAAGACTCAAGATACAATCCACAGAACTCAGTAAGGTTAACAAGCTGAAGGGCTTAGGTGAGGATGCTTCAGTCCCACTTCGGAGGGAGAATAAAGCAATTACAGGAGCAGTTATGGAGGGAGGGACCTGGATGGGAAAGGGGACAGGATGGGGAACTTGATCAGGTATTGAGTGCAGGGAAGAGGACTGAAGCCCTGGGGGCCAGAAGAAACAATGGAAAGAGGCTACCTTAGGAGGGAGGAAGTGGTGGATGTACCAGAGACTTGGGAGGTGAAAGACTCTCAGGACTCAAAGGGAGGGACCGTAGATGAAATACCCAATAGTGGGAGAGGGAATTTGTAGAGTGAACACCTCCTGTAGAAGAAAAGGCATAAAGGAAAGAATGTAGTTGTGCCATTCCAAGTCAAAACCCATAATTGTTCCTGTCTGAAAGACCTTCAGGGACAAAAATGAAGAGCCTGAGGGAAAGGATGCCTACCAACAGGCACAAGCTGAGATCCAGCTCAAGGGGAGGTCCTAAGACCTGACACTATTACTGAGTGTCAGTATGCTCAGTATAACAGTGTGCTCAGAAAGGGGGCTGTGATGGTTTGCATATGCTCATCCTAGAGAGTGGCACAATAAGGTGTGACCTTGTTAGAGGAGGTGTGACACTGTGGGGGTGGGCTAGGAGACCTTCCTCCTAGCTGCTTAAGGATGCCCATTCCGTTGCTGGCTTCCTTTAGATGAAGATGTAGAACTCTCCGCTTCTGCATCATGCCTGCTTGCATGCGGCCATGATTCTGCCTTGATAACAATGAACTGAACCTCTGAACCTGTAAGCCAGCCTCAATTAAATGTTGTCATTTATAAGACTTGCCTTAGTCACAGTGTCTGTTCACTGCAGTAAAACCCAAAGACAGAAGGTGGTACCAAGGACTAGGGTATTGCTGTAATAGGCCTGACCATGATTTTGTCTGGAAGAATGTAAATTTTGGGACTTGGGATTTGGAAAGTCATGGAATGCTTTTGGTGGGGTTTAATGAACTATCCTAGTAGTAATATGGAAGACTTTGCTTCTGTTGAGTTATTTTAACTGTGCAGACCTGGTCCAAGAGGTTTCAGTGGAGAAGAACTACAGTATGTGGCCTAGAAACTGTTTTTATAGTATTTTGATGAAGAATGTGGCTACTTTTGCCCTTGTATGAAGAGTCCCTGGAGGCTAAGGTAAAGAGACTCAGATTAATTCCACAGACAAAGGAAGTCTCAGAAATACACATCATAGACTTTGTTCTGTAGTTAAATCTTATGAAGACCATATTAAATAAACATAGCAAGGTGAGAAAGGGAAAATGTAAAATACATGGTTCTAGCATTAAAGGGGTACCAGGAAGTGAAATGGAGCTGACTCCTATGTTCAAGGATATTAAATTGAATTGAGGGAGTAGTGACCTTGAGGCAAGATCCCACCCACCTAATACCACGCATGGTATTATAAGCCACTAATCCCAGAAGGCAAAGACAAGCAGATCTCTGAATCCAAGGCCTAGAGCAAGTTCTAGGTGAAGAAAAACTTAAATCCAGGCTTGGTGAACCACAGCTTTAATCCCAGAGTTTAGGAAACAGGCATGCAGTTTTCTGAATTCAAAGTCAATTTACAGAGAAAGGTCCAAGGCAGCCAAGATTAGTCACAGAGGGACTTGGAAAACAGAAAGCCAGTAAACCAGATTAGGTAGAGAGGGAGTTGGAAAACAGAAAGCTGGTAATAGAATGGGGGGGCGGGTAGAGCTTCAGCAAGCAGCAGAGCATGTCAACTTTGGCCATGTGGCTCTGGCTTTAGAGTGAAAAATAAAGGACTATTATGGTAATTGATGCTGGTTAGCTGAGGCTAAGAAATTAGTGGTTACTAAGAGACCAGCATCAATGAGGTAAAATTTTCTGGGAAGTGTTTTCTGAGAGCACAAAGAAGCTATGTTCCAGAGATAACCAAGGTTGTACCTCATACTGCAGCTGTATTTTGAAATCTGTAAGAATCATTCAGATTCTGGTTTTGAAAGCATGACGACATCATGAAGAAGAGTTGAGGCTTGGTACTCTGAGAGGTCATGGAAAGCCATTGGTAAAAGTGAAGCCTCAGTTGTAGTTGAGAGCCCGGGACTAAAGGGGTCATGTGAAGGAGTTGAGGCTTGGCACCATGAAAAGAGCCTCTGTGAGGCTATTGGTGAAGCCTAGTTGCAGAGGAAGATCCCAACGTATTGGAGATGCCATGGAATGACCACCAAAAGCAGCAGTGGCAATGGAGTGGATCAACCTGAATTTGGAGTGATACAGAGGGCAGAGCTGGAGAAATGACTCCAACCATCTGGAGGAACAAAGAAAATCATGTGTGGATCCCAGACATTGAAACAAGAAGCTGTGAAGCTGAAGTTGACTCAAGGACCCCAAGATGTTAAAGATGCCAGAGCCACAGGATGCCTGCCAAGAAAAACTGCTAACAGGAAGTGGAACCAGCCCAGGAGAAAGAAGTTTGTTGCAGTCAACAAAGATGCAAAAGGATTTCAAGATCTAATGACTGCTTTGCCATCAGATATGGAGATACAGAGTTTGGAGTTCACCCAGATGATTTCCTATCTTGCTTTAGGGATTATATTTGATTGGATGAATCTCAGAAGAGACCTTGAACTTTGGAATTTTAACACTGTTGAGACTGCTGTAGACTTATGGGAACTTTTGAAGTTGTATTTTACATTATGCTATGTTTAGGTATGGCCCCCAAAGACTCATGTTTGAACAAGCCTATGGGGATCAAGGAGTTGAATGTGATGGTTTACATATGCTCTTGCTAGTAGGTGGCACTATTAGAAAGTATGGCCTTGTCAACATCAGGGTGGGCTTGGAGATCTTCCTCCTAGCTGCCTGAGGATACCCAGTCTGTTCCTGGCTTCGTTCACATGAAGATGTAGAACTCTCAGCTCCTCCTGCACCATGCCTTCCTGGAAACTGCCATGCTTCCGCCTTGATGACAATGTACTGAACCACTGAACCTGTAAGCTAGCCTCAATTAAATGTTGTCATTTATAAGACTTGTCATGGTGTCTATTCACAGCAATAAAACCGCAACTAAGACAAGGGCCTATCATGACTGCCTCTGAAAGACCCAACCAGCAGCTGATAGAATCAGATACAGATATTTACACCCAATCCATGGACAGAAGCTGCTGATCCTTGTGGTTGAATTAGAGAAAAGCTGAAAGAACCTGTAGGAGGACCAGCAAATTCAATTAACCTGGACCTCAGCGATTTCTCAGACACTGGGCCACCAACCAGGCAGCATACAGCAGTTGATATGAGGCCCCAAACTCATACACAGCAGAGGACTGCTGGGTCTGGACTCAGTAAGAGAAGGTGCACCTAACCCTCTAGAGATTGGAGGCCCCAAGGAGTTTAGAAGTCTGTTGGGGTGGGGATTGGAGGGTGGGGAGAACATCCTAATGGAAATGGGGGGAGGAAGTAGGGGATGTGGTACAGTTAGAGGGTGGATCAGGAGGGGGATAAAATCTGTACTGTAAAAGAAAAGATTAAAATTAAATTAAAATTAAAATTAAATTAAATTAAATTAAATTAAAATTAAAAAAATACTTGTACTGGTATACTTTAGACCATATGAAAATACGAATGACCCAACAAAAGCCATGTATTTAATTATATTAATTTATTATTAATACAGTAATTAATATAACAATAACAATATATTAATTATTTATTTATAATTATATTTATTTATATATATTATATATATTCAGACCCATCTGTAGACTGTCATGGTTTTGGATCATTTTATAGTTCAATTGCTATTTCACGAAAATATTGACTATCATGTTTGGAAAACCATGTATGAAACAGGATAGAAATTAACATGAAAATAAATGATAATATGTATCTAACCAGTTATATAGAAAATGGCCACCAAAGGAAGAGGTTTATTCTACAAGGCTAAGTGAGTAGAAAAACTGGAGGCAAATGGGTAGAAAAGGTTAAAGAACAGAAACAATAAGTATGGCGACTCAAATACTACATTAATCATTTCCATGAAAACAAGGGTACACAGGGTCTGGAAGGAGAGTGGCAAGTGTTTCTGTAGGTAGAAGAACAATAGCTCAGTCCATATTTATCTTGACATAGATATTAGATATTTTGTAGTCTATCTTTAGGAAAATTTGAAATATATAAATACACATCAAGGACATTGAATGCAGTTACTTTTATATTATAATTATGCAACACTACAAAGGATTATAGCTCAGAATGGATAACATTTTGTAGGAATTCAAGTCCTAGAGAAATTGGGTGGGGACAATGGTACCAAAGACACAGAATGTTACTTCTATTAATTAAGCTATATCTACTAAGAATAAAAGTATGATAATCTGGAATATGGAAAGAGAGGGAAGAAGAGAGAGAGATGAAAAAGAGGAAGATAGTGTGTTAAAGTAATTATCCTTTTCTGAGGATCCTTGAGGTAATGCAAGTAGCTGAAATAAAATCAGACACTGACTTTTATAGGAGTAAATGTATAGGATCTTTTAATAGCTTAAACCCAATTTGAATTTGAATTCACCTTATGATATTTACCTAATTCAAACCTCTAAGCCTAACATACCTATAGCATTGCTTTTAATTTAATTTTATTTTTTGAGGATGAAAGAGTCTCTCTGTACTCCTATCTCTCTGTAGGCTTTCCATGGAGATCTGGAATGTCAGATGATCAACACTCACAAATTCACCCAGAAGCTTCTGAACTTGTCATAGTTTGAAAATGCATAAGGGAATGCAGACAAGTATAGAGCAGAGTGAGCATAGATTTATTAAAGAAGAGTAAGAATATTCCCAAGAGTGGAATGGTTCCAAGAAGAGGGGCCTTCCAAGCTCATGCCTGTCTCAGTAGCCATTTATAAGACTTATGGCACTGAAATATATGCAGTATTGGTGTTGAATAATCTCTGGGTAAATTATGGAGAGGAGCTAGGAGCTAATAGGTGGGCTACATTCTTTTGTGTGTCCTGTTATCCTAACAATAGAAGCAACAATTCCTTCCTTGTCCAATTAGAGTAGTGGTCCTGTGTCATGGCCACATTCTTTTTACTCTTTAACATATTGAACTAGTTTTGTAGGCTATTGGTTAATTCACGTGACCAGTTCATGTTATACCAAGGCTCAGAATTTCTTCTGTAACTGGAAATGTAGTTACAGTGAGTAATCTATACATTTCACCCCAAGTTTCAATCCTGAGCACTGACAAAACAAACAAATACATACTTCACTTTTGGTCATATACATACCCGACATACCCGAGTGTATTTGGTCATATATATTACATATATCTCTGAAAATGGAATCAATCTCTGACAATTTGTGTATGTGGTCTCTCTCTCTCTCTCTCTCTCTCTCTCTCTCTCTCTCTCTCTCTCTCTCTCTCTCTCTCTCTCTTTCTCTCTCTCTCTTTCTGTGTATGTGTGTGTGTGTATGTGTGTGTGTGTGTGTGTGTGTGTATGTGTGTGTGTGTTGGGCCTGTGAAAATCATAGTTAGAGTTGATTCTCTTCTTTCACATTGTAGAATAGGATACCAAATTGTGGTAAAAACCATTAACTACTGAGCTGCAAAGTGTAAATATCCAATAAAAATATTGAACCATTTAAATGATGGATAAGACATAGCAAGCAGTGTCAGAAAGAACAGGGTTGAGCTATTGTTATGCAATAATTTTATATTATATTAAATTAATTTCTCTGATCATTGTAACTAGTTTTACACTTTAAAGTTAAAAGAAAACAAAAAATTTTAATTGATAATGTTAACTTCATCAACTGCATGAGGTTGAATTCTCAGTAGAAGTAAATGCCATTGTGTATCAAAGTTATTTTCCTTACCTAGAGATGCTTCCTCTTAGCAAAACCTGTAAGTGATTCAGAAAGTATTGGGGCAACACTATTTTATCATCAAAAACTATTTCTTAAAAGCTAGACATAAAACTAAATGAAAGAATTTGTGTAGATTATCAAGGGTATGTAATGAAAATCTAGACACATGTACAAATTTACCAAATACTGCAACACAGAGAGGGAATGTCAGACATTTGTATTATAATTTATACAGTCTCTGACCTTATCACACAATGATTTCTTTTTCCAGTAAAACATTTAGAAATATTCATGAGCATACCTAGGACAGGAAAATAATATTGCATCATTTTTATAGAACTGCTATAATGAAGTACCACAATTACACATATTAAGGTGACATTTGTACTGTTGTATAGCTGGAATTCAGAAGTCTAGGTTAGACAAAAATGAATTTGTTCTGATAACCCTGACCTGAAATATTCCCAATAAATATAACCTAACTTTTGGTGAGCATGGGCTCCAATTCATGAGTTGTCTGTAGAATATCAAGAGTATAATATATTATCCTTAAATATTAGTTATGTGTCTGAAATATGGGGAAGGAATCAATTGAAATGTATTAGGCATTATTCTTATCAATGACTTATTAATTATTGAAATTCAGCAGGCTATAAAGTGATTTTCTGCATGTCTTTTTTTTTTTGTTCAAATCATATATTGATACTGATTCAATTTCTCCCTTGCACTTAGTGATATATAATTGGTTTGGAGAAAACACCATCTATATCAATTAGAGATACAGAAAACATCAATAGTGTAGTAAAAATATAAACTACTTTTTCTTTTTTAAAGACAATGAGTTTTTTAAACAAATGATTTCAAGGTATTTTCTTTATTATATATATATATATATATTATAATATAATGTAAATATTATATATATATATATATATATATTCCAGATTTTATTCCCTACCTGGCCCACCTTCTGACCACCACATCCCATACCTCCTCCTCACCCCTGTCTCCACGAGGATGTCCCCACCCTCCAGCCCCCACCCCACCAGACCTCTAAATTCCCTGGGACCTCCAGTCTCTTGAGGGTTTGGTGCATTTTGTCTGACTGAACCTAGACTCTGCAGTCCTTGATGTATATGTGTTGGAGGCCTCATATCAGCTGATGTATGCCTGGTTGGTGGTCCAATGTTTGAGAGATCTTAGGGGTCCAGGTTAATTGAGACTGCTGGCCCTCCTACAGGATGACCCTCCTCAGCTTCTTCCAGTTTTTCTTTAATTCAACCACAGGGGTCAGCAGCTTCTGCCCATTTGTTGGGTGTAAATATCTGCATTTAACTCTTTCAGGTGCTTGTTGGGTATTTCAGAAGGCAGTCATGATAGGTCCCTTATTGTGAGCATTATGTAGCCTCAGTAATAGTGTCAGGCCGTGGGGCCTGCCCTTGAGCTGGATCCCATTTTGGACCTGTCATTGCACCTTCTTTTCCTCAGACTTCTCTCCATTTCCATCCCTGACACCCTTTCACACAGGATCAATTATAGGTCAGAGTTTTGACAGTAGAATAGCAACCCCATCCCTCATTTGATGCCCTGTCTTTCTGCAGGAAGTAGGTTCTATAAGTTTCCTCTCCCCACTGTAGGGCATTTTATTTATGCTCCCTCCCTTTGACTCCTGAGAGTCTCTTTTCTCCCAATCTATAATTAGCCAATTTGTCTTGTTGAGTATGTCTTTAGCCTTACAGAAGCTTTCCAGTTTCATGAGGTTCCATTTATTAATTCTTGATCTTAGAGTATGAGCTATTGGAGTTCTGTTTTGGAAATTCCCCCCTGTGCAAATGAGTTCAAGGCTTTTGCCCACTTACTTGTCTTTTAAATTCAATGTATCTGGTTTTATGTTGAGGTTTTTGATCCATATGGACTTGAGCTTTGGGCAAAGTGACAGAAATGGGTATATTTTTATTTTTCTACATATAGACAGCCAGTTAGACTAGCACCATTTATTAAAAATGCTTTCTTTTTTCCCTTTGTATGTGTTTGGCTTCTTTATCAAAGTTCAAGAGTTGGCAAGTGTGTCATTTTATTTCTGGATCTTCAGTACTATTCCATTGATCAGCATGTGTGTCTCTGTACCAATTGCCTGCAGTGTTTAATCGTTATTGTTCTGTAGTAAAGCTTGAGATTAGGGATGGTGATTCCCCCAGCCTTTCTTTTGTTGTTAATTATTTTTGCTCTTCTGGCTTTTTGTTTTTGTTTTTGTTTTTGCCTTTCCAGATGAATTTGAGAATTGCTCTTTCCATGTCTTTGAAGAATTGTGCTGGGATTTTGATAGGGATTGCATTGAGTTTGTAGATTTTCTTTGGTAGGATGGCTATTTTTATTATATTAATTCTGCCAGTGCATGAGCATTGGGAGATCTCTCAGTTTTCTGAGATCTTCAATTACTTTCTTGAGAGACTTGAAATTATTGTTACACATATCTTGTTTGGTTAGATTTCTCTAAGATATTTTATATTATTTGTGGCTATTGGAAAGGGAGTTTTCCCCCCAGTTTCTTTCTCAGGCTGTTTATTATTTGTATAAAGGTAGGCTACTGGAGGGGCGCTCCGCCATCTTGGCTCCCGAACACCACAGAGATCTAACAGACAATGCAAGCTACACAAACATAGCCCTAGGCTAAAATCGCTTGGGTCTCAGTCTGTCAGGCTTTTGCATGCACCCAGGGCCTGGGCAGCTCTGCAGGCTATCTGTGTACCAACCCTGTCAGGGGTCCTTTGCCCTGCAGACTGACCAGCACTTGGAAAAGGTCCCTGAAGCATCTGCCATCTTCACTCCCTGAAGGAGCAGATGGGCAGCACCAGGTTCACAGAGGGAACCCGAGTATAGCATTGCTTGGGGCAAGACAAACCAGGGCTTCAAGGGCACCCAAGAGGAGGGCAGCACATCAGCAATCTGTGCCAGAGGATACCCAGTTATCCTGCTGTGTGGAAAAATAGCCTTACAGGCTCACAGGAGGTTCAAGCACCAGCCAGTGACAACAAGACCAACTAATGCCAGAGATAACCAGATGGCAAAAGGCAAAGATTACATTACTAACAGAAATCAAGGCAATATGGCAGCATCTAAACCCAATTCTCCAACACAGCAAGTCCTGGATACGTGAACACATCAGAAAAACAAGATTTGGATTTAAAATCACTGGTCATGATGCTGTTAGAGGAACACAAAAAGGAAATACATAAATCTCTTAAAGAAATACAGGGGAACATGAATAAGTTAGAATCACTTACAATGGAAACACAAAAATCACTTAAAGAAATCCAGAAGAATATCAGTCAAAAGATAGATGCCAGTAAAGAGAAAACACAAAAATCATTTAAAGAAATGCAGGAGCAATTGAGTCAACAGGCAGAAGTCATGACAAGGAGACACAAAAATCTCTTAAAGAATTACAGAAAAATATAAACAAACAAGTGAAGGAACTGAGCAAATCCATCCAGGATCTAAAAACAGAAGTAGAAACAACTAAGAAATCACAAAGGAAGACAACTTTGGAGATAGAAAACCTTGGGAAGAAATCAGGGGCCATAGATGCAAATATCAACAACAGAATACAAGAGATAGAAGAAAAATCTCAGATGCTGAAGATAACATAGAAATCATTGACTTGACAGTCAAAGAAAATGCAAAATGCAAAATGCTTGTAACCCAAACCATCCAGTTAATCCAGGACACAATAAGAAGACCAAACCTAAGGATTATAGGTATAGATCAGAGTGAAGATTTACAACTTAAAGGGCCAGCAAATATCTTTAATAAAATCATGAAAGTAAACTTCCCTAACCTAAAGAGAGAGATGCCCGTGAATATACAAGAAGCCTATGAACTCCAAACAGACTGGACCAGAACAGAAACACCTCCTGTCACATAATAATCAAAACCACAAATGTAGTAAACAAAGAAAGAATATTAAAGGCAGTAAGAGAAAAAGGCCAAGTAACATATAAAGGAAGACCTATCAGAACTACACCAGACTTCTTACCAAAGACCATGAAAGCTAGAAAATCCTGGGCAGATCTCATGCAGACTCTAAGAGAACACAAATGTCAGTCAAGACTACTATACCCAGCAAAACTCTCAATCACCATAGATGCAGAAACCAAGATATTCCATGACAAAAACCAAATTTACACAATATCTTTCCACAAACTCAGCCTTCCAAAGGATAATAAGTGGAACACTCCAATAAAAGGAGGGAAACTACACCCTGGAAAAAACAAGATAGTAACTTCTTTCATCAAACCCAAAAGGAGATAACCATTCAAATATAAAAATAACATAAAAAATGACAGGAAGTAATAATAACTATTCCTTAATATCTCTTAACATCAATGGACTCAATTCCCCAATAAAAAGACATAGACTAAGAGAATGGATATATAAAGAGAACCCTACATTTTGCTGCATACAGGAAACACACCTGAGTGTGAAAGACAAACACTACCTTAGGGGAAAAGGCTGGAAGATGATTTTTCAAGCAAATGGTCTCAGGAAACAAGTCAGAGTAGCCATTCTAATATCAGATAAAATTGACATTCAACCGAAAGTCATCAAAAGAGACACGGAAGGACATTTCTTGCTTGACAAAGAAAAAATCGACCAAGAAGAACTCTCAATTCTGAACATCTATGCTCCAAATGCAAGAGCATCCTCATTAGTAAAAGAAACTAAAGCTCAAAGCACACATTGCACCTAGCACAAAAATTGTGGGTGACTTCAACACTCCACTATCCTCAATGGACCGATCAGCAAAACAGAAACTAAACAGGGATACACTGAAACTATTTGAAGCTTTGGGCCAATTACATTTAACAGATAGATATGTATAAAACATTTCATCCTAAAGCAAAATAATATATCTTTTTCTCAGCACCTCATGGTACCTTCTCCAAAATAAAAAATATAATTGGTCACAAGTTACACCTCAAAAAATATAAGAAGATTGAACTAATCCCATGCCACCTATCAGATCACTATGGAGTAAGACTGGTCTTCAATAGCAACAAAAATAACAGAAAGCTCACATACACATGGAGGCTGAACAACACTCTACTCAATGATACCTTTGCCAAAGAAGAAATAAAGAAAGAAATCAAAGACTTTTTAGAATTTATTGAAAATGAAGGCCCATCATACCCAAATTTTGGGACACAATGAAAGCAGTGCTAAGAGGAAAACTCATAGACCTGAGTGCCTCCAAAAAGAAACTAGAGAGGGAATACACTAGCAGTTTTATGGCACAACTGAAAGCTCTGGAACAAAAAGAAGCTAATCCACCAGGAGGAGTAGAAGACAGGAAATCATCAAACTCAGGGCTGAAATCAATTAATTGGAAACTAAGAAAACCATACAAAGAATCAACAAAACCAGGAGTTGGGTCTTGGAGAAAATCAACAAGATAGATAAACCCTTAGCCAGACTAACCAGAGGGCATAGAGACATTATCCAAATTGAGAAAATTAGAAATGAAAAGAGAGATATAACAAGAGAAACTGAGGAAATTAAAAAAATCATCAGATACTATTACAAAAGCCTATACTCAACACAACGGGGGAATCTGGAGGAAATGGACAATTTCCTAGACAGATACCAAATACCAAAATTAAATCAGAATCAAATATATCATCAAAACAGTCCCATAACCCCTAAAGAAATAGAAGGGGTCATAAAAAGTCTTCCAACCAAAAAAAATAAAAAAATAAAAATCACAGGAGCAGACGGTTTTAGTGCAGAATTATATCAGACTTTCAAAGAAGACCTAACACCAATACTCTTCAAACTATTCCACAAAATAGAAACAGAAGGAACACTACTAAACTTGTTCTACGAAGCCACAATTATGCTAATACCAAAATCACACAAAGATCCAACAAAGAGAACTTCAGACGAATTTACCTTATGAACATCGATGCAAAAATACTCAATAAAATTCTTGCCAACCGAATCCAAGAACACATCAAATGATTCACCATGATCAAGTAGGCTTCATCCCAGGGATGCAGGGAAGGTTCAATATATGGAAATCCACTACATGAACAAACTCAAAGAAAAAAACTACATGGTAATTTCATTAGATGCTGAAAAGGCATTTGACAAAATTCAGCATCCTTTCATGCTAAAAGTCTTGGAAAGAACAGGAATTCAAGGCCCATACCTAAACATAGTAAAAGCAATATACAGAAAACCAGTAGCCAACATCAAACTAAATGGAGAGTAACTTGAATCAATCCCATTAAAATCAGGGACTAGACAAGGCTGTCCTCTCTCTCCATATCTTTTCAATATAGTACTTGAAGTTCTAGCTAGAGCAATTAGACAACATAAGAAGGTCAGAGGGATACAAATTGGAAAGGAAGAATCAAACTATCACTATTTGCAGATGATGGGATAGTCTACTTAAGTGACCCGAAAACCTCCACCAGAGAACTCCTACAGCTGATAAACAACTTCAGCAAAGTGTCTGGAAATAAAATCAACTCAAGTAAATCAGCAGCCTTCCTGTACTCAAAGGATAAGCAGGCTGAGAAAGAAATTAGGGAAATGCACCCTTCACAATAGCCACAAACAATATAAAGTATCTTGTTGTGACTCTAACAAAACAAGTGAAAGATCTGTATGACAAAGATCTTCAGGTCTCTGAAGAAGGAAATTGAAGAAGACCTCAGAAAATCGAAAAAATCTGCCATGCTTGTGGATTGGCAGGATTAATATAGTTAAAATGGCCATCTTGCCAAAAGCAATATACAGGTTTTATGCAATCCCCATCAAAATCCCAACTCAATTCTTCATAGAGGTAGAAAAAGCAATTCTCAAATTCATGTTTAATAACAAAAAACCCAGGATAGCTAAAACTATTCTCAACAGTAAAAGAACCTCTGGGGTAATCTGTATCCCCAACCTCAAGCAATACTACAGAGCAATAGTGTTAAAAACTGCATGGTATTGGAACAGTGACAGGCAGGTGGATCAATAGAATAGTATTGCAGACCCAGAAATGAACCCACACACACATGGTCACTTGATCTTTGACAAAGGAGCAGAAAACATCCAGTGGGAAAAAATAGCCTTTACAACAAATGGTGCTGGTTCAATTGGAGGTCTGCATACAGAAGAATGTGAATTGATCCATTCTTATCTTCTTGTACTAAGCTCAACTCTAAGTGGATCAAGAACCTCTACATAAAGCCAGACACACTGAAACTAACAGAAAAGGAACTGGGGAAGACCTTTAAGGACACGTGCACAGGGGGAAAGTTCCTTAACAGAATGCCAATAACTTATGCTCTAAGGTCAAGAATTGACAAATAGGAGCTCATAAAATCACAAAGTTTCTGTAAGGCTAAGGAAACTGTCAAAAGGATAAAATGGCAACCAACAAATTGGGAAAAGATCTTCACCAACCCTCCATCTGACAGATGGCTAATATCCAATATATACAAAGAATTCAAGAAGGGTAGACCCCAGAAAACCAAATAACCAGATTAAAAATGGGGTACAGAGCTAAACAAAGAATTTTCACTTGAAGAACTTCAGATGGCTGAGAAGCAACTTAAGAAATGTTCAACATCATTAGTCATTAGGGAAATGCAAATCAAAATAACCCTGAGAACCTCACACCAGTCAGAATGGCTAAGGTTAAATACTCGAAGCAGCAGGTGTTGGTGAGGATGTGGAGAATGAAGAGCAATCCCCCACTGCTGGTGGGATTGCAAGTTGGTACAACCACTCTGGAAATCAGTCTAGCTGTTCCTCAGAAAACTGGGCATGACACTTCTGGAGGACCGTGCTATACCACTCCTGGGCATATACCCAGAGGATTCCCCAGCATGTAATAAGGACACATGCTCCACTGTGTTCATAGCAGCCCTATTTATAATAACCAGAAGCTGGAAAGAACCCATATGTCCCTCAACAGAGAAATGGATACAAAAATTGTGGTGTATATACACAATGGAGTACTATTCAGCCATTAGAAACAATGAATTCATGATATTCTTAGACAAATGGATGGAGCTGGAGAACATCTTCCTAAGTGAGGTAACCCAGTGTCAAAAGAAGCCTCATGGTATGCATTCACTGATATGTGGCTATTAGCCCAGAAGCTTGGAATAACCAGGACACAATCCACATATCAAATGATGTCCAAGAAGAAGGAAGGAGTGGCCCCTGGTTCTAGAAAGGCTCAATGCAGCAATGTAGGGGAATACCAGAACAGGAAAGTGGGAAGGGATAGAGGGGGGAACATGGGGAAGGAAGAAGGCTTATGGGACTTTTGAGGAAGGGGAGATCCAGGAAAGGGGAAATCATTTGAAATGTAAATAAAGAATATATTGAATTAAAAATAAATCTAGGCTACTGATTTATTTGAGTTAATTTTATATCTGCCCACTTTGGTGAAGTTTTTATCAGCTGGAGAAGTTCTCTGGTAGAATTTTTGGGGGTCATTTATGTATACTATCATATCATCTGCAAATGGTGATACCTTTATTTCTTCTTTGCCAATTTGTATCTCCTTGATCTCTTTTTCCTGTCTTATTGTTCTAGCTAGAACTTCGAGTACTATATTGAACAGATATGGTGTGCATGTACCGGTATCCTAGACTTGTCTCCGGTTTTCATAAGATTGATTCAAGTATATTGTTTCAGACTTGATTTGCAAGCTTTTGGCATTAACTCTGCCTTCTGCTTCACCAGGATCTTGCTATGAAGCCCCATTTATGCAGTGCTTAAGTATCTTGAACTTGATCTCCATTTGATTTTAGCTTTGAAATCTCTTTAATATTCATTTTGATCTTACTTTATTATCAACATTTTTGATAACATTTATAAAATCTATTATATTTTGTAGTGTTACTACATGTCAAAATGCATGTTTTGGATATATATATATATATATATATATATATATATATATATATATATATATATATATATATATCCAAAATATATATCAGACTGGGGTGTTGAAGTCTGTCACTATTATTGTGTGGGGTTCAATGTGTATTTTGAAGTTTAGAAAATTTTCTTTTATTAGTGTGGGTGCCCTTGTATTCGGGGAATAGATATTCAGAATTAAGACTTTGTCATGGTGGATTTTCACTTTGATGAATATGAGGTGTACTTCCTCATCACTCTTGATAACTTTTAGTTGGAAGTCTTTTTTGTTGTTGTTGTTGTTGTTGTTGTTGTTGTTTGTTTTTTGTTTTTTGTTTTTTGTTTTTTTGAGACAGGGTTTCTGTGTGTAGCCCTGACTGTCCTGGACTCACTCTGTAGACCAGGCTGGCCTTGAACTCAGAAATCCACCTGCCTCGGCCTCCCAAGTGCTGGGATTACAGGCGTGCGCCACCACCGCCCGGCTTAGTTGAAAGTCTTATTTTTGGATTTTAGGATGGCAACTCGAGTTTGTTTCCTGGGAACATTTGCTTTGAAGAGCTATTTCCATCCTTTTACCTTGATATGGTGTCTATCTTTGCTATTGAGGCGTTTTTCTTATAAGTGGAAAAATGCTGGATCTTGTCTCCATATGGAGTCTGTGAGCTTATGTCTTCTTATAGGTGAGTTGAGTCCATTAATACTCAGATATTAAAGACAGATGAGTTTAGGTTACTGATATGTTTGTTTTTGCAGGTGGCTTTATGTGCTTGTGGTTCTCTTGCTTTTGCTTTGAGGTGAGATGCTTAATATCTTGTCTTTTCTTTGGTGTAGGTACCTTCCTTGTGTTGGAGTTTTCCTTCTATATTCCTTTATATGGCTGGATTGGTAGATAGATACTGTTTGAATTTAGTTTTGTCCTGGAATCTTTGTTTTCTCCATCCATGTTGGTTTAGAGTTTTGCTGGGTATAGTAACCCAGACTGGGATTTGTGTTCTCTAAGAGTCTGTATGACCTCTGACCAGGCACTTCTGGCTTTCATTGTCTCTGTTGAGAAAACTGGTGTAATTTTGTTAGGTCTGTCTTTGTATGTTACTTGGTCATTTTTCCTTGCAGCTTTTAATATTCATTCTTTGTTCTGTATGTTTAGTGTTTTGATTATTATGTGATGAGAGGACTTTCTTTACTGGTGCCATTTACTTGGTGTTCTATGGGCTTCTTTTACCTTTATGCCCATTTTTTTTCTTTCGGTTGGGGAAGTTTTCTTCTATGATTTGTTGAAGACATTTTCAGTCTTTATTCTCCTCTATTCCTATTATTCTTAGATTTAGACTTTTCAATGTGTCCTGAAACTTCTGGATGCTTTGGGTTAAAAGTTTGTTATGTTTTGAACTTTCTTTGATAGTTTTGTCAATTTCTTCTACAATATCTTCTTAACCTGCAATTCTCTATCAATTGTATTCTGTTGTTGATACTTACATCTCTAATTCCTGACCTCTTTTCTAGATTTTCCCATTTCCAAGTTTGCCTCCATTTGTGTTTTCTTTATTGTTTCTACTTCCACTTTTAGGTCTTGGACTACTTTATTCAATTCCTTTACCTGTTTGATTGTATTTTCCTGTATTTCTTTAAGGGATTTATTTGTTTCCTCTTTAAGGTGTTTTATCTGTTTACCTGTATTTTCCTGTATTTCCTGTAATTCCTGTTATTTTTTTATTTTTTTCTTTCTATTTTTTTTTTAGTGACATAGTTTCTCTGTGTAGTTCTGGCTGTCCTGGCACTCACTCTGTAGACCATGCTGGCCTTGAAATCTGCCTGCCTCTGCCTCCCAAGTGCTGGTATTAAAGGCATGTACCACCAACGCCCGGCCCTGTATTACTTTCAGTGAGTTATTTATATCCTCCTTAAAGGAGTTTTTGTCTTCATAATATAGAATTTTAGGTCAGCATTCTGATTATCAGGTATGTTGGTATATTCAGGATTTGCTGTTGGTGGTGGGAGAACTGGGTTCTGATAATGCCTACTAGTATTGACTTCTGTTGCTTATGGTGTTACACTTGCCTCTCACCATCTAGTTATCCCTTGTGTTTGTTGGTCTGGGTGACTCTGCCTGAAATCTGCCTCTTTTGTCTCTGGGTTACTTCAGGTCTCCTGATAGGCCTGTATCCCTGGCTATTGCAATCCACCTGTGGGGCCTTCCAACTGAGACCTCTACAGAGGGGCAGAGAAGCTGCTGATCTATTGCCCTGGCTTCAATAGATCTACAGGGAGGCCTTCACATTGTTTGGTCTTCAGATGAGCAGTAAAGCTATTGTTCTGCATGATGATGCTCTCCAAGGTAGCCTATAAACTGTGATTTCTGTTTTGCTGTGTGCAACAAAACTCCAGGGAGGCTTTTAGTCTGTCTGGTCAGTTGCGCTTCATGGCACACAGCCCCCAAGACATCTTCAGACTGTGGTGTCTGCTGTATCCTGTGTACAGAGGAGCTTCTGGGATGCCTTCAAGCTATGATGTCTTCAGGGGAGCAGACAAGCTGGAGATCAGTTGCTCAGTTGCCCTGTGTAAAGCAAATCTCCTAAGATGCCTCAGGCTGTGGTGTCAAAAGAGACTGAAAGTATTTCCTTTAATAGAAAAGTGTACATAGTAATAATGAACTAAGAAAATGATTTTCATTTGTCATAATTAAAATCATTATTGATATTAATTATTGAGTGATAACCATAATAAACCTAGAATGGCATTCTAAATTCCATTTATAATATTATGATTTCAATACAACCCCACAATTTATTTGTAATTATACTGTCCATCTTATGAATGAGGAAAGGGTTTAAAAATATTTAGAACATTTCAAAATAAAAAGGTTAAGAGGCATGATTAAAGAAAAAAAGATTGTTTCTGGACATATCAAAAGTAATAAATTATAGAACATGAGGTTATGAATTTAACAGCTATAAAACCTGAGATTGTATACCATCTAATCTATAGTGTCTTTTGGATTTGAAAGTGCTCTTTGAATTAGTTGTTTACAATTGATTTATAGTATTATTTTATCATATGTTTTAACAACTGTCATGCTACTGAGAATGTGGTTTTTCACCAAATCCATCTCACTTTCTTCCTGGGTAAATCAACGATTTCAGGCTATTGTGTTCCATCATGGAACTAGTTCATTTAATAGAAACTGTTTCTAAGCTCACTACAGCCAGACTGCCTCACAAAAAGCCCACACATGCTTGCCATTCTTCATTTCTTTCCTAAGTGGGATGTAACACAACTTTTGTTGAAAGTGGCACCTGCTGCGTTCCATGTCTCCAGTAGTTGAATAGAAACAGCTTTCTCTCTGAGGCAAGTGTTAACAGTAGCCAGCCAGCATTAGACTAAATAATACATAAAAATAAGATAGATAATAGTCAAAAGTTGCCATTCTCAACAATGCTTAAGGAGAATCAGTCAGTAACTTTCCTATCCAGACCGGTGAACTTGGCTTATAGAATTTGTCAACTGTCCAGTTCTATCCCATCCCTGCCTTTCCTTGTGTCCACTAACCTCCACAAGTATTTTAGAGAAACACACTTATTTGTCCACCCATACTTTTTGTTTCCTTTGTGCAAACATTGTCTATAGAAAACTTTTAACATTTACCTTCTATTGCAGTGCCAGGTGTCACTCAAGCAGAGAGACTGCATGCCTCATATCAGAGGTTCATCTGCCAAAGTCACTTGTATAGCATTGCAATTATGCTTTAGTTTTGTAACTAGACTGTGCAATCTGGATGACACATGTTCACTTTGAACCATTTGTTCTGTTCCAGCAACCACATTCACTTTCTTAAGAGTTGTCTGCTGGATATTATATTCGATAATACATATTTTAAACACCTCTTGTCACAAATGGCCTTAACATACAGTGCTGACATTTTAATAAATTGGCTCAGGAATTAATCTGCATTGTGAATGAGAGATCATGCTATAGAAAAACATTTGTGGATTTCTCCATTTGTTTTTCTCAAATTTGCATGCTAAAATTCAAATTTCAGATAGTATGCTGGTGGAGTAAGGGTAGTTATGTAAATCCCAGGGCAGAAAAGCAGAGACAGAAGCTGAAGTTTCTAAGTTATTAAATAAAGAGTTACATTCTAAGAAGAAATATTCATTTCCTTAAGAGGAAGTAGTTTTCAGCTAGAAAGTGTGATAGATATTTGGAATATGGTACAGATTTTTATGAAAGGTTGTCTATGAAGAATGAAATAAATTAATTCATGTCTAGCAAATGAGAGGGGGCCTCTAATGGGAGAAGCAAATAAAAAATTCTGAAAGTAGAGGTGTAGATGAATGCCAGAAGTCTATGAGTTTGTCTGGGGGCTATCAACTCCAGAATTCATCAGAATCTGCAATGAGTCAGTAAGTGGAGATCCCACATCAACATTGATGAATACCACACTCAGTCCTGATGGTGAGACTGACTATAGAAGATTTCGGAACATAGAGGAGCTCAGAGGTTGTGTAATTTCACTGGTATCCCTGATCCTTGTTCTTTGACACTTAATATCCACATCAGGATTTTTCTTTATTTACTCCTTTGGGTTTTTGCAAATCATACAGAAAACACATTTAATTTTTTGTTATTACTTCAGTTTATTGAAGATAACATTTTTTCAAACAGAAGAAAAAATAGAATGAACTATTTTTCTTCCTACTATATTACTCTTTTTTTTAGATATATGATTTGACCTATTGGTCTTAGGAAATGTTCCTATAATTACAATTACTCTGTGTTCATATTAAATATTCAACATTCACCTTGAAAATCCATCATGGGTAACAATATTAGTTTAAGACTAGTCTTTTCCTCCTACAATACAACTATTTAAATACATAACCTATTTTGCAACCTTATTTGCTTCTAAGTTCAACTCAGCTAATAAAAGCTACAGAATATTAAGAATAAGTTTGATCAAGGTATGTGTATATATGCTAATTGGTGCTTACCAACATGGAATTCTTAGCACACCTAAACTAAAACCCAGGTAACTGTATTCTGTGATGATTCAATTCTAAAGGAAGACTCTCCGGTCCTTTTAGGAAATATTCTTGGGCTGTATACCACTGAAAGACTGTAGAAACATATTCATCTCACAAGAACAGAAAAGAAGATTTTTCTAAAGCACATGCTCCATAGAAACATGTACCATGAACCTACTATTATTAAGAAGACTAGTATTAGCTGGGCAGTGATGGCACACGCCTTTAATCCTAGAACTTGGGAGGCAGAGGCAGGTGGATTTCTGAGTTCTAGGACAACCTGGTCTACAGAGTGAGTTCCAGGACAGCCAGGGCTACACAGAGAAACCCTGTCTTGTAAAACCAAACAAACAAACAAACAAACAGACAAATTAATTAATTAATTAATTAATTAATTAATTAAAAATAATAAAAACGATTAAAATTTATTTAGGCTGTGGGAATTTTAAGACCATTCTGGCTACTGAACAAATAAACATATTTCTACTATGTCTCATAGTACATGTTATTTATAATTCAGCTAATCCCTGCATTTTCAGAGTCCTAAATAATGACATGGCTTGGACACTTCATTAATGATGTTCACAAACTACATCTAAGTCTTTGTTTTTAGACTTGACTATGCCACTTCCTGTTTCCCACAGGAGTGATTGTCATATGACCACAGCATTTTCCAGTAAATGTGGAATGATATGACATATGCAAACAATAAACCAGAGGTTGTAAAAATGGTGAGGGAAGGACCACCAAGCCAGCTACAACAATTGTAATAAGGTCATACAAAGCTCATGAGTGAGATTATGTGAAGCACAACCTACAGCAATGAACAATACAGAATGAGAAAAAATATTTTCTGTTTTAAGTCCATTACTATGGGGGCATCATGAGCTATGTTTCCGCTGTGAATAGAAACCATGAATGACCAAGACAACTATTATAAGGACATTTAAGGGGCTGGCTTATAGATTTAAAGGTTCAGTCCAAGATCATTCAAGGTGGGGACATTCTGGCATCTAGACAGGCATGGTGCAGGAGGAACTGAGAGTTCTACATCTTCATCTGAAGGCTGTTATCAGAATACTGGCTTCCAGTCAGCTAATTTAGGATCTTAAAACCCACACCCACAGTGACATACCTACTCCAACAAGGCCACACCTACTTCAACAGGGCCACTCCTTCAATAGTGCCACTCCTTGGTCTGAATATATACAAATCATCATGAGCTATTTAAATGTCTTACATGGTTTTGTCTCGACTTTCTTCAATCAGGAAAACAAAACAAAACAAAAAACTAATCTTCATAAGTTCCAGGGGTTATTCACCAATACCAAGCAATAAAATAGGCCAGCTCATGGCAAAATTTATGAATGAGGAGGGCAGAGTGGGCTGTGGATGTGGGCATGAAACATTGGTCTCTTTTCTATTATTAAAAATCATTTATTTTTCCTTGTTAATTTTTTGATAGAAATATGAGCCATCAATTTTCTTTTATTTCCAGATCCTATAGATTTTCTAAAAATTCATAGCTATGAAAACATTTATATTTTATTATTCCATATTCTGCAGGGAGCTCTTTATCTCTTTTATACTGCTCAATTTCATTACATAATTAAAAAGTGAAGTTCCCCAAGGAAAATAATAAAATGTGAAGATATACCTGTCTGAGGTAAACATGTACCACATTTCAAGTTACTTTAGCCTCCTCTTGGAAATATACTTAATGACCTGACTTAGACAATTACCTAAACCTGCACATTAATACACTCAAAATGGTAATTATATTTTAATTAAAATGCCAAAGTGATAGAAAAGGCAAGAATAAGCTATTTAATGTGTATAGTCAAAACAATGAAATAAATAAGATGGTTTAAATCGTTATAATGTTTTTCTTCTAGTAATGTTGAAAAAAACTGATATTGAGAGCATTTTTTCCAAAATACAGCAGTAGATAAATAAAAGCATATTAAATCTACCACTCAGCAAATTTTATTTGCCATGGGGAGATTAATATAAAAGGAGTCTCTGAATTTTTTTCAGAGCAGAAAACTTAATAGGATATTTCAAAAATTCAGCTGTGGCTGGCTTTAGGATAGATAATGGAATTTTGCAGCTTAAATCTTGAGGTCACTATTTCAAAAATGCCCAAGTTGGCGGTAACTAAAAGGCATTACTATCTGATGGCACTGCAGTGCCTATGTGAAATGAATTATTGGTTTCACTCCGATGGATAGCAGATAGAGATCTAATACCACCTGAACAACTGGAGCTAATTGGCCCAATTGCTGGTATTTCAAGAGGCACCCAACAGTTGAAAATGGAATTACATTCCCACTCTGTACTTAGCTGCTTTCCCACGATGGACATGACAGTTGTGAAATTTATCTGGAACTATCTTGAGCTTTGATGTAAATAAATCGAAGATTAGTTCTGGCAGCTCAAACTTCCAGCCCTTGCGTTCTGACGATCTGGCGTATTAAGTTGGGGGATAATGTATCTTGTCCAGTGTTTGCCTAGAAGGGATACTGTGCAAACAGAAGGATGATGTTAGTGGGTTCTGAGCTCTGTGGATAAAGGATTTGCTCTTAGGTGCAGGAAGTCACAAAGGTTGATTGGGCTGCCCATGTGCCTGTGGCCCATTTGGAACCATCTTAACTCCTAGTGTTTAAGATTGGTAGAACGGAAAAAAAAATGGAGTTAGATTCATGTGTGATTTAATGCAAATAAAAAGTTAACCATTATATAGTCCTCAAGGTAACAGAGTGAGTGTAGAGCATCGACCAAAAACAAATGGCCTGGTCCACAGTTCTGGATCTACATGAAAGTCACTCTGCTTTGATCACGTAGCCTGCTCTACCAAAGTGCCAACCCTTCCATCGCATCATATGATTGCTCTGATGAGAGCAATAAAATCTAGCAAGAGCCCAGCGCCAAGCAAGCCCATAACAAACACAGCTTGTTTCATTTTTATTTTATTAAATTATAAATATGATTGCAGTTGTTCTTACTGTCCACTCTGCAAAATTATCTCCTTGGCTTGTTTTGAAGATTAGCTGATGTTAAAAGATATGAACTTCAAGGAACGTCAACGCAAGATCAAGGTGTTGATAAATAACTTCAGTAGTATTGTATAGCTTGATGGTTTTTTTTTTTTTTTTTTTTTTTTGGTTTTCAGTTTTAAATTTTTTTCTTTAAAAAAATCAGTTTCCAGAATTTCTAGATAATTGCATGGGGACTTTCTTCAAAGGGTGAGCTCAGTTAAAGGTGAATCAAATGGTAAGAGGAATAAAGAAGTCCTGTGAGACTCTTAGGCCGGGATGGGAGGAAGAGTTGTGTGATCTATCATTGCTTCCTGTAGCTTCCCCAGAGCTCAGGGTTAACAGGATTGTCAGGTCACCAAGAATTCTTTGTACGTGCTATTTATTGGAGCTGGTAGGTATTAAATTATTTCATCAAGCAGTCCTGTAACTTTGCAGCTCCCCCGTGGCTCTTCTAATCTCAGATTATGTTCACCCATCGAGCCATGATTGCTGGAAGGGTTATTACTATTTCTCATTATGCTATCTCCTGAGTCTTCCTTTATCCCTTTGTTAAAATTGCTCCTCTGAGAATATTTTCTAATTCAAATTGAATTTCATTCCAGACTTCCCACGATGATGGCATAGGGTTCTGGCTTCCTATAGATCATTTAAAAATTATAACAGAAAACAAAACATGTGGGCTTTGTATAATTTGTTTCTTTTCTTGGGAAAATTGCTTCTCTTTTTTTTCCTCTGTCAATCCAGTGTGAATTAATATAAGCTCAAGTTCAGGCCCTGAAAGTCTATGCATATGTGAGCAAGTTTGTGTGTGTGTGTGTGTGTGTGGTTGTGTGTTTGTGTGTGTGTGTGTGTGCGTGTGTGTGTATATGTGTATGTGTCTGTGTCTATGTGAATTCACGGGGATAGATTGTGTACAGATTGTGCACAATGTATGATAGAAAAAAGAACTATTTTGATCTCAATCCATATTATCTTCGGAAGAAAACGTCATTAAAATTAATAGCCGTCTTTCCAATATGCTCAAGTCAAGCCCCAACATTTATTTTATTGCTCTTCTTTGCCCCTCCATTCAACACAGGTCAATATTTTTCTTCTTTTTATTGATTGACCTTCTTAATACATAGCCATTTGCTATGCAGTGTGGAAGTGAATTTTACAATACTAGAAACAATAAATCAAGAGTACCCTTTATACAGAGTGGCAGATCCATTGTACCTTCCTTGGGAACACACAAGATTTGTGCTCCCTGTCTGATGTTTTATGACCAAAAGGGCTTTCCTGTATGTCTTATTAAGCATCATTCTGGTCTTCTGAATATTCCCATCACTTGTTAATGAGTGGGAGTTATGATCAGAGACAGTGCCTAATTGCTTCTGCTCATTAGTCTTCCAGATTCATCTTGCAGATTTTCCAGCTGGTTTTTCCCAACAGAAAAGTTCATATATTTCAAATCCTAAATCAGGATATGAGATGTTCATTCTTTTTTCCATTTGCAAATGTAAAACTTATATTTGCCTGTGGTAATTGTTTTCTCAAAGACTTGCTCTGTCTGTTAACCTAGTCTTAGTCCTGAAATCTTCAAGACTCTATATAACCTTATCCAAGCATAGATTGTTTCATTCCCTGAAACTTACTACTGAGTAAATTCACATATTTTTTTAAATTTGTGGTAGGCTGATTCAACTTAGCTGTTCTGTCTCATACTCCTCTACAATCCTACTGATTTCATGTGGCTTCATTCACTTTGCTTCTCCCAAATTACTCTTCTTGGCCTCAAACTAACTCTGGCAATCTGTTCTAAACTCCTGTCTCCTTGTTCTCTGGCTCAGTCTGTCTTTACTTGTGCCTAGATTGTTTTCTTTCTGCAACCTCTCTCTCTCTCTCTCTCTCTCTCTCTCTCTCTCTCTCTCTCTCTCTCTCTCACACACACACACACACACACACACACACAAACACACACACACTCACTTTCTCTCTCTTTGGTCCTCCAAAGAATGTCCTCCCAGTTAATGTTTTATTTTATTTTATTTATTTTTTTTATTCGATGTATTTTTTATTTGCATTTCAAATGATTTCCCCTTTTCTGGCTCCCCCCTCCCCGAAAGTCCCATAAGCCCTCTTCTCTCCCCCTGTTCCCCCATCCACCCCTTCCCAATTCCCTGTTCTAGTATTGCCCTATACTGTTGCACTGAGCCTTCCCAGAACCAGGGGCTACTCCTCAGTTCTTCTTGGACATCATTTGATACGTGGATTATGTCTTGGGTATTCCAAGTTTCTAGACTAATATCCACTTATCAGTGAGTGCATGCCATGACTGATCTTTTGAGACTGGCTTACCTCACATAGTATGATGTTCTCCAGCTCCATCCATTTGTCTTAAGAATTTCACTAATTCATTGTTTTTAATAGCTGAATAGTACTCCATTGTGTATATATACCACAATATTTTGTATCCATTCCTCTGTTGAGGGACACCTGGGCTCTTTCCAGCTTCTGCCTATTATAAATAGGGCTGCTATGAACATAATGGAGCATTTATCCTTATTACATGCTGGGGAATCCTCTGGGTATATGCCCGGAAATACAAATCAAAACATCCCTGAGATTTCACCTTACACCAATCAGAAGGGCGAAGATAAAACACTCAAGAGACTGGAGGTGTTGGTGAGGATGTTAAGAAAGAGGAACACTCCTCCACTGCTGGTGGAAATGCAAATTGGTACAACCACTCTGGAAATCAGTCTGGCGGTTCCTCAGAAAACTGGGCATGATGATCCTGCAACCTGTCTCTCTTAACTGTCCTGGTAAAACTGCCTCTCCTCTGTCTATGTCTTTATCTGTCTCTCTCTGTCTCAAACTCTCTCCATCTCTCTTCATCTGTCTCTGTCTCTGTCTTTCTCTCTGTCTCTCTGTCTCTCTGTCTCTCTGTCTCTCTGTGTCTGTCTATCTCTCTCTCTGCATTGCTCTCATAAGTAGCTTTGCTTTTTTCTCTCTTCTCTAGAATGTTGGGCATATACTATTCTGTCAAATCTTTCTCTAATTCTTTACTTTGTCTGCCACTCAGGTAAACATTACTTTCAAACACAAGTGCTTACTTCTACAAACTAACATCACTTTCATTGTTTGAGATTAAAAAGTGTGTCCTAAGGATATGACTATATTCCAGCCAGATAGATTAAAGATGTGTGCTAATGGTTGAAACAGAATTTTCCAGTAAACAACACAATCTCTGGGTTCACAGTGTGATCAAATATCCTGCAACATTTAAAACTTAAAGTATATTAGGATTTCTAAAATATTCATTAAGTGATATCACCACCAACTGAAAACAAAAAAGAAATAGGATTCCCAAATAATTTTAGAGAATCTTCATTGCTCCTAACCTCTTACATCTACCTGTTTCAGAATTTTTTTAGCTACTATCTTTGAGGTCAAAAGAGAATTCTATGAAGAATTCCATCAATTACTTTAAAAGAACAGCACAGTCTTTCAAAGATTTTAAAAAAATAATTATATTGCCAACAGATGAAGTACACACCATTGCTCCAAACCTTGCTTCTTAAATGTGCTCTGTATTTATGAATTTCTCTTAAACACAAGGTTGTCTACATCACCAACCTTATGGTCATGTTAGGAGAACATTGTCAAGGACCTCAGATACCTGCATCCCTCCAAAAGAAAAAAAAGTCAGAAAATAGTTTCAATTATTCTAATTTTAGGAAAAGGTCTTCTCTGCACAATGTAGTATTATTCAGGGGTGACCAAAGCACAGTCCACAGGCCAACTGTGTAGACGTTGCAGTTTTTATAAGTCTTTTCATTGTTGTGCAGCTGTAATTCATTGTTTTAATATCCTCTGCTGTTTTAATGACAACAACAAATAAGAACAGTGAGATGGGTATTACGAAAATGAATTTGTCCATCATAAAAATTCTTACTGAATCATGTTTATTGTATTCTTTGATTTTGCACCATTTGGCTTCAGATGAAAGTGGAGAAAGAAAGGTAATCTGCTTGCTGAGCTCAGACCTACATAAGCATCAGTGGTATGTAGGAGACCTGTCTAAGAGAGACAGAAGGAGGCTGTAGAAAGACACTAAGAGCATAATGTAACTCGGAATTCTGAAATGGGGAGTTTAGGCACTTTGAGTTATCTTCAAAATTAGCAAACATAAAAGTATATCAGTCCAGGGATGCGAACATCAGCTCTGTTAATTGCATTTAGGGAACTATGGGCACCAGTAAGGAAGCAGATTGCCTTTTTTCCGAAACTGATCAAGAGCAGGTCACATCTTAGTCTCAGCTGCCATCTCATTGAAGGCATAATCACAAAGGACTTTCTTTTTCATCAATTACTGAGTACCCAGTAATTAACAAAAAGAAATTACTAGACTGATGTGCAAAACTGAGACTTAAAGTTCTTCTAAATATCTCCCCTTAAAAATGGGATACAGAGCTAAACAAAGAATTTTCACCTGAGAAACACTGATTGTCTGAGAAGCACCTGAAGAAATGTTCAACATCCTTAGTCATCAGGAAAATGCAAATCAAAACAACCCTGAGATTTCACTTCAAACCAGTCAGAATGACTAAGATCAAAACTCAGGAGCAAACAGGTGTGGGGGAGGATGTGGAGAAAGAGGAACAGTCCTCCACTGCTGATGGGATTGTAAGATGGTAAAACCACTCTGGATATCAGTCTGGCGGTTCCTCAGAAAACTGGGGATGATACTTCTGGAGAACCCCACTATACCACTCCTGGGCATGTACCCAGAGGATTCCCCAGCATGTAATAAGGATACATGCTCCACTATGTTAATAGCAGCCTTATTTATAATAGCCAGAAGCTGAAAAGAACCCAGATATCTCTCAATGGAGGATTGGATACAGAAAATGTGGTATATATACACAATGAAGTACTTATTCAGCCATTAGAATCAATGAATTCATGAAATTCTTAGACAAATGGATGGAACTGGAGAACACCATCCTAAGTGAGGTAACCCAGTCTCAAAAGAACACTCATGGTATGCACTCAATGATAAACAGATATTAGCCTAGAAGCTTGGAATACCGAAGACACAATTCACATAATAAATGATGCCCAAGAAGAAGGAAGGAGTGGCCCCTGTTTCTGGAAAGGCTCAGTGCAGCAGTGTAGGGGAATACCAGGACAAGGAAGTGGGAAGAGGTGGATGGGGTACAGGGGGAGGGAAGAGGGCTTATGGGACTTTTAGGAAGGAGGGATCGAGGAAATGGAAAATCACTTGAAATGTAAATAAAGAATATATCGAATAAAAAAAGAAATACACATGAGTCTGGTGGCCATTAAAGAGATTATTTTTCTCAGACTCAGGAGCTTTGCTTCTTTTCTTATGCTCCTTTTCTTATAATAAAGCAATCATCTTTGATTCTCATTAATTTCTTCCCTAGTGATAATATAATGTTATCTCTTAACATCATTTTTTTCAGGCAAGGTCAGTTTCATCCCTTTTTCAAAAATTCCTGATTTTCCATAACCAAGAGTTAAATTTCACACCTCAACTGTGGATCAAGATATTGTGACCATGCTTCATAAATAATAAAGCACTGCCTAGATGTCATTTGTTACTAATTGCTTTGGGTCATTAGAGAAGTTAGTCACCTACATTCTTGTCACCTAACAACCACTTTCTGAGGGAAGTGTGTGATCTTGGAATTGTTCTTAATATGGACTTTAATGTTCTGATTTGTCTTTTCATTGTTAGAAGCCTGACCTTTAGTACAGGAAACATTACAGTAACTAAATAATGATAATCTAGTGATATTTATTTTCCTGAACAAACATGTTATAAGTATTAAAGCAATTGTCATAGGCAGTATTAAGCTAAATCATGAGCCTGAGGCAGAAGACCTTGCTTTATTTACCTTAACAGTTCAAGAACATGACTTGTATCTTATAATTAGTTGTTGTCCAATAATTTTTAAAATGTAATTATTATAAAATGGAAATGTCACTTTGTAAGTCCTCTGAGAGATTAAAATAGACTATATACCATATCTTGTATTCACATAAAATTAACTTGGTAAAGAATACAGACTGAGAATTTATTCTCATTCACCACTCAAACATTGCCTTGCATCATAAATATAAAAGAAAATCCAAAAGGCATTTTTCTCTCTGCTGACTTCATGACATCATTGTCAAAGACCAGATGTTATACCAAACTGGTTGTGACTGAACCTCCTAATACAGTAGTTATTTTACAAGCTTCTGCTACATTGATGAGTATGAGAGCCATTTGCCATATGTGTTTACTTAGATATAAACTTATTAAATATATACAAATTTAAAAGTTAGCCTTTTACTCACCCTAGCCACATTTCAAAGATGTAATTGCCACAAGAAAAAGTACTGACAGGGTACAACATGCAACAGAGAGAAATTTACCTACCAGGGGTCATACTCTTAAAGAAAATTAGCTCTTCCTCTCACAGAAACTAGCACCTGGCCCAGCTAAGGATGGGATTTCAGGTCCACTTTCCCTCAGTCATGCTGGGATTTTTGTCCTGGACTGAGGTAGCTTTAATCTTCTGCATTCGGTCAAAAGCATCATGAGTTCACCTGTGTAACTGCTCTGTTCTATCTGGAGAAAACTGTTTCATTGTAGCCATCTGCCATCTCCTCTCCATTTTACAGTTTTCTGCCACTCTTTTGTGATATTCTGTAAGACATTTTAATGAAGTGCCATTTTAAATTGGCAAATTAATTGTATGCATTTATGGAATAAATGAGATAATTTGGTACATGAATACAAAGTATAATGGTGAAATACACCTGATTAACATATTTATTACATTATTTATTTAAGGAGCTAAATTCATGGAAGGTGCTCCCAGTAATATTGAAGTGCACATTTTAAGTAGATCATGCCACAATATAAGAGCTGTTAGCTTTAAGAACCTCTCTGAACACAGACAACTTGGCTGACTCATCCAAGGGTAGCACCTACATTGTTCACTTTTGTAATTGCTTTGTGGTCCAATGCCATATTAGAAGCAAGTTATTCTGTATGGAAGAGGAAAAGCTCTCAGTTTCTAAGGAGTGTGACATTACTATGGGGATTTCATGCTTGGCTGTAGAGAGTCATTTCTTTAATACCTTATTAAAATTTTTATACTACAAGTGCTTGAAATTTTGACACTTTGACTCCTACTTGGCTCTTCTAAATTTTGTTATTTATTTTATTACTGCTGTGCATTACATATTTGGACTAATAAACATTCTTTATCCAAGGACCAAACCATTTAATTATGGTGGATTATTCTTTTAAGGTTCTACTATAGCTACTTGTATTTGTTGAGGTGTTTTGTGTATTTCATCAGGTATATTAGCCTACATTTTTTTTCATGTATTATACTCACGTGGTCTTGATATTAAATACTAGTTTGGAAATGTTGACCCTCTGTCAGTAATTACAAGAATTTGAGAAAGATTAGTATTAATTCTTAAAATTTTGGCAGAAATTTTCTGTAAAATTATTTCTTTAGAGCTTTCATATATACCTTTTGTTCTTGTTCTTAGAATTTCCAATTTCTTCATGATTTAATTTGACTAAGTATTATCTGTATAGAAATATTGTTCTTTCCACTAAAAGTCAATATTACATGACTTGTTCATAAAGTATGATAATCTAAATTTTATATTGAAAATAGATAATTTTTCATACAGTATATCCTGATTGAGGTTTCTCTTTCCTCTTCTTCCAGTTCCTCCCCATCTCTCCTCCTTTCCACATCCACTGCCTTTCTGTCTTTCATTAGAAAAACAGGCTTCTAAGCAACAGAACCCAAACATGACAAAACAAAACATAATACAATGTGGCAAAAGTTATCATATCAAAGTTGGACATGGCATCCTAGAAGGAGGAGAAAAATGCCAAGATCAGGCACAAGAATCAGAACATCCACTCGTTCTCACACTCCGGAGTAGCATAAAATTACTAACATATATATATATATAAAGAGACAGAGAGAAAGAGAAAGATACAGATAGAGATACAGATAAAGATGCAGATAGTTATGCAGAAGGCCTAGTGTAGACCTTTGTAGGCCTGTATTTGCTGCTTCAGTCTGTCAGCTCCTATGCATCTTGCTTAGTTAATTCAAAGGGCTCTACTCCCCTGGTGTCCTCCATTCTCTTTGGCCCTTACAATCTTTCTCCTCATCTGCAGGATTCCCTAAGCTCTGAGAGGAAAAATTAAATGGAGACCTTCAATTTAGTCTTCACATAATGTCTGGCTGTCAGTTTCTTCCTCGGGTCCCATCTGCTGACAGAGGAACAGAGCTTCTCTGGAGAGAGTACAGAGATAACTGGATAATGTACTGATCTAAGAGTATTGGGATTCATTTTTATCATTTTTTAAGACACAAAGTGTTTGGTTTTACCCTAATTCTTCAGCTTATCCACATTTTGTTCTTGGCTACATAAGAAGTATAGGGTTTGGGTTTCTTTTCATGGAGTGGGCCTTAAGTCAAATTGGACTTTGGTTGGTTACTCCTATAAATTTGTGCCACCATTGTCCTAACATATTTTGCAGGCAGAACTGATTATAGGTCAAAGACTTTGTGGCAGGCTTAGTACCCATGTTTCTCTTTTAGTAGCATGAAGAGTACATTTCTGTGCTAAAACATGCTAAAAGTATGTAGGAAGAAAAACTTCATATAGGAACTATCTGGATTTCTCCAAGTGCAATGAGTCGTGTGGATGTTGTCCTTGACAATGAGGTTCTACTGTTGCTCTGCAGAGAGCAACCTGCTGTCTTACCAACAGCTTTGTTTATTCAGAAAGTTCCATGCTACCTCCTTTACCAACGACTCAGTTAAATATAACTCATTCTCACTAGTGGATCTCCTTATCCATAAAGGAAGTTGAAATTAAAACTACTTTGAGATTCCATCTTACTCCTGTTCCAATTGCTAACTTAGACCATTAATACGAAAAACTCTTCAAGTTGACAAGGATATGGAGCAAGGAAAACATTCCTCCATTGCTGATGTAAGTGGAAACTTGTGCAGCCACTATATGAGGGAACACTAGCCAGCCCAAACATTGCTCTGGTAAGCCTTGCCCTTCTCCCCCATTCCCTCTGCTTACTATGAAAAACCATAAGATTACATTTTTAATGCTAATCTCCAAACTCTATTCCCTTATTTAGCTACTTGCATCTCCTGAGGCTAACTATCAGTGTCCAGCTATCAAAATATTAAAGTTCATCAATAAAAACCCACTTTGCCTTACCTAATAAGCATACCCCATTAAAACTGACTACCTCATCTTAACATGGAGTTTCCTCTTTACCTTTATAAACTGCCATTTTCCTATGGGTTCTTTCTGTCTTCTCTCTATCCAGAGGCAGTCCTTTACTCCCATGCCAGGACAAATAACCCTTTCCCATCTCCCATGTTCTATTCCCCTTATCCCTCATTCTTTATCTCCTTACTGACTAAAGTGTTGCTTGTATGGGACATAGTTGTTTCTCCCTCATCTCTGAAGAACATTTTCCCCAAGATGAAGTATACATTCTCCCCATCATTGCCACAGAGGATAAAACTTAAGACCTTAGACTTTACTACTAAGACTTTACTGTGCCCCTTGGTTAAGTATTCTTTATTGATTTCATTTTTTGTTTTGTTTTAATTAAATGCTTCAAACACTTCATTTTGCTCGCTTCTGGAAACCAGGTTTTCTGTTGAGAAATCTAATAAAAATACCAAGAATTCCTTTAATATGATATGCTTCTTATCTCTCACTCTTTAAATTTGCCTTGAAAGTTGATTAGATATCACCAAACATTATACATATATAGGTGTCACTTTTCTCAAGCTTGTAAAATTTTAAACCATTTTTCTTCACAATACTTATAGAAATTTTGTTGTATTTCTTTCTTCTAGGGTATTATTCATAATAATATTTCATTGATTCCTGTCAGTCTTTACCCCTTCCAAAATTTTGTCCCTGTGATTAGTTAGGTTAAATTATTTTGTCTTTAACCCCACAGTTTCTTTTTACTGATTTATCAAGCATACTGCAAGTGCTTTCTATCAACTTTTCATCTTAAATTTTTTCAAGTTTATCTCTATATTGTACTGTTTTTCTCAGATTTCATGTATTTCTTATAGGTTATTTTATGTTTCATTAGATTTTCACATATAGTTAAATGTTCTTTGTTGATATAATGGTTTTTGTTTTCTTTCAATACTTTAAACACTTCATTCTGCTCTCTTTTGGAATACAGGAAAGAGAATTTGGGTCTCAGATTCCTTCCTTTAGCCTTTAATTTCTAATTTCTAATTTTGTTTTTTATGGATGTGGTTTGGGATTTTTTTGTGGTGAGCCTTTCAGCTGGGATAGCCTGGAATAGGCTAATGTTGACCTTACTGTGTCACAAAGGATAACCTTGGAATCCTGCTATTCCTGCCTTCACTTCCAAAGTCCTTTATTATAGACATGTGTTAGCTTTCCTGGCCTTTGACTTTCCTCCAGGGAATGATATTCACCTCTATGTCAATGTGCTTTCTGGTTGTTTTTGTTGTTGATGTTGTTTTTGGCTTTTGGTTTTTTGTTTTTGTTTTGCCAACATGGTACAGATCAAAAAACTTCAATTGTGAAAATACATCTTTTATTTTAAATTAGATATTTTCTTTATTTTCATTTCAAATGTTATCCCCTTTCCCAGTGTCCTTGTGGAATCCCCCTATCCTATCCCTCCTCCCCCTACTTCTATGAGGGTGTTCCTCTACTCACCTACTCACTCCTGCCTCCCTGCCCTGCATTCCCCTACACTGGGGCATTGAGCCTTCAAAGGACCAAGGGCTTCTCCTTCCATTGATTGATGCCTGACAAGGTCATCCTTTGCTATATATGCAGCTGGAGCCATGGGTCCCTCTATGTATACTCTTTGGTTGGTGGTTTAGTCCCTGGAAGCTCTGTGGGCAGGGGTGGGGATATGGTTTGTTGATATTGCTGTTTCTCCTATGGTGTTGCATATCCCTTCAGCTCCTTCAGTCCTTTTTCTAACTCATCTGTTGGGGACCCCATGCTCAGTCCAATGGTTGGCTGAAAGCATCTACCTCTTGTGTAGTTTTCAGACTCTGGCAGAGCCTCTCAGGAGACAGCTATATCAGGCTCCTGTTGGCATGCACTTCCTGACATCTATGATAGTATCTGTGTTTGACAACTGTATATAGGATGGATTCCCAGGTGGAGAAGTCTCTGGATGGTCTTTTCTGTGAAAACACTTCTATAACATTGGCTTGTGGGTCAGCCTATGAGGCATTTTCCTCATTAATGATTGATGTGGTAGTTCAAGATTGGGGTTGTATGATGCCACTCCTAGGCTAGTGGTCCGGGATTATATAACAAAGCAGACTGAGCAAGCCATGAGGAGCTAGCCAAGAAACAGTATCTTCCATGGCCTCTGCTTAAGTTCTGGTTTCTAGGTTCTTGACTTGAGTTCCTTCCTTCCTTCACTTCCCTCTATGATGTACTATAATCTAAATGATGAAATAAACACTTTCCTCTCAAAGTTGCATTTGATTAAAGATGCTTATCCCATCACGAGTAACTGTAACAATTAGCATATCAAATTATTCCCAAGAAGGAAGAGAGGGCTCTGGTTCTGAAAAGACTTGATACAGCATTGTAGGGGAGTACCAGGACAGAGAAATGTGAGGGGCAGGTTATGGGGAAATGGGTGTGGGGGAAGAGGGCATATGAGACCTATGGGGAGGGGAGAACCGGGAAAGGGGAAATGAAATGTAGACAAAGAATATAGAAAATTTAAAAAAAAATCATAAATCCTCCTTGTTTGTGAATCCATATTGCAGATATATTAGTTTCTTTGTGTAAAATTTCATTGATTCTTACTCATACATATGTGGAAACAAGCATCTCTTTCTCCTTTTGAAGATTTTCTGTTATGGGTAACACATGTCATTGTTTCTTCTATCCTGAAGTTCTAGATGGACCAACTGAGAGTAACATTGGATAGGCACATAAAACTCTTTGGGTCTCTTGTTGGACAGCTTGATTCCTGTCCTGAAGTTTGTAACTATGTGACTACTCTCTTTGCTCAACAATCTTATATGATGACTGCCTTGATCCCAATGTCAGGAAAAATGCTGGAAACTGTTCTCCATGTTGACTGGTAAGTCAGGGTTGATGGATAATCCCTCTACTGATTAAGACTTAATTTTCAAACATATAGTTGTATAGGTCCATGTACTTAATTACAAAATTGTCTGAGGCTAGAGGCTTAATGTTTAGTCAATCATGATATGCAAAACTGAAGGTTGTTTCATCACCAAATAGACAAATCAACTTGATGAGAAAAATATGCCAGAATAATGTACAACTAGATATCCTCATTTATTGAGTAACATAAACCTAAGCTTGATTCCTGGCCTGTAGAAAATTTAGCAAGGATACTCCACTTTATAACTGGAATTAGGCAGCAGTTGAGATGTTTTTAATGACAAACATTGGCAGGCTAGCCTTTTCTTGATAATTGAGGACTCAAAGAGAAAGCCAAATCTGAGTGGGAAAAACAGCAAAAACTTGTAGCCTGGCAGATATGTCCACTGAAGGCTGTTCAGACAAATGCTATTAGTGATTTTTCTCTGATGGGGACTTTTATTGTTTGGAATGGAGGGCCTTAATGGTGAATCAAAACAATGGTTGCAAATCACATCACTTCTATTTGTTACTCACTGAAATTATTTTCTCTTAGCTTCCCAGTACCAAAAATGTTGTTCTTGAGAAGAAACGAGATTGACTTTCTACAAAAATTTTCAGAATAAGGTGAAGCTGAAATATTACCCAGAATCTTTTCTTACTCTAGAAATCATGTGCCCTGGGTGATGCTCTGAATGTGCCAACATGCTGGCTTACATTTTAAAATCAAGTTTTCTGAGTCGATGATCCTGCAGCAAATCTCAGCTTTGTGCTTTATTTCTGGATTATTTATAAGACTATTGTTATCTATGGAGAGTTTCTAGTTAAATTCCTATGACAAATAATGGAACCAAGAAGGATTAGTCTACCAGTTTTCTTACATCATTCTTCCCTGTGGTTTCTTGAAATGATATAGATGCATGACATTTTTGGGCATAGTCTCAGCATTATGCATCTAAAAATTGGTTTAAATTTGTGATCTCTCCCCATTAATAAGGATAAACAAAGCCTATAAACAATCATATAATATATGCTCCAAATGCAAGGGCACCCTCATTCATAAAAGACATTTTATTAAAGCTCAAAGCACACATTGCACCTAACACAATAATTGTGGGTGACTTCAACACTGCACTTTCCTCAATGGACCAATCAGGAAAACAGAAATAACAGGGACACAATGAAACTAATTGAAGCTTTGGACCAATTAGATTTAACAGATATATATATATAGAACATTCTAGCCTAAAGCAAAAGAATATACCTTTTTCTCAGCACCTCATGGTACCTTCTCCAAAATCGAGCATATAATTGGTCACAAGACAGACCTCAACAAATATACGAAGATTGAACTAATACCATGCCTCCTATCAGATCACTATGGAGTAAAAGTGGTCTTCAATAGCAACAAAAACAACAGAAAACTCACATACACATGGAAACTGAACAATATTCTACTCAATGATACCTTGGTCAAGGAAGAAATAAAGAAAGAAATTAAAGACTTTTTAGAACTTAATAAAAATGAAGACACAACATACCCAAATCTATGGGACACAATGAAAGCAGTGCTAAGAGAAAACTCATAGCCCTGAGTGCCTCCAAAAAGAAAATGGAGAGAGCATACATTACCAGCTTAATGGCATACCTGAAAGCCCTGGAACAAAAAGAAGCTATTTCACCAAGGAGGAGTAGAAGGCAGGAAATCATCAAACTCAGGGCTGAAATCAAATCAAGTAGAAACAAAGAGAACCATACAAAGAATCAGCAAAACCAGGAGCTGGTTCTTTGAGAAAATCAACAAGATAGATAAACCCTTAGCCAGACTAACCAAAGGACACAGAGACAATATCCAGATTAACAAACATAGAAATGAAAAGGGAGATATAACAACAGAAACTGAGGAAATTCAAAAAATCATTAGATCCTACTACAAAAGCCTGTACTCAACACAACTGGAGAATCTGGAGAAAATGTACATTTTCTTAGACAGATACCAATTACCAAAATTAAACCAGGATCAAATAGATCAACTAAACACTCCCATAACACCTGAAGAAATAAAAAGGGTCATAGAAAGTCTCCCAACCAAAAAAAGCACGGGACCAGATGGCTTCAGTGCAGAGTTCTATCAGATCTTCATAGAAGACCTAACACCAATACTCTTCAAACTATTCCACAAAATAGAAACAGAAGGAACTCTACCCAACTCGTTCTATGAAGCCACAATTACACTGATACCAAAACCACACAAAGATTCAACAAGGAAAGAGAACTTCAGGCCAATTTCTCTTATGAATATTGATGCAAAAATTCTTAATAAAATTCTTGCCAA